>NC_056728.1:1061888178-1062225678 GCF_019279795.1 Protopterus annectens | reverse complement strand
TATAATTACACCCAACAACTGTACAGAATTTGCTAGAATGTTCTGATAGACAGTTGTATGCATATTCATACCCCACAACTGTTCCAGTCTGCCCAGCATGTCCAGATAAATGGCCCATATCATTAGCCTGGTACACTGTTCCCTTAAAAAAGCAGTGTGATGATCCCATAAATGTAGGCAGCTGTTAATGACATATAACTGATAGTCAAATGTGTACATAGTCATAAAATATATATGAAAACAAACCTGTCATTCTAGCACCTCACCCAAAGTGTATGACAGCAATACTCAACATGTTGTATCTTTTGGCATTTCCCGGTTAGGGGTTGCCACAGCGGGACTCCGGTCTGCTAATGATTGGCAGTAGATTTTTACGTACCGAGTTGCTAGCCCTGATGCACAACCTTCAATGAAGGTACACCCATTCACGCATGTCTCCACACAGAAGACGCTTTAGCTGAGAATCGAACAGGACAACGTCTTACTATGAGGTGACAAAACAACCACAGCACCACCACCGCAGTACTCAACATATGTTGCATTAACACCTGCATCTTGTCACACCTGTATGTAAGACACAGGTCACGTATATAATAATGTATAAACATACCAGTGTAAAATATAAGGCCATTGGGTAGTGTAATAATACATGTAAGGGAAAGATCACTGCAGTGACTAAGAATGTTGTGAAAACTACAAGGATATATTAGTTGTTAATTGAACTCTCTTTCACCCCTACTGTATGTGTGAAATAACCCAATGACACTCCTCAACTGGTATGTGTACACTCCAAACATTTGTTGGGACATATGTCCTAATGGCTTATACATACTCACATTTTTTTAAGCATCTGCCATGTTAAAATACACCCATATTGGTGGCCTGTTGTAATCAATAAAACCTGCATGCTCGTGTAATGGCCACTGTTGTTCCATATGTGCATGTGTTCTGCTTGCTGTGCAGCTGTGTTAAATCTGGTGTTTTGGATTAATGGGAATACCTATGCATGCTGTTATAACTAATGTTGAAAGCTGTTGACTGTTACTAACCGATATCTGTCATAAACCTGCTACAACATAGCTTGTATGGGAAGGCTGGTCCCAGCAGACCCACCTGTCCCACCTCAGCTGGCCATGGAACCAGGCACCAGCACATCTGTGGCCCAGCCTGGGGCCACCTCCTCCATGGGCCCTGCGCCACCTTCGGGTGGAACCGCTGCAGGGGATGGGGCTCAGAGGGGAACCTGTCACCCATCAACATGTCAGTGCTGTGGTGTGTAGGGAGCTTGATCTGAAGTTTTGAGACTGGCTATGCCAGCTTGAGGGCTGAGTGGCGCATTTAAAGGGTGAGCCTGCCCCTCCTACAAAGCCCCCAGCACAGCCAACTTTAGGGCCGTGAAGGTGCAGTGTTGACTGCCCATGGGTGGGGACCTCAGTCCCACTGTTCCCATTTGGGGGCTCATGGGCCTGCGACTTCCAAAAACCCCTCCCTGTCCAAGGAGTTGACTGCCCCTGTATGCATCTTATTTGTCATGTCTCTTAACTTACCCAACCTACCTCCCCAATTATAACTACTACCCATCTCCAACATCCCACTCTCACCTGAAAAAAGGGCAATCTGTTCCCACAAAAACATCACACCCCATACATAGCTGTCCACTTCACACATGTGTCCACTGGACACATATAATCAGGTCTAATTGGCATCATAACAAATTTATGTTGTCCTCAACCTTCTCCCAGGGGTTTGAGGCTCCAAATCCACCTCCAAATGCAATGTATATGCATAGCTGTTGCTGTAGATGAAATGGGCAGCTATGGACCTTTCCTACACCCTTCCTACACATGCCTAGCTATGTCCCCTACTGTCTTACCCTCTTTGTGGACCTTTTTCACCACTTTCTTATCAACCCTTTTTTTCTTTTCTTTTAAAGAAATTAGCACAGGGTTAAGTGGGAGTAGGCACTTTTAAGCAGCAGTAAGTGGGTTTAAGCTTGTTTGCGCAGGGGTAAGCTATGCCTACACAGGTTAAGCAATTTAAAAGCTAACAGAGTAAACTGTAACCGGAGGTTAGCAGTGCTTAGCTCTGAGCAAACCTGCACAAATCCATGTACTACTACTTTAAAGTGCCTTAATCGCTCTGTATCCAACGGCCCGTGTTCTGCCCAGCAACAAAATAAATTGCCTCTGCAAGGCTTGGACCCAGGATACTGCACTCCATACACAAAGTGATTTACCACTAAGCAATGACAGATACAAAAACATTCACTGTTTTCAGAAACATATCATCCAGTCCTGTCATGCAACAGTACAGAGAATGTGTACCGACACCTAGATGTGTTTGTGTAACAATATTGATAACTAAACAGGTACAACATATCTATCTGTATATATATATATATATATATATATATATATATATATATATATATATATATATTCCTATCACTATATACATATATATCAAGATATATGCACATATATACATGTATATGCCTACATCGACATATATATGTGTCTACACCTATATGTCTACATATACACAACACGTTACATATGTGTAAACAGATATATATATATATATATATATATATATATATATATATATATATATATATATATATATATATATGTAGGTATATATGGACATGGTCATATATATGTTAGCAGATATATATATATATATATATATATATATATATATATATATATATATATATATATAGGTATATATGGCCATACATCTGAAGATAGCAATGGCAGATTAATAAATATATATATGTCCACATGCACTGTAAATAGGGTTGAGAGGCCCCACACACTATATGTCTTGTATAAATAGGCATCCCCCCACAGCCAAACACGTGCACCCTGCAATGCACTACCAAGTACAGTCTGCCTCCCATAGAACATGTAATATGTAGAAGCCATCAACATCCCCAGGATACAGATACAGAGACACAGATATTCCAATACAGATATATATATATCTATATATATCTATATATATATATATATATATATATATATACATGTGATGACACATACACATGCAGATATATGTACAATATGATACATATGTAGAAGGTGCAGACATTATGGAACAGCCACTATGCCTACAGTTAACACCTGAACAACTGGACACTGTATGGGCCACCTATACAAATTTCAGTCGTTGCCTGCAATATATACAGATAGAAAGGTCATAGGAAAAATGCCACATACAGGTTTGCAGTAATGGGAAACCTTTAATTGTGTACTATTACAGTTCTACATGCTATGTCATATAGCTGTTCAGACACTGACAGCCATATAAACAGAGAACTGCAACTGTGAAACAGTTTCACTAATACAGTAGTCTGGAAAGGTTCACAACTGTTGCTGCCCAGACCACACCTTTCAAATTGTACATTAGTGAAGACAGACTAGGCCACAGGATACCAAATAATCAACAGTATGTAGGTGTGCAATTCAGCAGCCTCTGTTTACACTCTGTACAAACTCAGTAGGTGGTAAAGACATTATGTGATCACATGGGTTGTAACTGGTACATAACAAGGCATAACTGACACCATCATGAGCACACCAACAAACAGAACAGTCTGTATGGCACTAGGCAGTTGGCTCGCAGTACCCCAATTTATGTAAGTAATGTAAATGTAGGTGAAGTATACGGTACTGTACATCCAGATACCTTGCGGCAGCTCACCCCTGATACCCCCACATGTTGTAACAGCCTAGGTCATTTATTGTGCTCTCCACGTAGACTCCAAAATACAGGCCCATATACCACTGTTACATACAATGGCCTCTGGAGTGCATAAGGGTACAGATGTATTGTGTAGGTGATGCCCACACATATATGGTCCCAGCTCCACTGTTTGTGTGGGGGATACAACAGCAGTGGACTAATGGCAGCAATGGCAGTGTGATATACTCACAGCCCACTACAGAACAACCCCCAACAGCATGACATATGTGCAAAGCTTGGTATGTAGATGAAAGACAGAGGCTAGAACACAGGCACATATGTGGAACAGTGTTTCCATACACTAAACAAGGTGCTGGTGTTACAGGAAAGTCTGCAACATACCCTTAGTCAGGAAATTGAGGTTAAAAACAGAAATGGAAGTTGCCATGCACTGATAGCATGCAGCGCACACACTACCAGTGTAATATCTGACACAGGACCTGTGTGGTTGACGGACAACACATGATAAGCATACCTCTGTCCAGCAAGAGGATAGGCCCGCAGTAGTGAGCTATGCAGATAGACTGCATTCTAAGGTGAACTAGTATGTATACACACACACACACACACACACACACACACACACACACACACGCACACACACTCACACACGCTGTAACACCAGTACTATACAAAGCATATCACAACTCTACTCACAGTCTGTCTGTAGTTCCTGATCCTCCTACAAATATGTAGCTGCCCTGAGTGTGCAGGTTCTCCTGTAAGTGGTATTGCTACTTGATGACTGTCACACCGATGGCCACACACAGGAAGCATGTTCATCACACATGAAATGTAAAGGGAACACACCCACATGATGTAGGGATTCATAGTGGGTGGTTGCCATGGCGGTGGTAATTTGAAGTACCACACGTGTAATCATATACATATATCTATCTGGATAAGTATATGTACATATATTTCCATCATATTTCGTGGACATGGAGTGTAGCCCTACTGTAGCCCCTATAGTCCCAAAGTCATTGTGCAAGGGGATGTCAGGTATGTATACCAGGTATATTACTAGACTATTGCTGCTGTCATTGGGATTGCCTTCACAGACATGGTGTGTGTGGAAGGTCACATCTGCTTATGACATGTGTGCCATTGGCTACTGACAGACATCCTATGGAAATCATTGTAAAGTACTACTGCTAGCATGTAATGCCCCTATGGAGTGCAGCAGAGATATTGGCCAATATGTGTGGAACTTCACACACACAATGTACAGTCTAGAGGTATACACATAATCCCTTAGTGCACCACATGTGTACCAGGCCTGACAATATGAATGTAGACAGCCATGTAGATGGGTATAACACAAAATGACTGGTATACATATGCCACCATAGGTTTTGGATTCACACACTCATATCTGGCCTGACACATAATGACTGCTGATACAATTGTGCCATGGACACATACTACCCACTAGATATTGACATACATCTGTACAACATCCCACTGCACTGTATGACATACATGACATTTAAGCAAGGCCCGGCAGTGGTACATCTGGCAAGAATCTGCACATGACATTTCACTGGGTAAGTACATTAAACTGCTAGGCATGTAACAATGCAATGTGCAGGCTACAGGCAGACTGGCACAATGCTGGCCTACATCTCGTATGGGGGAATGCGCATGTACCTGCATATATACCATGCTCAACAGCCATGTCACAGCACAGGGTAAGATTTACCTGTGTGAAAGTGCACGGCCACAACCAATGTGAACACAGCCACAACCACATTTGGTAATCTAGCATAATATTACAGTATATGGACCATCTGGTCTACACCATCCTCATATGTGCCACTCACAGAATGACCCTACATATACTGGGCTGCTATGCAGTTTGGTCTCATGGCTGTCTGTGGTATGGGACATGTGTGTGCATGGCCCTTCAAACATGTATGCCAAAATGGTACCATACAGTAGGGCAGCATGTAGCATCAGATAGAAGGGGAGCTAGAACAATAACATCCACCATAGTCTGTACAGAGGCTAAGGTCCATATTAACAATGCATACATTGCTGACATTCACCATCACTACACAGACTTCAGTACTGTACAAACATCCACAGAATGTCCAGGTTATGTCATGAAATATAACCCCTACTGTACATGACGTGTAGCAATCTGACATATTACTGGCTTGTTATCAGATATAATGACACTATTTATGGTGTACAGCGTATATGCACCACTTCATGCATGACATATGTACAAAGGTTGACAGAGGTGTGGCTGACAGCACATACACAGGGCCAGTATAGACATGCTGCTGTGATTACCTCATACATTTACCATTGATACGGGGTTTGTTGCAACATATGTTCTATGAGGGATATGAATTCAGTAACTGTCAAGGCCTTCATCATCTACAGACTGGAATCCTCACACTACCTTCTGCACTCCACAGATAGATGCAATGTGGCTAGCACATGAGACCAAAGGCACAACATTGTCCAGTCTGCAGATGACCCTGCAGATGGGAATTCCTCATATACATGGAACTGACATGGCAGGTATTCTGACATGTATGACAGGCATATCCAGACAAACACTGTTAAACCAACATTACTCCAAATGCAGTATAGCGGCACTTACAGTCTATAGTCAGGTCAGGCACATCCCCCTCCTGTTTGTTGCCCACTTTCCACAGTGTATGTTGTTAGAGGTAAATACCCAATCCATCTGAGATGCTGTTTGCCAAAAAAACAGATCTAGTTTCTGCGCACAGTGACAGAAAAGGTGCAACACCACCATGATGTTCCCAGGTATTGGAATGTGTTTCCATGCAATTGGCTATGGGAATGTTACCACAACTATTCCACATGCAATCAGCTAAGGGAGGGTTGCAATTCATGCAGTGGCATCAGCTGATCATGAGCATCACTTAAAATACACATGCCGCTGCCTAAGCAAAGCAGGTGTGGGTCTCCTCATCCACCATAGAGGGAGTGGGGGAGGCAGACAGAGGCAAATACATGTCACGGAGAGGTGGGAGAGTAAAACTGAAGCATGTTTGTGTCGCACACCTACCAGCACAGGGTATCAAACCCCCGACAACTATGTAGTGCTATCACATTTTGATGCAGTTATTGGATGCACCACATGGGTTACCTACTGTGGAGCACTCAGAACATGTATGTGATTGTGAGTGACATCTGCAACAGGGATATGGTAGATATACAGTAGGTGACATACACATGCCTGTCTTAATGAACAGGTGCCAGTGTCAACACAGGCACACTCACACAGGGCCGCCCACATATTGACATACTTGGCAGGGCCAGGAGTGCAACTCATCACTAGTGAGATTGCCACAACACATCAATGTGCAGTTATCACATGCACCACATGGGTCATACGGAGGTCGTATGGGCAATGAGTATGAGGAAGTGTCAGACATCAGACAGCAATCTTTCCTGTGCCCTGGGGGGTTGTAGTGAGTGTGGGTGTGGACATACACACCATACAACACACACACACACACAAACATACAGGGTGCCAGTTCTGACATGCATGGGTGCATGTCTGCATAGGTGTGTGGTCAGGCTATACAAGGGTAGGCGATGGGTATACCTTGGCATCAGGCCACATGACAATAGTCTGCATTGTGGCTCAGGCCTGTAGTTTCTGCATTTGCCCACACAGTGGGTATTGCATCCCGTATCCAGTCACCTGGGTGACTATTGTGTGTGGCCAATCCTGTGCATCACTTGCCATGTATGTGTTCCTTAGTCCATAACATGGATGGTGTCTAGGATGTGCACACCTCCCACATGCATGCACAGTGACATGTGCAACTGTACCTGGGGTGTCTGGCCCATGTTGTGAACACAGATTATCATGAGATGTGCCAGTCTTTCCCACCTGTGGCAGGAACTGATAATGGGCAGCAGGTTTACCCTGCACCTATATTGATAGCATGCTAACAGCATTCCTTGATGTCAGTGTCATCTGCCCATACAGGTCATGTTGTCAGGCATGGTATGTCCATTGTAAGTCACATGTGAAGGCACAGTGGGGTTGCTAACTGTGATTGGCTGGCCTTGATGTCACATGTATGGGTATGGCTTTGCACCCCAGCCTCTCAGCTTATTTACATATGTTATCCCTGTATGGTTGGCATTGTAATATATAATAGGGCCACCATAAATGAAATAAGCAAACCCCCTCCACATTGCCCACAGGTGTCACATGCTCACAACCCCCTCTCCATAGGATATGAGTTACAAACACACACCCACACACCTGCCATGTCTGGGAGTAGAACTCTACTACCTAACCAGTTTTCTATACAGTTATAGTACTCACCATGGACATTACTGAAGTACATCTTCACCAAAGGTGTATTTCACAATGAATAACATCAGCAGGATTACCAAACTAGGGCATGTCAACTGTACTGCGAGTGACTAGCCTAAAATGCATTGCTCCCTACACAGACAGTGAGACACACACAAAACATCCACACCTGAGATGTGTGGGTATAGTACCCTTTACCGAGGTCTATATCACACTACAGCATGGAGCTGTTATAAGACACACCACAGGGATTACTAGCAAAACTGTTCCCCAAAGGTGTATTTCACAATGACTGACATCAGCAGGATTGCCAAAGTAGAGCATTTGTAATGTACTGTGAGTGAATAGCCTATAATGCATTGCTCCATACAAAGACATTAAAACACATACACACAAAACACCCAGAACTGCCATGGATGGAGATGAAGCCCTACCACCATTCTAAATCACACTACAGCAGTACGCAGTTACAGGATATGCTACAGAGATTACTAATCTACACCCTTCCCAGAGGTGTATTCTTGGTAGGTGACATCAGCAGCCTTGCCAATGTTGAGTATATGAATTCTAAGGAGTGTGAGTACCCGAAAAAGCATCATTCTCTATTCAGTCAGACACACACACACACACACACACAGATTCATACACCATTGCCAGGTTGGGGGTTAGAACACTTACCTAACTGCTTTATCACACTACAGCAGTACGCAGGTACAGGATGCGCTATGGAGATTATTGTGGTATGGTTTTCCCAGAGGTGTATTTCTAGGTGAGTGACATCAGCAGCCTTGCCAAGGTTGAGTAAATGAATTGTATGGAGTGTGACTAGCCTAAAAAGCATTGCACTCTACTCAGTCAGAGACACACACATGAAAACAGTTGCCAGGTCTGGGTTAGAGCACCTACCTAACTACGTTATCACACTACAGCAGTACTCAGTTACAGTCACACTACAGAGATGACTGGGCTGTGACTTTCCCAGAGGTGTATTTATAAGTGAGTGATATCAGCAGCCTTGCCAAAGTAGAGTATATGAATTGTACGGAGTGCGAGTAGCCTAAAAAGCATTGCTCTCCACTCAGTCAGACACACACAGATTCACATACAAACACACACAATTGCCAGGTCTGAGGTTAGAACACCTACCTAACTACTTTATCACACTACAGCAGTACGCAGTTACAGGATGCGCTACAGAGATTACTGGGGTATGATTTTTCCTAGAGGTATATTTCTAGGTGGATGACATCAGCAGCCTTGCCAAAGTTGATTATATGAGTAGCCTAAAAAGCATTTTTCTCTACACAGTCAGACACGCACACAAACACACACTCACACAATTTCCAGATCTGGGGTTAGAACTACAGCCTAACTAGCTTATCACTATAGCAGTATGCAGTTATGGGACGCGCCATGGAGATTATTGAGCTACACCTCTCTCAAAGTTGTATTTCACATTGGATGACATCAGCAGGCTTGTCTTAATACTGCTATGGGGAGGGCAGTGTGTGCATGGGCCATAACTCATTCATGTAGGGGTTGACATGCCACATGAGGGCACACACGGGGTCATATGTCACAGGTACATGTATACAGCTACTAGATGGCTACTTCCTTGTACAGTCATGTTGCACAGCTGGCACGTGCACCACATAGTCTGTCATGCTGACAGGTACTGCTTGCTAGTATCTGCAGTGTGTGACATCCACACCTCATGTGCTTGGGGCCCTTTGGCTGTGTGCTGGGTGGGACAGGCCTGGACGGCTCCTTGTCATGGTCATCCTCTTCCACACATCTATACCCGTCTATCTTTGGCTTATTATATTGTGTTGTCCTTACATATATGTCTGTATTCCTATCCACTGTGTGTACAAGGCAGGAGTGGTGCATACTGACATGTGTCTGCACTGAGAACTGTGACTGCCAGATATGTCTGGTCCACTGGTGTTTGCAGACATGGCCTTCATGTGTTTAAGTATGTGAGCATGACCGGTATGACCTTTTAGTATGTTGTTCACTGACATTGTCTTCATTCCTCTAAGTGTATGAGCATGCCCAGTATGGCCATCTGTATTGCATGTGTGGATCAAGTCCAGGTAGTTTGTACTGTGGTGCTGACTTTTGTGTTGTACACCGGCAGGTAGCATGCTGTGTCTGTAGGGTATCCATCAGTCATTTGGCATTGACAGTTACTACATTTCTGCATAGTGTGTGGGCAATTGACAGTTTCCACTGTTCTACACAGTAGTGAGGGGTCACACCTGACTGTTACTATAAGTGTACATTGGGTGGGGAGGCACACCTGCCACTTGTACACATTTGCTAGGGCTCTACTGGTATGTCAGGTACTCCATTTCTGTATGTAGTCTTACCTATCCTGCTGGCTAGAGGCATACCAGTGTACTACAGATCTTAGCTTTGTTTACCTACATATTAGTTTCTGACTTCCTAGCCTTCACAACTTACATCCAACTGACTGACCTGCTGTTGTCTGTCTGTGTAGGCCTGGGGGAGGGGTTACCCATAGGGCTCATTCAGAGTCCATAGTACAGCATTTGTTTGTATTTGTCTTCACCTGTCTTGCTGGCTGAGACTGTTGTTGGGTATGTGAACCTTCTTGACTGGCATGTGTGGCTCTTTTGGACACACATGTCACTCACCCCATTTACTGATGTGGGTTTTGTCACCCTGTTTAATACTGGCTACTATGGTGACTCCAGTATGGGTTACAGATGTCATGGTGCCACTATGGGTGTCTACTGTCTGCTGCCTTAACATTTGGCCACCCAATTCCCTTGCATGCTCACATCCATACCATAGCTACAGGTAACAACACATTCTACTCCATTTGGCAATTGGCAGGTTGATTGACTTACCTTGAGGGTGTGCCAGACTTGAGGATGGTGCTGGAGGGCTGCCTATGTCGGATGCACATAGTACACTCCATATACATGGTTGGGCACAGGTAGTTTCATGTTTGGCATCCCTTTTACTGTCTGTGCGAGTCAGAGAGAGGTGTCAATCCCTGGGTCCCTACTGTGTCAGTACATATGCTATGCGTTGCCTCTTTGCCAAGGCCAGGGCATATTGGGCATGCCTCCTTCTGCCTACTAGGACAGGCTCGGGTTGCTCTTCTTCCAAGTCACTCTACACCTGTACAGGCCTTGGCATTGTTGGGGGCTGTGTAGCCCTGCCCCATGCTGTTCCTGCTGCAGCTGTTTCAGCAGGATCATATTGTGTAGCACAGCACGTACAATAACAATTTGGGTACATGCAGCTGGTGAATACTGCAAGGCTCCACTGGATGTGTCCAGACACCGGAACCGTGGCCTGAGCATCCCAAAGACATGCTCTGTTATATGTCTGGCCTGTGTGTGTGTGCATCATTATGGCATTGTTGTTGTTCAGGTGTGTGTGCATTTCTTATGGGTGTCAACAGCCATGGCTCCAGTGGGTACCCAGAATCCCCCACTAGGTGACCGTAGGGAATGTCCACATTGGCACATCTATGGTACAGCTGCATCAAATGCCATATGTGTGAATCATCACAGCTTCCAGGGCAGTCAGCACACACATTCATTATAATGCCCTCTGCATCACATATGACCTGACAGTTGATGAAGGGGATGCCCCTGCGGTTGATGTAGGCCCTACCCTGCTCACCGGGTGGTGCTTTGATGCATAAGTGCATGCAGTCTATAGCACCCACTACCTCAGGGTATTTTGTTATTTGGTGGAAGAGACGCATATTGCTGGTCAACACCTCACGTGTGTTGAGAAAATATACATGCTTACTGGCATGTGCTGACATGGCATCCAGGAAATGGTGGAATACTCTGGATGCTAATGCCTGTAAGATGCCCATGATATCCCCAGTTGTGTTTTGGGAGGTACCTGTGGCTAGTATACCTAGTGCTACACATACCTTTGTATCCACTAGGATGGGTTCCTCTCGGCCAGTTTGGTGTGTCAGGTGTGGCCGGCACAGCTCAACAATTTGCTGTAGGAGGTTTCTGTCCTCCCTATAGTGCTGCACTATCTCCAACTCATGTAGCCCATGTTAGGTTGCCCTGGGTCTGTACACTCTTCTCTGTCTCCTCACTGTGGGTTGTTCAGCAGCATTCACATCCTCACCACCTTCAGCCTCTAGCACATGTTGTTCTATGTTGCCTACTACAGTCCTTCTCATTTTGTAGGTTTGTTTGTTAAAATTTCCCTGCTTGTATACACCAGTGGTGTAGAGTGAGGAAAAAACAGGGGGTAAGGTGTTTGCTTAGTTTATAGTAGTGTTCTGGGCTGGGCTGGTCTGCTGCCTGTGTAATTAGTTGATTCTGATACATTTCACCTGCCAGTTCCTTGATTACCTTTCTAATGCTGTTTTCCCTTCCCATTGCCTCCCTGTTCAAATGTGCACACAGCTGCTATTTCCTGGTTTAACTTCTTTTTTCTTCCTGTACAACCTGGTGCGCTGTGCGCACACCTGCTTACACTTTGTAAAGGGTGCTAGGCAGGTTTAGACACACCCCTAGCTTATCTGTGCTAAGCTAGGAGCAATCCCAAGCCACAGGGCTCCAATCCACTTATAGTATGCCTGACACCCCCCCATAATGTCACCTATATCCTAGTCTTGGAACCAGGTATTTATACTCTTACACTCTTGGGAGCTGCCTCCACCCTCGGGAAAACTGGGATTCACTATCCTTCACCTCTTTTGCATAGGATTGCCTGCTAATGCATAGTTACATGTCTCACACTGAGCCTTCCCCCTTAGCAACCATTACTCACTGGCCAGGTTGTCTTCTGCCTGCCATTGACTTGCATGGTAGACTACTGCTTTTAGTTAGGTGCTTATTTTAGGTTTATTTTATTATTTTCCCCCCGATCCCATTTGTGCACCACTGCCCTATGCTTCAACGGATGTCTTCGGCGGACATTTCATGAAAGTTGTATTTTGTACATTTGGCATTGTTTGCAATGCCAATGGCCTTCTACTTGGCCATTGGCATGCTTCCTCAATGCTATGCAGCCTTTATTTGGAGGCTCTGTTTTCCAGTTTGCAGTACCGTACTCAGTTACTAACTGAGTACATTTCTGCATATTACGATAGTCCTGCATGCCCTGTGTCCTGCTTCCTGGATCCAAATTTACCTCATTTGCATGGTTTTCACCTGCTAATGGGGTGATCTGCATATGGGGGCTGGGGATGTGCAGCACTAGTGCTGCAGCGCTCGTGCACGTCAGACGTGCACGTACGTGGATCGCTTGGGCGCCATATTGGCAAAATTTCATCTAACACTAATCATGCACACCATGCAAGCTTTTGAGAATCCAGGGGAATGTTTTGTATTGAAAATAATAAGGGCAAGACATAGTCACAAGTGACAGTACATGCACATTAAAGAAAAATTAAATACTCAAAATAAAAATCAATACTCAACTTTTGTTCATGAAAATAATGTATAACTAATCATCAAAAACAGTTTATGATTATTGCATTGTTTGCAGTAGATACTGCTAAAAAGAAGGGGAGTGATGTCTGAATAGAAATGAATGGAAATAGGGTGGGGTGGGTGACATCATGCAAGGTTTCCTGAATGAGAAGTTATGAAGAAAATAATAAAAACTAAGAGAGACATAAATGTTACATTTTCAAGTGTGCCCAGTGTTAAAATTAGCTTTGGGTACATGTAACAAATCCTTTATCACAAAAATCACTGCAGTAATATTTGCTATCTAAATCTTTGCACAGAAACATTTAAAAAAACTCTGCATCTTTGACTGTAACTTACTAAACTGAGTTACATGCCTAGTGATAACTTCTTGTTTATCTGCCCTGACACATATCACTGTGTCTTTTATTATCACTTTACTAAACCGTGTTAACTGTCTTGTGATAACTTCTTGTTTATCAGGCCTGTCACACTTGACAATGATTTTTAGAATGCATGATATATCTACACTTGTCTGTTGAAGAGTCACACATTTTGTGTGAATCACATCAACAACCATTTCAAATGGATAGTCATATTTTCACTCCTTAAAAACTGGCTTGGCTATGCAATCTTGCTTTGCCTATGGATATACAATGTGAAACCATACATCTCGTTGTCTTGGGGAATATCATGATTTCTTGATGATGATTCACATTTACATTATGATCCAAAATGGTAAACATTGCCCTTATTCTCATCCATTGTACAACCAATGTTTGTACTTGGGCCAGTACTTACACAGCTGAGCATGGAAGACGTCCAGGTAGCCTGCGTAGCAGAACTGAGTTATGAGCTTGAGATCCATCAACAGAGTTGGGTTAATCACAATCATTTGCTGGTGTTACATGTTATCAAGGCTAAACTCAAGGCCTGCTGGTGTGCTCTATTGAACTTTTTTTCTTATTTCCATATTATAAATAAGGAGATTTAACATGAAAAGTTTCTCACTTGCTATGATAAGCTATACTCCATTTTTTAAGCAGATAAAACCAGATCTGGCTACTTGTTTTGAAGCTAAGAACATCAGATTAAGTGACTTTTGATAAACTTGATTATTATTGAGTGTACTACTACTGTTTCCACTGCTAAATTAGTCTGTTTTTGCTTTAGTTCATTTACCGGTTCCTTCTTGCACCAGAAGAAGGTTTCAAAGCTAGTTATGGACATTGCTTGTTGTTGTTGTTGTGTCTTTCAGTTTTTCCCGGTTAGGAGTCACCACAGCGGAACTCCAGTCCACTAATGATTGGCAGTGGATTTTTACGTACCGAGTTGCTAGCTCTGACACACAACCTTCAACGAAGGTACACCCATTCATGCATGTCTTCACACAGAAGATGCTCTAGCTGAGAATCGAACAGGGCAATGTCTTACTGTGAGGTGACAATGCTACAGCAGCACCACCATGGGCATTGCTTCTTACTGAGGCTAAATTCAAGTGTCAAGCTTTTGGCTGGTGTGCTCTACTAAGCTTTCTTTTTGGTTTATTTCTGAGTTATAAATAAGTCAATTTAGCATGATGTTGCTCATCCCACAGCAGCACAGCATGCTGCACTGTAAAGATGCAGGCATTCAGTGCCTTAACTTTCTCTTTACCAGCTGCTCTCCCAATACTTATTGTGATATAAATAGCACTGTCCCACAGTGCATTGGGTGATGAGCCACACTGCATACCTCTTGTTCCCCTTGTTGCCTGCAGTAGCCCAGTCACTACTCTATAGCAAAAAAGTAGCTCATAACTACTGGGCATTGCCCCATACTTCCTATACTTGCTCTACATTATTTATAATAGACTACTGCATGCTAACACTTCTTCTTCTTCTTTCGACTTTTCCCGGTTAGAGGTCGCCACAGTGGATCACCTGTCCGCTCATGATTGGCAGTGGAGTTTTACAGTGTTAAGTTGCCAGCCCGGCGCCCAAACTTCCACAGAAGGCACACACATGCACACACTCACATCTAGGGCCATTTTAGAGTGTCCAGTCCACCTACATTAAACTGTCTATATTAAGTGCATTTTAAGTCAAAACCTATTTTATGCATAGATACTGCAAAGCTAACTTAAAAGTCTCACTGAGCTCATGAGACTAAGTAATATACCTCTGGATAAACTCAAAGTACACCTTACCAAATTAACAAATTATTGAAATACAAATTAAATTATCCTAATCCTTGAACAGACAGATGACCAGCCTGTTTGTATTAATTCTGTTGCCAGCCTCATAGTTCGTGGTATCCTGAGGCAGTATCAGCCTGATGCTCACAGATAGTGACCTTTTACTTAATATAGTGTATTCTGCTTGTGAGCATTGCAAATACTTAATTACCATGGAGGCCTCACTCACACAAATATAAAAACACAAGACTGTGGACAGCACATACTTCCCATCCCACAAGGCTCTATTCCAGTCTAAAATGCTTTATGCTGAGGCTGTAAAGAAATTATTTACAATGCTTCCTAGACCCAGGAAGACTAGATCTCATCATAAATCTACCACCATACCACCTTCTTGCACATTTAAAGTTAAAAGTCACAAAGAATATAATCAGACCAAATTCACCATACCACAATACTCTACATATAAAAATGTTTTGTTGATTAATGAGTCCATAGACATGCACACTGATTCTACTCTCACCAGGTTAAACAAAGACAGAATGACTTTGTCAGTTGTCTTTCAGGTGCCAGGATCTTGGATATCACAAGGGCCTTTAAGGTCCTTCCACCTAACAAATATGAATATAACATGGTGGTAGTCCATGTTGGAGTAAATTACTTTCCATACAAATTCCTGAGGGAAATACAGAGAGTTATGTCAGATTTCTCCATGCATGTCCCAAATGTAAACAAGAGTCTGGTCCTGAGAGGAATCCTTTCTTTTCCAAGAATGATGCCAAGGTACAAATAAAAGATAATTGGCTTAAACATTTGGCTAAATAGCTGGTGTCATTTAAGGGAGATCCACTATGTGTCAGCTTGGCTTGGGATGTGATACTTGACAGTCCTAAATACTTTGCTAGGGTGTCTTGCATCTCTCATTCCAAACCTTCCACATAATGAGTAAAGCTTTGCTGCCTCATAGCACCTTTTATGCAGAGTCAGCTTATGGACATCCCAATGTGACAGCCATGCCATATCTAAAACAAAATCACATTACTGTGGCTCTAGCCAATGCCAGAAGTCTCAGCAACAAAATGTCTGATCTGGAAGCTTTCCTGCAGTTAGAATGCATCCATAAGGGTGCAATTGCAGAAAATTTGTTTAAATGTTGAGAAAACACTCTCACCATGCAAGTCTTTTGTAGCTAGCATACTTCCAGGCCTGAGGGCAATTGTGGTGGTGTATCCATATGTATTAGGGATCACATGACCTCTGCACAAATTCCCAAGGACTCACAACAGAACCTAAATAAGACTATCAGTCCATAGCCTGTTTCAGTGCGACCTCTATGCCCTCTGAAAATTGTATATGGTTCCTAAATGTACTTAATGAACTCTCTATAAGTAAGAACTCCTTAGATCCTTAACAACCTTTTGATAACAACTCATTCATCTCATAAGACTTTACCTACCCATTAATTAACTGATACACCTGTATTTCAAGTGTAGTATATGTCCAAAAGTTCTTGATTTTTATTAATAAAATCTACATGGACCAAATTTTTCACAAAATAATATTATTGACCTGGTCCTTATGAATATAACTTCATCATGCACCATTCTTCCGGTGTTCACTTCCCCTGTCAAATTAGATCATAAACTTGTAACCTTCACCTTTAAAATATGTGAAGCTGTAGGTACCAATGCCTCAGAGTTGAAGGATTTCAGATACAACAATCTCATTAAATCCTATAAAGAAGTTTCAAAATTCATTCATAGCACCATAACCCTAGTCTTGCTTACAGGAAGTAACTTCACCAAGGAGTTCAGTACCCTCTTAGATAATTGTATAAAACAGACAGTCCCACTCACATCTAAATATACAATTATTTATTTATTTATTGACATTTGTTCACCGGGAATGTTCAACTGGGTCAGAAACCCATTCTCAGTGAAGGTCTGGGGAGATAAGCTCCAAAACAGTAACCTTTAGACAAAATCAGTAACTTGATAATCAGAAATAATATATCATCACAAACTTCAAGAACATCATAACATAATTTTAGAAGCGACATCAGGTAGTAAAGAAAGTACATAATTTTGCAATTAGATAATTTTCACAGTGTATAACTTTCATAGTATATAACAGTCAATTTGAGATAGGCACGCAGAACGTTCTTATGGGTTGGAAGGAAATGACATTAGGCACACAGTAGTAGAAGAAAAGAGGGGTAAACTAAAGGTGGAATATATGAAGTGTTATTAAGTAGTATAGGAGAGAAAGGGCAGATAGCTGTTAGTGGATGGTGTATTTATGAGCTGGAAAGTTTTGAGGGATGAGCATGAAGTGTGAAGTTTGTAGGATGCTGGAGGGTAGGTGGAAGGATGAGAGCAGGAGAAAGAGGTCATAGGGGTGGGAAAAGATGTTAGATGTGGCAAAAACAGGTCCAAGAAATGGAAGGGTAGTTTTTTTAGTGTGAGTTTAAAGTTTTTGGGGTTGTCTATACTGATAATGTTATTTGGTAGGTCATTCCAAGGTTTAGCTATGGCATAGGAATAGAGAAACTTGAAAACAAATCAACTTTAAATAATAAAGGAAAAAAATCCCTAAATCATACAGTGGATTGAAACACTCTTAAATCATGATAAACATATATAAGAAAATTGACATAAAACTTGAAAAATAGTATTAGAATATGCATGCACTATGCACGCACTCAGAATGAATCTCAGTACATGCAAAACTTTAACACACACACACACGTGCGCGCGCACACATACACTCATCATTTTTTGGGTGGCATAGTGGTGCAGTGGTAAATGTTGTCTCACAGCAAGCATACCTCTCAACCTGGAAACATCAAAAATCTGGACAAAGGCCCATGAAAAATAGGTTCAAATCTGTGTGCTGATTAACATGAAATTTGCATGCATATTTATGTAAACCCACCCACTCCAATGAATTGTGAGATATCAACTTTCAAATGCAAACTGGAGAACAGACAACCTAAATATGGGCCCAGAAACCAAGACTTTGTGGTAAATGGCAAACATTTTCTTTTAAATGTGTAGCAATGATGTTCACTGGGAAGGGAGAAGATGATGTACATTAGGATTTTGTTTTCAGTAACTTGCAGTATGTGGGTTTTATAGTAAAAGTAGGGTATTTAACAGTAGGTAATATTCTAATCTTAGCAAAAGAATATTATAGATTGCTAGAACCTCCAAAAGTCATTCTACATGGCCTACTGATCACTGGTGTAGCTACAGTTTTTGCTGCCCGGGGGCTGTCTTTGAGTTTGCCACCCTTCCCCCATCACAAAATCATTGTTAAATGGGGCCTCCCAATATACAGCCCTCTCCCCTGCAACCATTCCAATGCCCCATTACTTGACTATTTCATCCCATTTACCATAAACACTGTAATGTGCCTACTGCTTTACGTCTATGATAATTTAGATTTCATTTAAAAGTTTTATTTTACATTTTACAGCACAGACACTAATAGACATCTGCTAAACAAAGCAATGCAGTCTCACAATGAAAATAGACTTAGCATTAAAACTTCTCTGCCCTTGAAACTCACATTCATTAAAGCAGCATTGAAACCCACATACAAAGAAAATACATCTGGCCAGTGGCAGATAAAGATTAACTGTGGGCTGTTTTCAAATCATAGGCCTCTTGCACACGAAACATACATGTGTTCTTTGATACACTTTCCTGATTGTATTAAATTACATTCCTTGTATAAAACAGTATAGTTGTTAGAGGGAATCTTAAATGTATTGTTTTGAACATTTTTCCAGTAAACAATAAAACAAAATGCATGCACCATTAATGACAAAACTGCCCAATTCAGAACATTTCCATCATAAAAGTCTACTTAAACATCTACAATCCACCAGTATCAGTAAACATGCACAATCTCTGCAGAAGTAAAAGCCATCTAAATCATTCCACATTAAAGAGATATGTTACAAATGAAGAGCTTGCTGCTAGCAAACAACTTTATATTTCATTGATTCATCTGCAAATAAAGTGTCTGTTGCCCTTGAGCAATAAATTGCCTATGTTCCATTAAAAAATAATAAGCTAGTAATATTGCAATAGGGAATGGATGGCAAACTGACAACAGGTTCATAGTTACTAGTTATTGCCACCAAAGAGGACTTTCTCAGGCTTGCCGCATCCACCCCTTTAAAGGTACAACTCAAAACAGTACAAGCAATGCATATACATACTGTGGAAGTAGAAGACACAGGCTTCTGAATCAAAAGCAAGTATTCAACCTGTTATGCTATTAACAATGCAAGCAAATTTAGCATAAGCAGCACTAAACTTCTCTTCCCCCTGAAGCTCTCAGCTCCTTGTAAAAATCCACTTGCCACTCAGCTGTATCTCTCATCTTTGCAGCACATGAAATCTGGAAAAAGTCAACATTTATTGGGGAGGACAAAAGCCTTTCTGACCTTCTCTGTACTTCTCCATCAACCCTCTCAGAGCAAACATCGCATCTGTAGTGCTCTTTCCTGGCATGAAACTATACTGCTGATCACTAATCATCACGTCCCTTCTTAACCTAGCTTCCACTACTCTTTCCCATAACTTCATGCTGTGACTGATCAATTTAATCCCTCTGTAGTTACTACAGCTCTGCACATCACCCTTATTCTTAAAAAATGTTTCATTAAACAATCTGGTTAGAAACTCCACTGCCATTTCACATAAACATCTCCATGCTTCCACAGGTATGTCATCTGGACCAACAGCCTTTCCATTCTTCATCCTCTTCATAGCTATCCTTACTTCCTCCTTGCTAATCCATTGCACTTCATGATTCACTATCCCCACATCATCCAACCTTCTCTCCCTCTCATTCTCTTCATTCATCAACCCCTCAAAGTACTCTTTCCATCTGCTCAATACACACTCCTTGCTTGTGAGTATGTTTCCCTCATTATCCTTTATCACCTTTACCTGCTGCACATCTTTCCTGGCTTGGTCCTTCTGTCTAGCCAATCGGTATAAGTCCTTTTCTCCCTCCTTAGTTTCCAACCTTTCATACAACTCTTCATATGCTTTATCCTTAGCCTTCATCACCTCTCTCTTTGCCATGCACAGGTCTCCTTATACTCATGTCTACTTTCTTCATCTCTCTGACAATCCCCCTTCATCTTTGCCAACCTCTTTCTCTGTATACTCTCCTGTACTTCCTCATTCCACCACCATGTCTTCTTGTCGTCCTTCCTCTGTCCAGATGTCATCCCAAGCACCTTTCCAGCAGTCTCCCTTACTAGCCCTGCTTTAGTTATCCAGCTATTTGGTAACTCTTCACTGCCACCCTGTGCCTGTCTTAACTCATCCCTGAACTCCACCTCACAATTACCCTTTTTCAATTTCCACCATTTGATCCTTGGTGCTGCCCTTGCACTCCTCCTCCTCTTCTTGATCACCATCATCCTACAAACCACAATCCTATGCTGCCTAACTACACTTTCTCTGGGCACCACTTTGCAGTCTCCAATCTCCTTCAAACTGGCCCTCCTACATAAGATATAATCCAACTGTGTGCATCATCCTCTACTCTTGTATGTCACCCTATGCTCCTCCCTCTTGTTAAAATACATATTCACCACAGCCATGTCCATCATTTTCACAAAATCCACTACCATCTGACCTTTAGCATTCCTTTGTTTAACACCATACCTACCCATCAGTTCCTCATCCCCTCAGTTCCCTTCACCAACATGCCCATTGAAATCTGCTCCAATCACCACTCTCTCACCCTTGGGTACAGTTATCATCACTTCATCCAGCTCACTCCAAAATGTTTCTTTCTCATCCATCGCACACCCAACTTGTGGAGCATATGCACTAACATTCATCATTACACCGTCAATTTTGTAAACTTAGAAAATTGGTAGAATAAGAGGTTTTGTGTTACCATGTATTTTCTAAAGAATCTGAAGTCTGAAATTCAAATGCCTATAATTATTTAGTGTATTCAATCCTTCACCGATTTGCCACAAAACTCCAGAAAACCACAGATTTTATAAGGAACAGAACAGAATAAAAATAAGAGACATAAATCAGGGCAGGTTGCACAGGTGGTGGTGGGTAAGGAATCCATGCTCTTGCTACCTGTACCTAAGGTACAGGGTTTGAGCCTGAGTAACTCTAGCCACCAGCTATATTTAACTGGGGCATTTTACACACAAACACCACCCCCAGGTATATTTAACTGGGGCATTTTACACACACACCTTGCACCATAACTAAACAGACACATTTCCCTTGCAGCTTAGCTAAACAGTACCACACAGGCAATTCCCTTGCAGCATAATTTGAATATCAATATATAATAAAATAACAAACCAAATTCCCTTGCAGCTTTAATGGATGTTCCTGGAGATGAGGCAAACCAAATTCCCTTCCCTTGCAGCTTGTAATGAACATTCCTGGAGGAATAGATCCATTCCCTTACAGTGCAGCTTGTACCATAAATTGCTCACTTGTGGAAGAAAATAATTGCCTGTCCTTACCTGGAGCAGATGGAAATGCTTGCATATTATGATTACATCCCTCAACCCCAAGTCTGATAGGCTGGCAGGCTTTTCATGGAGCTGATGTCATTGTTCACGTGATGATGTCAGGTCAAAAAGCTGAAAAACAAAATAAAAAAAAAAAGCCAGGAAATTCAGAAATTAAGGGGTGCCACTCGGGAATTGTGGCACCAATTATTTGGACTTCAAAATCGGTAAAAAAAGAGAAATTTGGTATGGTTGAGAGGTATGACAGCAAGAGATTTTCTGTTTTTATTCTTGGCTGGGATGCCTTCTGTGTCGGGTCTGCTTGTCCTCCCTGTGCTTGTGTGGGCTTCCTCTGGGTACTCTGGCTTCCTCCCACATTCCAAAGACATGCATCTGGAGCATTTCTCCCTGGGCATCCACTGAAAATAGGCTCTGTCCTAAATGAACTTTCCTGGTCAAAAAATGTGAAATAAATAAATAAAAGTTTGTTGGTGGCAACATTGCACAATCCCTATGGAAAAGGGTACATTGCCCTACACAGGGACTGCTGCTGTCAAATGCCCATTGACCATCTGTTTAGTTAATCAATTTGTGCAAATTAAACAGATGTCAACTAATGTACCATTAAACAAAGTTACCAGGACCCATATATATATATTGAGAGAGAGATACAGGAGATAGAGTAAGAAGGGATAGAGAGAGTGACAGGACAGAGATATAAGCATATAAAATTATCATTAGGTAGTTGAGATTAGTATTTAACATGCCATCTTTATTTTAAAGCTTATCATCCATCTTTCCATCTCCATTTTGTCTGTCTAGGAATATCTGGTACTGAGGTTCCAAGTACCTCTCTCAAACTCACAGTTACCATCTTATCCAGTAAGCAAACATTGTTTGGAAAGAGTGGTGCAAGCCACAACCACCACAAAAATCAAATCTTTTCTTTTTACTTTTTTTAATAACTTAGATAGAGCTTTCCTTCATAAATAATCTTGTTTAGTTATCTCTCCTTAGATCACCCACTTAGTTACATTCCTCTACAAACTAACACACATGGCTAACAACAGTTTTTCTGTATATTCTTCAACTAAATTCCCCATATCACTGGACAAAAATGGAAAGTCATCCATTTGTTTCCCTTCTGTTGCCAGTGACAGTGTAGTAACTGTCTTTGCGCAGAGGTAGCAAACTCTTAGTCAACAAAAATAATTCTGTCTGTGGGAGGTGCAAATGTTTAACTAATCTGGAGGCTTCTCTCTCCCACAAAAAGCAGACTGTGAGCAACACGCACTTCCATGACAATCTTAACAGAATCATATTACAATATCTTACACTAAGGCTGTAAAACATCTTTACCAAACCCTCCAATATCTAGGAAGACTAAGAATCAGTTTAAATCCAGCATCTCAACTCCTTCATGCATACCTACAACCAGTGATGGGAGTAATATATTATGATATGTAATATATTACTGTAATATATTGCAATTTCTAGTAACTAGTAATGTAACTAGTTAAGTTTGCAAAATAGTAACAAGTAATAGAAATATATTACTTTTTTAGTAACTAGTAACGTAAATGTGAGTTACTGTTGAATTACTTTTGTGTAAACAAGTGGTTCTCAATGTGGGCGATATTGTCCCCTAAAGAGCGATGGAAAACTTCCGGGTGCCCTGGATAGTATGGATAGTAATCAAATGTTAGGAGGTAATAGACACTTTGAAGAGGCAATTTGGATAAAAAAAATTACAACATAATGCTGACACAACTCATAGCATGTAGAATTCATAACAGATCATTAGAATTAGTGTGGAGCAAAATTTACTTAATTTTTTTAGCACTGCAAGGAGGTGAAAGCCAAAGATGACCAGACTCTGGCCCTGCCCCGGTACTGTGGAACTCTCACCCACTAAAACACTCCCTAGCACTGGGACAATTCTAGCCTGCTAGAGATCATATGCTTACTTTTCCATATAATAAGCGGCATTGGTTCTCCCTACCACCGTCAAGCTTGCCACTCATTTGTTTAACACCCGACACCCCCAACCCACTGCACCAAGTAGGACTCTTCAGGTGGATCTATGATCAAACAACTTTTGTCGTAAGAATATTTTGTTATGTTCTATTTAAAATTCTTTTTGGGTTTCAATTTTTAGTCGCTGAAAATAGACAAAATGTGATAGGTAGAAGGCATCCTGGGATATTCTCTGGGACCATTGATGCAGTGTTCTTGGCCTTAGAGAGAGCATTAAAGACATGTTACCTAGTGATAGTGGGGGGAGTTATGTCTGATGGTATTTTCTGAGGGAAGGTTGAGGAGAGGTGGAGCTGAATTTATCGACAAAGTAGGTTTGCTATATCTTCTGGCTCAGTATAAGTGGCTCCATTTGTAATGAGTTCTGCACACAAATGTGCATTGCCTTTGAGGCTGCAGACATAGCTAAAAAATGCCTTGAGGTTTTTCTTTACCTGGGAGGCCAAGTTTATCTCAAATTTGGCTTTGGAAGGCTTTATTTGTCCTCTCAGAAATTTGTTTAGTTTGAGAGTGCTTTGATCCTGTTGAGTGTTGCAGATCCTAATTTTTGCCATGATTTATTTTCCTTCTGTTGTACAGCCTATTGGTTTTGTGATTCCACCAGGGTGGCTTGTTTTTGAGCTAGTTCTATAGTTCTTCTTGGTGGGTACAACTGCCTCTATGCAGCTATTAACATGCTTTTCAGGGTTTCTGTGAAGAGTTCTGTATAGGCAGCAGTGTCCTCAGGGTTTATGTGGGCTTGAAATTTTGCCAGGTTATCAATTAATAGCAGGAAGTTAGCCTTAGAGTAGCAAGTAGCTCCTGAATATTCCAGGTTTAGCTGGGGGTACAGGTTTTGTTTTTACTTTAAAGAAACTATTTTGTGGTCTGACGTTACCAGGGAGTACATTACAATAGGGGGTGTGCAGCACTCTCCCATATTAGTGAGGACCAGATCCAGTATGGTTGTACCTTTGATTGGTGTATTGACAATCTGGTCCAGGGGAGTTTGTGTTTACAAAACCAAGGAAACTTTGTGCCTGTACATTTGGCGTTATATAGAATTAACAGTTAACAGTGTGGTAATTAAAGTTGCCCATGAATATGGTATTGGGTGGGATGGTGACTGTTTCTAATAAGTTTAAATACATGGTATCGGTTTCCTCATAAAGGTGGACCTATAGCTTGAAAGGAAGTGGTACTGGATTTTGCCTATGGTGATTTGAACATGGAGCAGCTCAAGTGCATTGTCCTGTTTGACCATCCTGGCAGTATATTTATTTTTGATGTAAATCAAGACACCTCCACCTTTAGTCTCTGTCTGTGTAGTAGCTGGTCTAAATGTGTGGAAGTCATTATAACCTTACACTGTTAGTGTGCTCTCTGTGGCTTTAAACCATGTCTCAGTGACTGTACAGACATCAGCATTCTTTATGGTAAAGAGACTTTCTAGGGAGTGGAGTTTTTTGTTTAGACTCCTAGCACTGAGCAGTAATACCTTTATATTTTCTTGGTTTTGATTTGCTATGTCAGAAGTACTTTCAGTTTTGCATTGGCTAAAAAAGGCACTATGGGGAAGATAATGTTTTAGTTAATATTCAAAAGTCTAGAGTGAAGAGGTGCAGACCATCCCTGGCAAAGCAGCATGGTCTGTTGACCATCTCCTTTCAAGCTGACAAATATTGCACCCCCTTAGAATGACACCAGAAGCTACGTCAATTATTAAAGTCAATCATCTTTTGTTCATATTGTGGCATCATCCTTGGAGGAGATAAAATGCTGCTCAGTGCTGGGCTCATACCAGCCTGAGACACACATTCTGAGAACTCCATGATAGCTCTCTTCATAGAGTGTAGGAAGGCATGTCTCAGGTCATTTACTCCCACATGGACTATGACTAACTCATACTGGTACTTGTGGTTCAATAACCTGACTGCATGTGTAATGTGGTGGATCCTAGCCTCTGATAAGCAACTGATTGTGACTTTTTCCTTACTCAGCCTGGTGAGAGGGACATCACTGTGTCTCACAATGGAGTCTCCAGTGACTAGAATCTTTGATTGTGTGGTGGTTTGCCTTATGAACTTAGAGGTAAATGTTCCATAAGATGTGGCTCTGTGTTGATGTGGGGGTGTCATTTTGAAAGAGTGTAATTGGGATGCTGAGGGTATTTGTTATGTGTACTTCATCTAGGAGGTCTCTGTGGGGCTATATATCTGCTTTGAATTGTGTGTGATGGGTATAGCTTGTGTACTACTGACAACCTTATTGACATTAGGAGCACTTTTTTTGTGAGATTGTCAAGAATGATGAAAAGAGGAGAGTCGCATGACTTGCTACTGCCTAGCTTCTGCTAGTGCTGGTGTCATCACAGCTTCATTCTGCTGGGATACAATGCCCCTTTGCTTCTTCTCTTACCAGAAGCAAAACATTAGCAACAATCCCAAGATGTGAAGCAGGCCACAGTCTCTTTGGTGATCCACATTATTGACCCAGATGATGCAAGGGTCTGAAGGCTAGTTGTAGCCTTTTCCTGGTAGATGCCTTAAATAGCAACCGGATCAATCAGGAACATTAAGCACAGAAACTCACTGTCCAATCAGAAACAGTCAGGAATCAATGCACTCTGCTCCTTCCCTCATCAGGAGCAGAAGATAAGTAAAAATTCCAAGCTATCAACTATTAAGCAGTTGTCCCTGTGCTCCATCTTACCAGGAGAATACAAAAGCACTAATCATAAGATGACTACTGACAGGCAGAATGTGGGCTCACCAATAACTGGTGGTCTTGCAACAAATGTTTAAAGGTAAAATGAAAAAAATGGTTAATATTGTAAACACTGCAGTGTGCACTAAGCAGTTAGATATGAAAAGGGGGGTGACTAAAGTTTCAGTTGTCTAAGTGTAGAGCCACTAATTTTAAAAGAGCAAGATAGATTGAAAAAGGATGGGCACTTTTGTTTTTTGGCTCTATGGAATACAGTGGGATAGCCAATAAATTTAAATAGTTGAAGGGGAGTGATTTCAAAAAATGATCATTTTGTTCTTACTCACAACAGCCAGTGAAAGGGGAAAGGGAAGGTGATGTGTGGTCAGATTAACATAAGGGGCAGGCAACTAGAAATGCAGTTGTGTTTAACTCATTCACTCGAATGGAGCTCAGGAAGTTTGTACTGTAATTTCCAATGGTTGGAGCCTAAGCCTTTTGACAGAATCAAATGATGTCCTTACATTTCAAACAAATGTTTTATCTCTGGAACCATATGGGTTATGAAAGAAGTATAAATGGCAAAACCTTCATTGCAATGTTGCCCCTTTTTTTATACAGGTAGTATTCTTTAGGTTCTAGGTCTTAAACCTAAACCGAATTTTATAAGTCACAGTAATAGTTTGTAAACAACTTAAAATATCTCAGCAACCACTCAAGTTACACAAATACTGCTAGCAACATTTTATTCATCTAACTGAGAGCTTTTATATGAGGCTAAGGAGTTCTGTCTGCGTTACTTGGTTGTTGAGATATTTAGAAAAAAAATGAAAATTATATCTATGGAAATTAATATCACATAAACAACAGTTAATATCTATTTACCTGCACTAGACAGAGGTCAAATATTAATGCAGTTGATTTTGACATTGTGTAAGCTTTAAGATGAAATCTTTTAAAACCTTGTATGTAGCATGCTGTGGAATTATTGATACAAATAAGAACAAGCAATATTTGATGCCTAGAAGTGTCAGTTGGAGTTAACTGCATATGAACCTGGAGGCGTTACTTGGATGTAATGAGTTAGGAAAACAAAAGCAACAAGGTGCGAGGGTAGGAAAAGATTCTGTGTGACTCACAAGAGACACATCTGTGGTCTCTTTTCAAGTTTTCATATGCAATTAAAAGCAGAATACAAGTAAAACACAGTGCAAAGAAAACGAGTCTCAGGATATAAAATAGAAGAAGGCAATAAAGTAATACAAAATGCAAGAAATCAAAAGCAAACTAACTTTCCCTGACAGCAAGTTGTATCAGAGTCTCGGTGAGCTTTTCCAGTAAAGCCCATACAATATCCCAGGGTGCCTTCTAAATAGCATGAAACATGACCTATTAGGGCCTCTGGAATTCCTATTTAACTGTAGCCGCCAAGCAGGCTTCTTGCCTCATTAATGGAGAACAGCAACAGTCATCCCTCTGCACAAACATGGGCCATCTACAGACCCTGGAAACTACAGACCGATAAGTCTCACTAGTCTTATATGTAAATCCATGGAAATAATTATCATGGAAATGATCACTAGTGGTATAGTAAACCTCCAGTCACTGGACCCAACCCAGTTTGGTTTTATCAAGGGCAGATCATGCCTACTCAACCTTGTGGACTTCTTTGAGAAGGTCACCAAAGCAATGGATGAGAGCAAACTGGTTCACACTGTCCACCTTGACCCAGCCAAGGCATTTGACACAATACCCCACTCAAGCATTGTTGACAAACTCAAGAGGTTAGGTACAAACTTGTATGTCACCCAATGGATAGCCATCTGGCTCACAGACATGACCTAGTACATTAGAACTGGGGAGTCCACCTATACAAAGAGGCCAGTCACAACTGGAGTTTCTCAGGGATCATTCCTTGGACTGCTCCTTTTTGGCATTTACTTCTCTGAAGTCAAGGCCAATGTCAGTGGTCTCTGGCTGACTAACTTTGCAGATAATTGTAAATTAGGAGCTGTTATTGAATCTCACACTGACACAAATGTTCTCCAGGAGGGTTTGACACAGACAAACAACTGGTCTCTAAGCCATGGACTAAAAGCAAATGCCATGAAATGCATAATATTATCCTTCTGGAAGTCATCCACCCATGGTAACAATCATACTGACAACACACCCCTTAGAGTTGACCCAGTAGTCAGGGACTTAGGAACACACATAGATAGTAATCTAACATTTGACCATCACGTGTCTACAGTGGTTCATAGGTTCATAGGTTGGTATTAGGCTATCAGCCCTAGAGTCTCTACAAGTCTAGCCATAACAAATCCCTGGATATTTCTTCCCACAATATTTACTTCCCTGGACCCATGTCTAGCAGGACAACTGACATGATCCCCGGGGAGAATTTCCTATCTCCCATCCAATCATCAAGGTTCCTTTTGAAGAGGGCCAAGGAGGCGCTTTGCTTGACATGTATGGGCAGT
This sequence comes from Protopterus annectens, assembly GCF_019279795.1. Classification (NCBI taxonomy): domain Eukaryota; kingdom Metazoa; phylum Chordata; order Ceratodontiformes; family Protopteridae; genus Protopterus; species Protopterus annectens. The sequence continues at coordinate 1,062,196,283 of NC_056728.1, read as the reverse complement.
CTATTCTAGAGTATGGGGAGTCTCTGAGTCAGGAACCTATCCCTCCAGCATGTTTTGTTCATTGCGATGACAAGTTTTAGTTCCCTGGAGCGTGTGGCTCTGAGGGATTGGGATTTCTTTAAGTGGAGCATGTCCAACAGCTCAGGGTTTGACATGGTCTTGTATGTTAAGCAGAGATCGCCTCTGAGTAGACGATATGCCACAGAGTATAGCTGGAATTTTATTTAGATGGTCAGCATAGGGCACCTGCTTTAGGCCTGTGATTCTTTTAGTGAGGTATTTCTGTGTCCCTTCCAGCTGTTGCAGATGTCTTGTGAGGTACATACCAAATGGGGCATTGCTCTCTATAATGGAACTAATGAGGGATGAGTACAGTGGGACAATTACCTCCTTTTTTCTGGATGAAAATCCCTTAGTGTTGAGGTGTGCCACATAGAAGGATTTCCTGACTGTTGTGGCAATGTGGTTATTGAAGGTGAGACCACTGTCCACCTGTGTCCCTAAGTCTCTCATCACACTTTTGGTGTTTAGTGTACTGCCACCTATGTGGTAATTCATGGGTACATGTTTTTTTCCCAAAGGGGATAACTATACATTTCTTGGCATTAAGCTTGAGCCCATGGTTCTGGCACCAAGCATCTGTTTCTGTAAGGCCCTTATTTAGAATAGCTACATCATTTGGGAATTCAATAATGTCTCCCAGTTTGCAGTCATCTGAAAACTTTGTTAGCCAGAGTCCCTTAGTGTTGGCCTGTACTTCAGAGAAGTAGATGCCAAACAATAGTGGTCCCAAGACTGAACCCTAAGGTACTCCACTTGTCACTTTTCTGGAGCTAGATTTGGAGTCAGCTACTTTTACAGTCTGGGTTCTGTCAGTAAGCCAGTTGGGAACCCATCGAGTGACATAGGGATTTATGCCCAGGTTAGTAAGTGGACCACCTTACCCTCGTCCACAGCTCTGGAGACTGATTCAAAGAAATCATTCTATGTTGCACAACTTATAAACAAAGGTATGGCATCTAAGTCCAAGGAAGTAGTTGTTCCACTGCATTCGGCATTCATCAGACCTATCATTGACTACAATGCCCCCTTTGGTATGTACCTAACCAGACATATTCAAAACTGGAATGTCCACAGAGGTTCCTCATTAAAAGAATACTGGGCTTAAGTAAAATGTTCTATGCAGACCACCTCAAGGCTCTATCCCTGTATTCTGTCCCCCAAAGGCTTTTGAGAGGAGATCTATGCCTGACATACAGGGCATTGTCAGACCCCACTCTGATGAACCTCCTGCATATCTACAAAACAAACAGCACCAAAATTATCTGTTCTAAAGACTTAAACTTTGTCTGTGACATAAATAAGACCTGCTGGCGAGATGAGTATGTATTCCAGAGATTACCCCGTCTCTGGAACAGGCTCCCCATCCATATGAAACAGAGTTCTTCCCTAACTGAATTCATGTTCAACTTAGACAATTGGATGGGGAACAGGAAATTCATCCTTGGTTTGACACCTATGTCTCTAATTGACATAGGTGGCCTGTAAATAGTTCATCTCCCAGGCCTTAGCTTGTAAATGTTTCATCTCTGAAGCCCTTGCTTACACTTATCAAGGGTATCAGAACTTGTCAGAGATTTGGGATGCATGGCTAGGCTTAAAAAGGCTCTTGCGGATGTTAGCCTGGTAAACACCTATGAACATATAGGTCTTGTGCGGCTGGCTGTGCATAATTTGGTTTAAATATTATTTGTGACTCTCTAGCTAAAAGGACTAGTTTTCTTCTCCTTTCAGCTGCTCCTATTAGGAGTCACCATGGTGGATCATCAGTCCATAGAACAGGTGACAGTAGAGTTTTATGGCGTTTAGTTGCCAGCCCAGCACCCAACCTTTCACAGAAGGCACGTGCTCACACACACTCACACCTAGGACTAATTTAGAATGTCCAATCCATGGCAGCATGTCTTGGGAATGTAGGAGGAATCTGGAGTACCCAGAGAAAACCCACATGAACAAAGGGAGAACATCCAGACTCTGCACAGAAGGCACCCCAGCTGAGACTCAAACTGGAGAACCTCTTGAAGTGAGGTGACAATGCTAACCACTGCACCATTGTGCTGCCCAGCTATAAAAACTAGTCTGCTGGTGTTTTTCAACTGTTAAATGCTATTCATCATCATTGTAACATTCTGTATACAACTTTAATAATACACATATGCATGTGCTTACTTGTGTAAGTAAATCTCAATATTATAATTGATAAACTATACTTATGTTAAAGTAAAACTTAACTTTAGTTAGTAACTAGTAATAGTAAGATATTACTTTTTAGAAAAGTAATAAGCAATAGTAATATATTACTTTCACTGAAAAGGAACTAGTAATAGTAACTTGTCACTTTTATAGGTAACTAGCACAACACTGCCTACAGTAAAGAGTTACCAAAATCCATATAACTTCAAATGTATCACCCCATACCACTGTACTAATATAAATGTTTTAATAATAGATATTTCTTTAATTAGGCAAGATTCTCTACTCACTGGGCTGACTAATGATAGAGTAACAGTGAGATGTCGTTCAGGTGCCAGGATCTTTGACATCACAAGGGCTCTAAAGGCCCTTTCAACTGGCAAATATGAGTATGGCATGTTAATGGCCCAAATAGATGGGCACCCACAAATTCACATGGGCTTGACTGGCCTATTCCTCTTAAAGAAGGAGGTACTGCCTAAAGGTGGGTACTGGCAGGATGTAAATGGTCACAAGACTCAGTTTCCTATGAACTTTATGAATCCAGTATTGCTTCTAAATGATACTGGATTCATAAAATTCAATATCAGTTCTAAACTCTAGTGAGTATATTAGGCTACACCACAGACCTCCATTTTGTCATGCACTGGGAAATATTACATAAAATATGCTCTTATGATCTGAATACGTGACCATAACATCATATGTAGATTAGAACTCAACAGTAATTACTTTAGTTTGAATTTTGTAGCACCTATAAATTGCACTGCACTCCAAACCAACTACATTTGCAAGAATAAGCCATGAAACGTCATATTAATAACAAAATGCAAAATATGTACTTATTTGCTGTGCCATGTTTTATAATTCTACAGTAGGCTGAGACAACTGTTGAAAACAAGTTGTGATCATTTTTTGTGTGCTTTCCTATGGAAGGCCACTGTAAGGAATATTTCATCTTCACCCAAGGTGCAGTGATGCAACAACTGATTGTATTAAAAGCAGGGGTTGAATAACTACAGACCCTAAAAGGGTATGTATGGAGACTATCATCACAGAGAAAAAAATATGAGAGGGAGAATAGAGGAATGGTGAGGATGCAGGGAGAAGAGGTGGCGAAGGTGGATGAGTTTAAGTACTTGGGATCAACAGTTCAGAGTAATGGTGAGTGTGGAAGAGAGGTGAAGAAGAGAGTACAGGCAGGATGTAGTGAGTGGAGAAGAGTGTCAGGAGTGATTTGTGACAGACAAGTACCAGTAAGAGTGAAAGGGAAGGTCTACAAGAGGGTAGTGAGACCAGCTATGTTATATGGGTTGGAGACAGTGGCATTGACAAAAAGGCAGGAATCAAAGCTTGATGTGGCAGAGTTGAAGATGTTAAGATTTGCACTGGGTGTGATGAGGATGGACAGGATTAGGAATAAGTATATTAGAGGCTCAGCCCAGGTTGTAAGGTTTGGAGACAAAGCCAGAGTGGCAAGATTACATTAGTTTGGACATGTGCTGAGGAGGGATGCAGAGTATATTGGGAAAAAGATGCTAAGGATGAAGCTGCCAGGTAACAGGAAAAGAGGGAGGCCTAAGATAAGGTTTATGGATGTGGTGAGAGAGGACATGCAGGTGGATGGTGTGACAGAGCAAGATGCAGAGGACAGGAAGAAAAGGAAACAGTTGATCTGCTGTGGCAACCCCTAATGGGAGCAGCCAATATAAGAAGATTTCTAATGCCTTGGGCTAATGCAGTTTCTTTCTGTAAAAATTGCATTTGTATGTGTTTATTTCAGCTGGTCTCCAGACATCAGATGCTGTATATTGTCCTATTTCATATTTTTATATGCAAAGAAACATAATTATTTCCCTTTTCCCTTTTTCCCTTTGTTAACGGATTGCAAATTCACATTCTGCTATTTTATAGCACAGCCAGGTATATGGGACATAAAATATATATTCTGTAAATGCCTCCTATTAAACATTACTTTTTTTCTTCATGAAGCCATGTGAAAGCACAAGATTAACAAGAACAATGAGAAAGAAATAGATTAGATGGACAGCTGGAAGCTTACTAGCAAGAATACAGGAACCAAGAAAACAACAATGCATAACTTTTTAACATACTATACTTTTCAATAAGATATTAAAATAACCTAGTTCTCCCTTTAGTAGTACTTATCATTCCTGAATACAAAGTATTTCAATATATGTTTTCATTCTATATTGCCTGTTTATTAGCTGTTTTAATAGTATTCCTAGAGGCATTAAATAATGAACTCCAAGGGACAGATTGCTGAGTGAGGTTGAAATTGTTTCATAATAAATCCTCGCTAGAGAACCAGTGCTTGAGGTGACAAAAGCTGTGCTATTATATGGAGTGCGCTGAGTGCCTAAGCATAGAAAATCTGATTGATTGAATACTTGTGCGTAACAATAATGGCTTCTTCAGAGCATGAGACTAAAGTGAATGTTATGTCTTCTATTATACCAGCTATTCAGCCAGGATCAGCAAAATAACTGCTGGCAGCCACTCGAGCGAGCATACTGATTAGAAGAAGGTCAAAGGCCATGACATACCACACAAGTGCAAATTATAGATTCATCTAAACTAGAGCCAAACACAGTCTAAAAGGAAATCACTGAAATATGTCTTACAGGCTTTCAGCCCTTCCCCAACCAACATCTGTAACAATTATCTCTGTTGTGTAAAAGAAATGATAATAGAAAACTCAACAGATGCTAGTCACCTGTTATTACACTGATAATACAACAAAGCCCACTAATGGTATTGACTTCTACCTACTTCATCATTCTCAAATATAATTGCATTAGAGTACTCAAAACAGCAAATTAAGCATTCACATAATAATAACAGGTAATCCCAGCAATGCAGAAGCACACATTTTCTTACAAAGGCTTTTCTTCACATTTGACCACAGTCAGTTGACATGTTTAACCCATAATACTTAATATTTCAGTTCACTTGCATGTTCTAATCTTCAGTGAACTGCTCTTTACTTAATAGAGTTATAAGCTGGTCAATTAAGTCATGATGAGGCCATGCATAGCTTGCTAATACCCAGACTCATTATGTTCATCCTGATTCAAGGAGAGGGAAAGCAAGTCAGGCCAGCATTGATTTTGTGGACACCTATCCATTTATCAAGATTCACCTTGAATGAATTAAGGCTGCCACTCTCTTTTATATGCAAAAGCAGTTAATTCCAGAAAAGGGTTAAACTTGAGGTAATAAATCTCTCCCTGGTGTGTGTTCTGTTTAGATATTGGTGGAGATTCAGATTCTTAGCAGTAGTGCTTGAGAAACTGTTTGTCTTGTATAGATGCAAGATTTTGAGGACCTTAATGGCACATAATGCAATACATAGATCTCCATGTAAGAGTCTATAGGAGACAAGTCTAGAGTTAGGACCATGCCTCCACTGATACCCACAGGTCTTTAGACCAGTAATCTTTTAAGTTGGAACCTCTGGGGCCTTTCCATTTGAGTGATGTGGCTGTACAGGTTCATACCTAAAGGTGGCATATCCTCTGCAACTGGTCAAATTAGACTGGAGAACAGAAAGAGGATAACTTATTTTTGGCTGCAAGAGATACTTTTAGATACCAGTTGTGCTAAATAGAAGCTTTTCCTGACTACTGGTGCTACATGATGGTCAAAAAAGAAGAAATTGTTGACAAAGATGCCAAGATCCCTGACTACTATATACATCTAGAGTAGATTACTGGCTATACTCTAAGCTGTGGATGACAGTTTTTATCAACTACAGTCAGTGGCGGCTGGTGACTTCAAATCAAAGGGGGGCTGCAGGAGGCAGCTGAATGGGTGAGGCTAATGGGAAGGAGTGTGACCAACTAGAAAGGGAAGGGGCTATGCTCAAAACCACAAGAACTGGAACTTTAATTTAATATGCTGCCCTGGGTGCCAAACCATCATTATGAGAGTCCAATCAAAACAAAATGAAGTGTAGAAGAAAATGAATATTTCAATGCATTGGCTGCATGACAGCTTACTTAATATCTAGATGGAAACAAAAAGGTTGTGAGGCATGAAAAAATAAATTACTTTTTAAATACATTACTGGAATGCCAGTCAAAATCAAGTATAAGAAAAACAAGCAGCACTCAACTAAAACCACTTCTCCTTGCATTGCAATTCTAATTCTAATTTATATTCAGCTTTCTTAAAGTACCAAGTAACATGCTGAAAGTAGCAATCTCTTAGATACCCCCACTTGTAAAAATGTTTCTTATCCAAAAAAGACCTGCTGCCTGACAACAACTATCTAATTGTTTCATGGGGAAAACATGATTAAAGTAAAAAATGAAATGCAAACAAGAAACAAGAAACAAGCTCAAGATACATTGCTTAAAGGATTATTGTACAGGTAATGGACCACACATGATAGATTGGAATTTATTTATTTATTTATTTATTTTTATTTTACATTTGTTGACCGGGCTAGTCTAACTGGATATATGTCCATTTTCAATAGAGGCCCGGGGAGAAACGTTCCAAGGAAAAAACTTAGATAACATCAAAACAGTTTTGTACAGCAATGATTGTACCATAAAAGCAGTATCATTTTAGCATAACATGTTAGCTAAAGAAATTCTTAAAAGAATATAAAAAAATAGAAAAAATAAAAGTTTTTTTTTTTTTTTTTTCAATTCTAACCTACTCTTAAGTTGGTTAAAGTATACTGCATTTACATTTACAGTTTACATTTGTTGACTGGGCTAGTCTAACTGGATGCAAGTCCATTTCCAGTAGAGGCCCGGGGAGAAAAGTGCCATGTATTTGTACAGAGTAAATAGATGCTAAAAGAATAGAAGTTGTACAGTGTTATCAAAGAAATCAAAGAAAATATAAGATAATACAAAAGTTTTAACTAATGCTGTATAATAGTAATCCAGTTCTTTGAGGTACAGAGATAACTTTTACATATTTTCTATTTGGTTTACAGGTAAAGCCTGCAAAGATGACTGCAAGTCTTCAACAAATGTAATGAGCTTCTAAAAATAATGTAATTCTGTCCTTTATTACAAATACTGTCATATGCATTTCAATACCCAAGGCTTATACATTATCTAGTTATGTAAGTATTCTCTGCATGGCAACAACAGAAAGGCTTTCAATGTTGGCAATTCTTTAACAGTATGCTTATTAAAGCTTGCTTGCATCGTAAAATCTCAGACAAGCTTACCTGATGGTCATTAAAGGATTGCTACTTAAACACAGGGCAACAGACACTTTCTGAGTAATAATAAGCATAAATCAACAGTATAAAAATATGACAGAACCAGAACATATAGCAAAATCAAGGGCAGAATAAAAGTAGTACTTGTATCTACCTTGGATGGGGGGATACTCTGCACATTTACACTGCATAACTGCTAATTGCCTTGCTTGGACACATCCAGAGTCACTACATGAGGAGTGGGGTGCAAAAGTATGTCACAATTTGAAACGTCTCTGGCTGACTGTGATGGCCCTGACACATTTGTCATACCTCTCAAACTCAGAACAAGAAATCTGGACAAAGCCATACATAGAAGTGGGAGAAAGGCCCAAAAATAAGGACACTTTTTTAAATATTGCTCTTATAAACTTAGAACGATAATAGAATAGTAGGTCTTGCATTAGTATGAATTTTCTGAAGGGTATGAAATCTGAAACTCAAATGTCTGTCATTATTTTCTAACTTCAGTCTTTAATGATTTGCCACTAATTTGCCAAAAAACACAATTTTATGAAAAATGGACCAAAAATGTGATGCAAAAATATAAACTAGCCACACAATATAGCTGGGAACCTGTCAAAGAAGGGGCACTTTTTTAATATTAGTACTGCTAACTTGAGCAGCTGACAAAATAAAAGAATCTACATGCATTTCTGAAATAAAAGTAATCTATAACTCTGATTATTACAGTTATTTCTTAATTGTAAACCCTCCACGTTTTCTTCCAAAAATGCCATTTTGTGGTGGGATTATTAGGGGAAGAGCAACATTTTGAGCCAAAATTGGGGACAGTTGAGAGGTTTTGATATGCCTAATTCTATAAAGCAATTTATTTGCATGTACCTCTCAACCTGTTAATGCAGGAAATCTGGACAAAGCCAAATATACTGGGGGAACATATAAATAATACTAAAAGTTGTATAAACTGAGACAGTTGATAGAATAACAGGTCTTGCTTTAGCATGCATTTTTCTGAAGGTTATGAAGTCTGAAACTCAGTGTCTGTCATTATTTAGTGACTTCATTTCCAAATTATTTGCCAGAAAATCAAGCATTTTATGAGGAACAAACCAAAAATAAGAAGCAAAAATCTATTCATTCTGTGAAAATCTGGACAGTTGAGAGGTATAGTTCAGACGGGGCTGTCTTTGAGTTTTCTGCCCTTCCCCCTCACAAAATCATGGTCGAATGGAGCCTCCCCCCTGCAGCCATTCCAATGAACCATTACTTGGCTATGTCACCCCATTTACCATAAACACTAATGTGCATACTGCTTTACTTCTACGATGATTTGGATTTCATTTGAAAGTTTTATTTTGCATTTTACAGCACAAACGCTAAAACATCTGCTAAACAAAGCAATGCAATCTCACAATGAAAACAAAGTTATTAGCATTAAAACTTCTCTGCCCTTGAAACTCACATTCATTGAAACAGCATTGAAACCCACATTCAAAGAAAATACATTTTGCCAGTGGCAGATAAAGATTAACTTTGGGCTGTTTTCATATCATAGGCCCCTTGCACATGAAACATACACGTGCTCTTTGATGCACCTTCCTGACTATATTAAATTATATTCCTTGTACAATATAGTACAGTTGTTAGAGGGTGTTTTAAATTTGCTGTTTTGAACATTTTTCCAGTAAATAATGAAACAAAATGCATGCACCAATAATGGCAACACTGCCCAATTCAGAACATTTCTATCATAAAAGTCCACTCAAACTTCTACAGTCCACCAGTATCAGCAAATATGCACAATCTCTGAAGAAGTAAAAGTCATTTAAATAATTCCACATTAAAGAAATCTGTAACTAATGAAGAGGTTGCTGCTAGCAAATAATGTTCTATTTAATTGTTTCATCTATAAATAAAGTACCTGTTGCCCTTGAGGAATAAATTGCCTATGTTGCATTAAAAAAATGATAAGCTAGTAATATTGTAATAGGGAATGGATAGCAAACTGATAACAGGTTCATATAGCTACTAGGTATCTTCACCAAAAAAGGACTGCAGCATCCACCCCCTTTACAATACAGTATCAGCAATGCATCTACCAGAGTAGAACCCGCAGCGTTCTGAATCAAGAGCAAGTACACTACCTGCTATGCTATGCACAACACAAGCATAAGCAGCACTAAACGTTTGTTCCCCTGCAGTGTTCAGCTTCTTGTAAAATCTACTTGACACTCAGCTGTATCTTTGAACTTTGCAGCACAAGAAATCTGGAAAAAGTCAAAATTTATGGGGGGGGGGTGGTAAAAGACCAAAAAACAGGGACACATTTTAAACATTGCCTATATAATGTTGGAAAGTTGCTAGAATAAAATACTGTGTTACTGCCATACATTTCACTGCCAAGTATTGTACCCAGGACCCTGTGCAAAATAGTCAGAGCAACATACCACTATGCCAAATCATAGGCTTGTTAGTTCATAGGTAGGTGCTAGGCTATCTGCCCAAGGGCATTTATAAGCCTAGCCAGAGTGTGTCAGCTTTCGCCACCCCATTGATTAATTAACTGAGCCTCTGTCAAGAAGAGCCAATGAAGTGATCCCAGGGGTGTATTTTCTGTTACCCATCCACTCGTCAAGGTTTCTCTTGAAGAGTGTTAGTGAGGGGCTCTGCCTAATTTAGTTAGGAATTTTGTTCCAAAGCATGGGGAGTCTCTGTGACAGGAATCTATCCCTCCAGCATGGTCTATTTAGTGTTGTGGTAAAGTTTAGCTCACTAGAGCGAGTGGCTCACAGTGACTTGGATTTCTTTAGGTGGACCATGTCCATCAATTCTGAGTTGGACATGGCTTTGTAAGTCAGGCAGAGATCACCTCTGAGTAAGCGATCTGCCACTGAGTACAGCTGCAGTTTTTCCAGTTGGGCTGCATAGGACTTATGTTTGAGGCCAGTGAATCTCTTGGTAAGGTACTTTTGTGTTTTTTCCAGCTGTTGGAAGTGTCTTGTGAGGCACATCCCAAATGGGGCATTGTACTCTATGATGGGGCTGATGAGTGATGAGTAGAGGGGCCCTATAACCTCTTTATTTCTAGATGTGAACCCTTTAGTAATTAGATGGACTACATGGAAGGATTTCCTAACTACTTTGGCAATATGATTGTCAAAGGAGAGATTACTATCTACCTCGGTCCCCAGATATCTTATTACCTCTTTTGTATTAAGGGGGCTGCCACCTATGTAGTAATTCATGGGTGCTTGTTTTTTCCCAAACGGAATGACTATGCATTTTTTGGCATTTAGCTTGAGACCATGACTTTGACACCAGGTGTCTGTCTCAGTAAAGCCCTTTTGGAGAATGTCCGTGTCAGCCGGAGAGTCAGTTATGGCTCCCGGTTTGCAATCTTCAGGGAACTTGGTTATCCATAGTCCTCCTGCATTTGCCTGTATGTCTGATAAGTATATGCCAAACAGTAGGGGTCCCAGGACCGAGCCTTGTGGAACACCACTTGTGGCTAGTTTAGAGTCGGACCTGGAGCCTGCTATTCTTACCATGTGAGTTCTGTCTGTAAGCCAGTTGGCAACCCATCTCGTGACATAGGGGTTTATGTTCAGGCTGGTGAGTTTTTCTATAATTCCCGAGTGGGGAATAGTGTCAAAAGCCTTGGTGAGGTCAAGTCAGGCTGTGTGAACCACCTTCCCCTCATCTATGGCCTTGGTGACTGTCTCGAAGAAGTCAACCAGGTTTAGTAGGCATGATCTGCCCTTAACAAAGCCGAACTGGGTCGGGTCAAGTGTTTGGAAGTTCCCAATGTTTTTGTTAATGAGTTCCATGATGATGCGCTCCATAACCTTGCAGACCAGGCTAGTCAGGCTTATGGGGCAATAGTTAACAGGGTCAGTTGTGGCCCCTCCTTTGTGGAGCGGAATAACCATTGCTGTGCACCATTCTATGGGCACATAGCCTGTGGAGAGGCTGAGGTTTACAGTGTGTTTAGGTAGGGGGTTAGTTCATTCTGTAGTTCGTGCAAGACACAGCCTGGGACACCATATGGCCCCACTGACGTTGTGCTTTGGGCTTTTGAAAGGGCTGTTTTCACCTGTGCATCTGTGATTTCTGGGACACTACACTTTTCTGGTCTTGTTGTGGGCCATTTTGGGGGTGAGGGGGGTGAAGTTTGCACTGAATCTGTCTGCCAGGATGTTGGCAATATCAGTAGGTTCAGTATATTTTGTGCTATTGTGCACTAGCTCAGAGAATATCTGCCAGTTGCCACTTAGATTCTTGACATAGCTAAAGAAGGCTTTGTGGTTATCTTTCAAATCCTTGTCTATTTTTCTTTCGAAGTTAGCCTTGGATGATTTTATGAGGGACCTTAGTTTCTTACTGATACTGATCAGGGATGTCTTTCCTTCTTGGCATTTGCTTTTTTTCTGAACTAGTTTCCTCCTTCTATTGTATAGCCTGTTTATGGCAGGGGTCCACCACACTGGTTTCCTTCTCTTAGGGGAGTGAGTCTTGGTTTTGCTAGAGATGGCATAATCCATGCATCCTTGTAGGCGCTCATAGAGTGCATTTGTAGGTTCATAGGTTCATAGGTTTATACTAGGCTATCTGCCCTAAGGCATTTATAAGCCTAGCCCAAAGTTTTGTGGCTTACGCCACCCCTTATGTTAAAAAATACTGTGCCCATTAGTTTGTTGTGCCTCTGTCCAGCAGTGACACAGAAATGATTCCCGGGGTAAACCTATGATCTCCCATCCACCGGTCAAGATTTCTCTTGAACAGAGCCAGCGAGGTGCTCTGCCTCACATGGACCGGGATTTTATTCCACAGCATAGGGAGTCTCTGGGTGACAAATCTATCTCTCCAGCATGTCCTATTTATATCCGTGCTAAGGTTTAAGTCGCTTGCTCTAGTGGATCTGGTAGATTTGGATTTTTTGAGGTGGAGCATGTCCATTAATTCCAGGTTGGACATGGCCTTGTATGTCAGGCACAGGTCACCTCTGAGCAGGCGGTATGCGACTGAATAGAGCTGGAGTTTCTTCAGTCTGGCAGCATATGACAGATTTTGGAGTCCCTTTGTCCTTTTGGTGAGGAACTTTTGGGGTCACTCCAATTGCTGCAGGTGTCGGGTGAGATACATCCCGAATGGGGCATTGTACTCGATCATTGGTCTGATGAGTGAAGAGTACAGGGGAACAATGACCTCACTTGATCTGGATGTGAATCCCTTCATGATCAGGTGGGCAATGTAGAAGGTCTTTCTAACCACTTTAGCAATGTGAGTGTCAAAAGAAAGGCCACTGTCAACCTGGGTCCCCAGGTCCCTGATAACCTCTTATGTGCTTAATGGATTGCCACCTATATGGTAGCTTGGGGTTACCTTGTTTTTCCCGAAGGGTATGACTATACATTTTTTGGCATTTAACTTCAGGCCATGGCTCTGGCACCAGTTATCAGTTTCCGTGAGACCCCTCTGAAGGATATCTGTGTCCGATGTACTTTCCACTATGGCGCCCAGTTTGCAGTCATCTGCAAACTTTATCAGCCATAGTCCTCCTATGTTTGCCTGTACTTCTGAGAAGTAGATGCCGAACAACAGGGGGCCAAGGACTGAACCCTGTGGGACACCACTTGTGACCAGCTTGGAGTCTGACATGGCACCAGCAACTCTAACCCTGTGGGTTCTGTCCTTTAGCCAGTTTGCAACCCATCTTGTGACATATGGGTTTACGTTTAAGCTGGTAAGTTTCTCTATAATACCCGAGTGGGGTATTGTGTCGAAAGCTTTTGCAAGGTCAAGGTAGGCTGTATGGACTGCCTTTCCCTCATCAATGGCCTTGGTGACTGTTTCGAAGGAGTCGACCAAGTTCAAAAGGCATGATCTGCCCTTGACAAAGCCAAACTGGGTCAGTTCCAATGGCTGCAAGTCCCCTATGTCTTTGTTTATGAGTTCCATTATGATCCTCTCCATAGTTTTGCAGACCAGGCTTGTTAAGCTTATGGGGCGGTAATTACCAGGGTCCGTAGAGGCACCGCCTTTGTGAAGTGGGACCACAGTTGCCGTACGCCACTCCTTGGGCACGTATCCTGTGGTAAGGCTAAGATTAAACAGCTGCCTTATATGCGGGTTTAGTTCCTCGTTAAGTTCATGTAGCACACAGCTGGGGACACCATCCGGTCCCATTGATGCTGTGTTTTTAGCTTTAGAGATAGCAGCTTTCACCTGCGCATTTGAGATGTCTGGGAGGCTACACTCTGCTGGGATAGTTATCCTTTTGGGGGGGAGAGGGGGTGAAGTTTGCACTGAACCTGTCTGCCAGTATGTTGGCAATGTCTGTGTGTTCAGTGATTTTTGTATCATTTTGGACTAATTATGCGCATATCTGGGAGTTTCCACCCAGGTTTCTAACATAGCTGAAGAAGGCCTTATGATTGTCTTTTGAATCTATTGCAATTTTTCTCTCAAAGTTGGCCTTGGATGATTTTATGAGTGCTCGTATTTTTTTACTAATAATGATCAAGGGTGTCTTCTCTTTTATGGATCTTGCTCTATCATGTAACAGCTTTCTCCTCTTATTGTAAAGTTTGTTTATGGCTGGGGTCCACCAGACTGGACGTTTGCCCTTGGTGGAAAGAGTCTTGGTTTTATTAGGGATTGCCTGATCCATGCAGTCCTGGAGGTGTTCGTAGAAGGCATTTGTAAGGGCTTCCGCAGCTTGGATTGTGGTTTCCACTGGCTCTGGGGTAAAGGTTCCTGCATCTTGGACACTGTTATCCTTTAGCGTGGGGGCTGTGAAACTTACCACCTCTGTCATAAGTAAGGTGAAGTTTGCTATAGAAAAGTTGTTCACTGTGGTTTCCTTGGTTGGGGGTGGTGGTGTGGTGTGAAAATCCAGAGTGATTAGTTTATAGTCTGATCTAACCAGTGACGGTTTGACCTCCAGTGCAGAACACCTGTTGCCCATGTTGGTGATGACCAGGTCCAATATGTTTTCACCTCTGGTGGGGGAGTTTACCAGCTGATCCAGGGCATTTGAGTTGATAAATTCCAGGAAGCGCTGGACCTGGGAGTTTGTACTTGAGTAGTTTTCCCAGTAAACGGTAGGGCAGTTAAAATCACCCAATATCAGGCTGTTTGGTAGGACCTTCATGTTTTCCAGTGTCTCCAGAAAGGTGGAGTGGTGGTCCTGCATCATGGAGGATGATATGTAGCAGGCCACAATTTACATTGCAGATTTGCCCAATGTTAGTTGCACATGGATGATTTCAGAGGTATCATGCTGCGCCACTAACCTGGAGGTGTAGGTATCCTTGATGAATATGGATACACCCCCTTCTTTTGTGTTTCGATCCATGTTCTGTGGCCAAAATGTGTGTTATGAGTTGTAGCCTGGTAGTGCTGGCATGCTCTGTGGAGCCTTGAACCTGGATTCAGTTACTGCACAGATGTCGATGTTCTCCATACGGAGGAGTGCTTGGAGCACATGCATTTGGAGATTGAAACTCCTGGAGTTGAGTAGCATAACCCTCATTTTTTTTATTTGTGCTGTTTACGGAGGTGGGTTTGACTTTTGAGCCTTACCTAAAAAGGCACTATGGGGGCAGCAAGAGCTTTGGCCAGTATTCGAAAGCCTAGAGGTGACAGGTGCAAGCCATCTCTTGCAAAGCAATGAGGCTTGTCGAGCATTTCGTCCCAGGCTGACAGACACTGGATCCCCTTTGAATGACACCAGAAGCTTAGCCAATTGTTGAAATTGATCATTTTTTCTTTATACTGAGGTATCATTCTTTGTGAGGGCAAGATGCTACACAGGGTCAGGGTCATACCCACCTGGGCTACATGATTAGAGAGCTCTTCCATGTCTCTTTTCATGTAGTCCAGGGAGTTACGTCTCAGGTTATTCTCACCAACATGAACAATGACAGAGTCATATTTGTACTTGTTCTGGAGGGAGTGCTTGTGTTATGTGGCAGATTCTGGCTCCTGACAGGCAGCTAACAGTAACGTTTTCCTTGTCCAGCCTAGTGAGTGGGACATCAGTGTGCCTGACTATAGAGTCACCTATTACTAGTGTGTTAGGTATGTTATTTCGCCTTAAGGGCTGTGATTGTGTGGCACACTGATTTTGTGTTTTATGTATTGTCTGATTTGTCACGGGAGGTGCAGGTTTTTTGGGTGTCTGCTTTGGAAGTCTCTGATGCTTTTGCAGGTTTTTATTTAAAGCCTCCAAGTATGATTTTGTGTATCTATGTGTATTTTTGCCAGTGCTGGTTTAGTATGTCTATGTGAGGCTGGAGGTGTGGTGCAAGTGTTAACCTTTTCCTCATGACAGCCTATTCCAGTCTTGGGTGGAGAGAGCTTAGCCTCCAATATAGCTATATAATTGCATCTCTCACATATGTTAATGTTTTGTGGTAGGAGGAGAGGGTTGTCTGTGTACATGAGGCAATTGTAACATTGCCTCAGGATACCCAGGTTCACCAGCTGGACTGGAGAGTATACCCGAAATTGCCCTTTGGTCATGCCTGAATAGCAGGGTGAGCTGCTTAGTTGCTTGGTTGGTGAGGGGTGAGCAATGAGCCTTGCCCTGCTGGGCAATCAAGTGTCGGGGTATATTAGTGCTTGCTATTAGGTCTGAGCAAGTGCTGAACTGTAAGATGCTTTTTAAGTGCTTAGGTTGAGAGTTAGACTACTTTCAAGGGAAAAACTGAAGATGAGACTTGGTGGAGCTGGGAATAATTTAGCCCTAGCTAACCAGCGCTGCCTGGACATGCAAAACCGTGCGAACATGGTTTTTATAGCAGGGAAATGAAAAAGACAGAAATTAGCCCAAAATGGCCTATAAACTACTCTTCTCAAAGCTCCCTCTCTCCCAGTTGAAAAGATAAACCTCACTCTATCCAAGTAAGGTATGGGCAACTCATAAACTTGTAACACAGCCCAGTATTCAGAACTAGCCTGAAAACTGGACTATACTAGCTTAGAAAGGTAGGAAACAAGGAAAAATGTTTTGAAAAGATAAGGAAAACACATTAAAAATACACTTAAAACAGCTTTAAACAACTACAAACAGTAAAAAATACACTTAAAACAGCTTTAGATGACTACAAGCAATCAGATAAGGCATTTAAACAAATTACCCAATTAACCAGTAAAAATATCTCAAAACTGAGCACAGTTCCTGTAGCCTTCAATCAGACAAGTTCTAACTGCACACACCTGCCACTGGGGTGCAGGGGAACCTTCTCCAAAAAAGAAGGCCTGGATTAGTGCTCAAGTTATACAAACAAAGCTAGATTCAGCAGGCCTGAATCTAGTTTATGCAACAGCAAACAAGGCACACCAATTTCAGTAAGAAACAGTTCAAATATGCAGGCACTGTAAGCCTCTAACCAGAAATTCCCAGTTCAGAAGGGCAGAGTCCAGCCTCTCCTTCCACAAGAGTGCAGACCACAAACCTTCTTAATGTAAAATGACTGGCCTGAAGCCGAAGTACTTAAACCAGAACTAATACACTTTTAGAATAACAGACACTGAGCCTTCAATCAGCAGTTCCCAACTTAGAAGGATGTAAGCTACCTGTCTTGCCACAACAGTGCAAACCACAAACTTTCTTAATGTAAAACAACTGGTCTGAAGCCCAAGTGCTTAAACCAAAAGGCTTAGAATGATAGTTACACCAAGCAGTAATAATTACAATTGAGTACTTTTAAGATGATTCAAAAACAAAATAAAGTAATAAAGTAGGAAGAAACACAAATACAGTAAAAGCAGATGAATAAAGTGCAATTTTTTTTTTGAGTGAGCAAATGAGATGGGTCCAGGAGGAGTATCCAAATGCAAATTTACAGGAGGAGCGGGCAGTTTCAAAACCACCAAGATTAGCACCAAAACAAAAACAGGGAGGGTGGGTGGGGAACTAACTGAAAAAAAACAGAGCCACAACTTCCAGCTTATATAAGGCAGAAACAGAATATCAATGAAGTGAAACTACCCCCACTTATCACTGGCTATGCAGGAATTCTAACAAGCACTAAATTCTAACAAGCATTAACTGAAAAATCAGAGCCAATGCTTCCAGCTAGATAGTATTCAATGCAACACAAATATATCAATTTAAATGCTGTATTATTTGAAAAAAGTGCAGATAAAGATTTACTTAAATTCACTTATACTTCCAGTTGATTGCAAGTAGGTCTTAGCCGGCCAAAGCTCAGAGTTTAAGCAGAAAATAATCCAAAATGTACCACTTATATAAGGGAGAAACCGAAAATCAGTGAAGTGAAACTACCCCCACTTATCACTGGCTATGCAAGAATTCTAACAAGCATTAACTGAAAAAACAGAACCCCACCTTCCAGCTAGGCAGTATTCAATGCAACACAAATAAATCAATGTAAATGCTGTATTATTTGAAAAAAAGTGCAGATAAAGATTTACTTATAAAAGAGAGGAAGACTGAAACTTAAATGGCTAACATTTAGTGAATGCAATTCTCAACATAGCTATGAACATCTTGAAACAAAACACCTGAACAAAGCCAATAATGGGGGAATACAGCCCCCAAATATATTCAGTGAATTCCGTTCTCACCATAGCTCGCAACTTTGGCAC
Source organism: Protopterus annectens (assembly GCF_019279795.1). Classification (NCBI taxonomy): domain Eukaryota; kingdom Metazoa; phylum Chordata; order Ceratodontiformes; family Protopteridae; genus Protopterus; species Protopterus annectens. The sequence goes on along the minus strand of NC_056728.1, from coordinate 1,062,178,201 downwards.
AAAAAACCCGGACAAAGCCAATAATGTGGGAATACAGTCCCAAAAATAGGAACAGATTTCAAATATCCATCTTATAAACTTAGAAAGTTGCTATAATAATACGTTTTGTGTTACCACGTACTTTCTGAAGAATATGAAGTTTGAAATTCAAATGCTTGTCATTTTTATTTATTTAACATTTGTTAACCAGGAAAGTCTGACTTGGAACAAAAGCCAATTTTCAGCAGAAACACTCCAGACACATGTCTTGATAAGATGGGAGGACACCTTAGCAAACCCACACAAACACAAGAAGGACATGCAGACTCCACACAGAAGGCACCCCAGCCAAGAATCAAGCCAGACAACCTGCAGCTGTCAGGCAACAATGCTACTACTGCACCACTGCACTACTGACTGTGTTAAGAAACAAAAATACAGAAACCACAGATTTTATGAAGAACAGAACAAATATGAGGCAAAAATCTGCACATTTTTATAAATGGTGGTGGAAAATTCTGCAAATTTTTATAAATGGTGGTAGGTAGGGAATTCAGCCTCTTACCACTTGGCCCCAAGGTACAGGGTTCAAGCCTTATTCTCTACCCACCACCATGTAGCAACTGGGGCATTACACACACACTACCTGAACCAAAGCTGCTGTAAAGGAAAGTCCTTTCCATGCCGAGTAATTCCTGTTTTGATGTATATCCTTTCCTTCCCACAAGAGGGCCTAGCCCTTCCTGCCTGTGGATGTTGCAGTCCAGTCTATGCAGTTGTAACTGCATAGACTGCTGGGAAAATTTGGAGTTGAATGTTGTCTTCATACTCTGGACTGCTGGTGGAGACAATCTGGATTCTGTGCACATGCTCCAGACTGGTTCACCAGCAGTCCAAATGCTGTGAGTGCGCATGCGCGATGTTCCGGGACTCGCATTTTTTATTTTCTCTTTTCTTTTTTGCTTTATTTTACTTTTTTACAGCTGGGGGGCTGCACAGCTGGGAAGGCTGCAGTCTTGCAGTCCAATAGCACGAGCCGCCCCTGACTACAGTAAAACTGCACTTTTTGAAATGTAATTTTAGCCCTTTTTCAGCACACATTAGTCTGTTCAGATTACTTCATTCAGTAGTGATACTGAATCAAAGAGTGAGCAGACAACAATATTCTGTTTGCAGTCAATGGCAAACTAAGTTAACAATAAGTCTGAGTTCAGAGTTTGAAGACGAGAAGTATATGTTGAGAAGAAGGGGCACTGAAGTATACTAGCAGGTACCTTCTTACATTCTGAGGAGGTATCCCTCGACCTTAACTAAGATGGTTTTATCTTTCAACCGGTCTGTGATATGCCTTAACCAGTTTACCATATACCAGATAAGCTGTGTAGACTGAATGAGCACTATCCTCTGCCTCTGTGACCTTCTCAAATAAATTTACTAAATTAGGAAGACATGACCTACCCTTGACAAAACCAAAGTGCTGAAAGTCTAGCTGTATGAACATTTTGGTGTCATTGTTTGTGAAGTCAGATATAAAGCATTCCTTGGTTTTGTAAATTAAACTACGTAGACATGGGTTTATATCTGCTGGGGTCTGTGTTAGGGCCCTCCTTATGAAAGGGCAAAACAGCAGTGGTTCACCATTCTTCAGGGATACATATTTTGGCTACATTTAAGTTTAGGAAGGATTCCATGACTGCATGCCTGGTGCAGTTTATCAGGAATTTGGGTGAACGCATTGAAGTGGCATTTTTAATTTTCGGCAGCACAATTTGGACATGCTGTTTGTTGATATTATGGGGTATCAGGGATTCCTGGATTTTGATGAATATTTTTGGGATAAAGTTGGCACTGAATTTATCTGCAAATATATCCTCTATGTCTTTCAGGTCAGAGAAGGTGATGCTATTTTGGATTAGTGCAGCACAGTGCTGAGTATTATTTCTTAATTATCTGATGCAATTAAATAAGGTTTATAATTAACCTTGGCTTCAGATGCTAGTTCCAGTTCATGTTTATCTTTGATCTTCTTGATGGTAGGTAGTTTTTATAGGTTCTTAGGTAAGTATTAAGGTAACTGCCCTTACAGGCCATTTTAAACCTAACCAGTTTCCCTTTTTGTATTCAAAATGACCTATCTCATTTTTTTACAGACTGGCCTTACTCATCTCATGGTAGATAATTTTATATTATCCTGAGAATAAATGGGATCATACGATAGATAATTGGAGGGGATCCATACATGGAATAGAGCATTTAGGAGCTGCCTCTGTCCACTAGTAATACAGGGGACAGTCCTGGGATACATTTTCTTTTTCCCCTCCAAAGAGGTAAGTTTCACTTGAATAAGGACAGGGATGAAATTTGTTTTAATTTCATGGGGAGTCTGTTCTAGAACAGGGGTATCCTCTGTGAGATACACCTGGCCCTCCATACCATTCTGCTGATGTTGCAGAAGATGTTTAGATCCTTACACTGAGTATTTCTGATGCCATTTGACTTGCTAATGTGCAGCAAATCCATCAGTAATGAGTCGGAGGATGCCTTGCATGTGAGACACAAGTAGGGCTTTGAGTCAGTCCATGTAGGATAGGTTGTTTAGGCCTTGTTTCCATTAGTAAAGTATCACTGTGGGCTTTCCATTTGTTACATGTGTCTGCACTTATAGATGCCAAAGGGGTCATTATGCTCAGTAACTGGCCTAATGATAACTGAGTAAAGCAGCACAAAGATATCCAAAGCTCTCAACACAATTCCTTTGTTTATAAGCTGAGCAATATAGAAGGAATTTCTTACAACAGACACACTTTAGTCAAAAGTTAGGTAATTTCCACATAAGTGTAAATGTGGTAGTTTCCTGGGGTAGATGACTTCATGAGGGATAAAATAATGCATTTTTTGAGGAGGGGTTAGCTTCAGTCCATGCTTTTTCCACCAGTTTTTTATTTAAGATAAACCTTCCTGCAGGATGACTAAGTTGTTTGTGGACTCCATGACTGCTTCTAGTTTGCAGTCATCTGCAAACTTATTCAGCCAGAGCTCTCTGGTGCTGGTTTTTACTTCAGAAAAGTAGATGGCAAAAGCAGAGGTCCCAGTATAGAATTGTGGTGGAATCCCCTGGTGGCTGGTCTCTTTCAGGAGATAATTTCCCCTATTTTGATTATCTGCTTACTTACTTATTGCAAATTCTTTGCTGTCCTCCATGTTTTTTATGAGAAAGAGAATAGTGTCACTATTGTACTAGGCTATACCCTGATTATTGCTGTATGCAAGTATAGTTATTACCATCATGTTCTTAGGCGACAGAATCCAGGTAATGTCTTCGCTGTACCAACAGAACTCACTTTATATGCAGTTAACATGCAGTAACATCAACATATTTATCCAAAACAAGCACTAAATTTGGGAAGACAGCAGCAATACTGGATTTGGAGAGACAGTAGTATATCGGCATTGAAAAGATATGGCATTTTGAAGAAAAATATTTTATCTCTGCTGTTACTTCATTCTTCATTGTAATATACAGTGTTTACAAGACTGCAAATATAATTTACACTTTTACCTCAGCAGTTTGCATCAGTCTTGATTGTTAACTGGCAGGAACTCCAAAGAGGGTGGTTGTGGTTTCTGTCACTAAGGTATAAATTAAATTCACTCCAATAACTTTAATGCAAATGTTCATTAGTCACATGATACTTTGTCCAATGTCCTGACTTTTCTTCATATTTGATTCATACAATGCATTTTATTGTAAGAGACTTTTGTATTGCTACAATATTTTCACATTGTTCTTTCATTAACTTCAGTAGTTGATGTAACTATTTGTTTAAACAATGATCAGAAACACATTTTATTTTTTATTTATTTTTTTTTTGTTAACTGGGCAGGTGGATTAGACCTTGGACTCTTTCAGCACAAACCTGGTTGTCAAAGGTATGTAGATGTCTGGTTAAAGTGATTCACAAAAGGACAAAATAGGCAAGCAAAACTTTGAAATCCTTTGTTGCATAGATAATACATGTACATAAAATTAGGATTTATAACTTTTGTGTATACTGAAATCATCTGTAGCCAGACAATTTTAATAAATCATTTAAATAACTCTAGTTTATCACCACTTTTGGTCTTGCCCCAGGAGAGAAGTGATTTGATAAAATTTCCCCATCAAAATGGAACCATTTCCTTCTGAAACTCTAACAATAAGTGCTTATAGTTCAGGAAATAACTTACATAATACCCAAAGTACACATACAAAGTACCTGCATTATAGACAAAATGTTATATCCTTCACTCCAGCTTGTCTTCTACCCCCTTGCTTCTGTTTGCATGCATAACCTGTAACTCATAAAGATTCTCATTACATAACAGAGGGACATCCCTCTCCTTGCAAATATGTAAATTTAACTTTATAGTTCTTCATCCAGTAGTTGTAGTCCAGTGACACCATCTGCTATAAACATTTAATGACATCACTGTCTCCACTAGTCACTAACTTGTTCACAGCTTTATCTGCTGCGTTAATAAGTTTCTCTCCTCTCATCACAATACCTCTTGCTTACTCTATCTCTACAATTCCCAGATCATATGTCTTATACCAAACACCCTCCCCCACTACCTTTCCACCTACCTTTTACTTAAAACCTATTCCCACAGCCCTCATCTATACTCTGCTTCATAAGCTCAAACCCTGTACACCCTTAGCCGATCTCCTACCACCTGAATACCTTCAAACTGCTGCTAAAGCTCTTGCCTACCCCATCTCTATTCTTATTAAATGAACCATAATTGAAGGCTCCATTCCTTCACTATGGAAAATCTCTCATATAATCCCACTTCACAAAGGAGGGAACTCAACTGAACTCTCTAACTTCCGGCCCATAGCCCTACTATCACCACTAGCCAAAATTATGGAAAAATGTATCCACCAACAAATTCTTGAACACATTCTCCAATATAACCTCCTAGCTGACTGTCAACATGGTTTTAGACCATTCCACAGTACCAATACTGCTCTCCTATCCTTTACAGACTGTATTAATAAACATCGTAAAAATAACATGCTCTCCTCTGCACTATTTCTTGATCTCTCAAAAGCTTTTGATATGGTCAACCATCAATTATTACTCAATACACTCACCTCGTTCTCACTTGACACACAGGCATTACAGTGGTTCAAGTCCTATATGCACAATAGACAGCAAGCTGTCCTTTGGGATAATAATTTATCCAAGCATCTCCCTGTTACCCTTGGTGTCCCACAGGGCTCTATACTGGGACCTCTATTATTCTCCATATTCATTAACGACCTTTCTACTAATCTACCTCTACCTACCTGCATACAATACGCAGACAACTCCACTTTGATTTGTAAAGCAACCACCTTATCTGAACTCCAGGCCATCACCCAATCAGTATTCAACCATGTTGAAAACTGGTTCCAACAACATCATCTCCTCCTTAATGCCAAAAAAAACAAGCTATTACTATTTACTCCAACTAACAAATCCACCCCACTAGATTTCTCTATTACCTCCATTGATGGTACAATCACAGCTCCTGACCCAACTACAAAACTCTTAGGTGTATTGATTGACCACACCCTCAACTTTGACGCTCATATTAATGCCACCATCAAAACTGTAAACAAAAAACTTGGATCCTTATATAGAATAAAACCTTTTCTTACAGCAGAAGCCAGAACTACTATTGCCCAGTCCCATCTGATCTCCACCCTCTTCTATGCCTCACCAGTTTATACGAATCTTTCCAAAAGCAACCTAAACAAACTGTCTATTTCGTATAACAATATTGCCAGGTTTGCTACTGGGTCCTCATTTAGAACACATCACTGTCAAAACCTAAAACTTCTAGCATGGCTTAAACTAAATAACCAGCTAAAATTTCAACAACTCTCCATTACTCATAAAATACTATATCAACCTAGTAATACTCCTATTCTCAGTAGCCTTATCCCCCCCTACACAAACCTTTCTAACCTTCGCTCAGCAAATAAACTACTGGTTACCTCCCTGAAATCCCACAACAAGGCAGGTGATTCTCTTTTCTCTAATTCTGTGGGGAAGGTTTGGAACATACTTCCCACTAATCTTACATCACTTCCATCATTACCACTCTTTAAAAATCAACTAAAAATTCACTTAAAATCACAATGGCTTTGTCCTTGTACTAACCCAAACTACCCACCCCCCCCACCATGACCTTTTCTATCTCTCTCCTCCTTACCCACTTTGAAGTATAACAGCAATTCCTCACTCTTCCCCATCCTAGTATCTTATTCCCAACATGCTATCACTGGGCATGCTCCTTACTACTTATTCATTCCTCTGTGAACTCTTATCTTCCCACCTCATACATAAACCTTTCTATTTCTTCCACTTTGACTATAATTACTTCCTCTTGTACTTACCCTCCAGATTTTTCTCCTACTTCCATGTCCTCTAAAATTTCACCATCTACCTTGTGTTTTACACCTTATATTACCTTTTTATTCACCTTTCAGAACCTTTTTATAGCATTTCAAAGACACATTCTTACCCTTTATACTAATATTGAATGATCTATCCCTTTCTCTTGGTCATAATACTGCATTCTACCTTATTAACCTACTACTCACAATCTGTTTATTTTTAGTTTCTATATAACCTAAGCTGATGGAGAAATTTTTATTTACTTTGCATATTGCATGTATCCTTTTTTGTATTGTGTTTTTTTTGTATTGTCTTGATTTTATCTAGTTTAAAAGCGGAGCTTTTCTCCCCGGGCCTCTACTGAAAATGGACATATATCCAGTTGGACTAGTCCGGTCAACAAATGTAAAATAAAATAAAAATAACAAAAATTTTCCATCTCCTGACATCAACTTTTCACTTGTCAGAGCTGTTCTGTAAACACATTAATAGATCTTACATTGTGTATCATTTTGTGCTATTAGGAGCACATGTAGAAGTGCAGCATGTTGGATCAGTCACAAAGATGCTTTCAGAATCCCAGATGTAAATCAAAAAGATTCAGAGCAAACTAGTATGAAGATGAATGATGCTGTGAAGATAGGTGAAGGCTGCTAGCATAGACAGATAGAATTCTGTAGATAATTCTGTCATTTGTAAATATTAATGTAAGCCACAGGATTGTTCTCTTAAATGTGAAAAGACTGCATTGGATATTGAACTGCAAAAATTTAACAACAGTGTACTCTGGTGTAAGAAAGCTAAGTCAAGCATTTTATGACTGTCTTTGATGTCAAAATTAGAAGCCAATATGTCTTAAGGGAGGCATCCTGCCTATTTTTTTAAGACCAGAGTTAAAGGCTAGAATTTGCATGTATAAATGTCCTTTATTGCTCTGGTTTCTGACCAGGTATAAAGAATGTAAATATAGTTTCTGTTAGCCTGGGAACACCAGAGAAGTGTGAAGAATGATGTCATGTGAAGCAGCTCTGTATTATCAATTTAAAGAGAGAGAATCAGAGAGCTAAGAGCATTTTGCCTTGAGAACATCCATCACCAGCACTGCTTGTTTCTATATGTAAGTTATTTAGAATGGTGTTTTCTCTTAGAAATAGCTATGAATTAGGAAGATTAGACTAAGTATTTTTCTGTGGGCGGCCACAGTGGTGCAGTGGTTAGCATTGTCATCTCACAGCAAGAGGTTCTCCTGTTTGATCCTCGGCTGGGGTGCCTTCAGTGTGGAGTCTGCATGTCCTCCCTGTAGTTGCGTGGGTTTCCACTGGGTGCTCTGGTTTCCTCCCACATCCCAAAGACATGCTGCAGGTGGATTGGACACTCTAAACTGGCCCTAGGTGTGAGTGCGTGTGCGTGTGTGTGTGTGTGTGTGTGTGGGGGGGGGTGCCTTCTGTGGAAGGTTGGGTGCCAGGCTGGCAACTCGACACTGTAAAACTCCACTGCCAATCATGAGCAGACAGGTGATCCGCTGTGGCGACCCCTAACCGGAAAAGCCGAAAGAAGAAGAAGATTAAGTACTTTTCTGTGTTGATGTTAGAACTTTTCTACTGTATTATTTTAAGTATTTCTCTCTGATCTCTGAACTCTTAACTAGCACTGTGTAGTAAGAAGTATTGTTTTGTGTTTTTATTATTTATTATTAAATATTCTTAAACCTTTCAACTGTAGCTGTTTTATGTAGAGTTAACTTATACTCTAGAGTACATTGCATGTATATAGTGATACTGTACCAAGCCACTCTAATAAGCCTTGACTGTTCAGTCACACTTACCATTTAGATAATAATATTGCACATTAATAATTGGACACCTCTTTCAGAAGGGCCTTTGAGTAGCTGATATTAGTGGGTGGTGGCAGCTGGTACTACCGTATAGTCTGGGAAAAAGGGGCACAGCTGGAGAACCTGTGCCAGCTTTCCACAGGAGTGTCTGTGTGGTTGTATAAAACTCATCATAAAGTCTGTGTGTGTGTCAGCTACTTGGGCAGGGGCACGAAGCACTGGTTGGACAGAGAGGGTGCTGGGGGTTTTAGCTTGTCCACTAGGCTGAGATCTGGACTCTATAGCTGTGCCAGTGGGAACTCTTACTGGGGACCTGGAGAGAAAGGGACCAACCAGCCCCAGACTGACTGTGATCTCTGTGTGCTCTTAAGGGAAATTGTACTTTACTGTGTGTGTATTTATTATCCTTTCCCTATATGGATGCCCCTCACTGGTGTTGGTGGTGAGGATTGAGGCTCCTTGATTGCTGTGCCAGTGCATGGATGTCACAGATGCCTTGAAATATGTTGAAGACAATAAAAACTGTTATGATTAATGTTAATAAAAATGCATGTCTTGTAGCACAAAACTGAACTGAGAATTACCATGACTTTTCTTCCTCTCTATCAATGTTTGTTCCATCCCTTGTATATTCATCAGTAGTACTCCTGTTATTGCTTAATAAGGTCATTTCAAAATATTTTATCTTCCTACACAACAATGCGAAACTGCTAAGTAAAATGTCACAGTTGAACCCTGTAAAATCCATTTATTTATTTTTTATTTTATTTACTGCTTTTGTTTGCCAGGAAAGTCCAACTGGGTTACAAAACCCCTTTTCAGAGAAGACCCACGAAAATGGATAATGTCATCTCATTGAAGGTAGTTTCGACAAACACAAAGAAATCAAAAGCAGCTTGCCAAAACTACTTTCATTGACAGTGGAGACTGCCTTTTTTCTGCTGTTATATGATCTTGGAGATAGTATATATAATTCTGGATGGCATTCCTCCACAAACAGGGCTGCAGGAGAGTTTGATCCCGTAAAAAAAAATATTTTAATGTTTGTTGAAGGTGGTTTCAGCAAACTGCCTTCAAGTTTTATCATTCACCAAACTGCCTTTGATGAAGCAACATGAATCCCGTGGAGAAAATAAATAGGGTAGAAAATAAAATAATCTACATACAATTTTTGGAATATCTGAGCTCAAATATAATAAAATATGGCAAAATTGTGTAAAGAAAATATAAGTAAGTAGAAACTGCTGTTAATGTGCAAAGTATTTTATAGGTCATAGATGAAAGCAGCAATACAATGTATTTATTTATTTTACATTTGTTTACCGGGAAAGTACGACTGGGCATGGATCCCATTTTCAGCAGTGGCCCGGGGAGAAAAGCTCTGCAAAGATTAGTGCACCAAATACTGTGAATACAATACACATGTTAATAAGGTACAGTGCAGAGTTAAAAAGTTAATAAGGTAAAGTTTCAAGGCCAAGAAAGGAGCAAAAAGTAAATATACTATAAGGAGCAAAGTGTGTTACAATAAACAATACAGTTGAAATGACATTTTGTTTAGTCATTTGGTTACATTCAACAGTGGCTAGTACAGTAAACACACATTGATTAAAAGTATAGAAAGGAGTTGTTGCAAGCTTTCATAGAAAGTTTAAGTATGATATGATCTAATTTAGTGAAGCTACCCAGGGTCAGAACAATTACATAACCAAGAAATATGTAAATGGGAATGGAGGAGTTTTTTTAAATTGTTTTTGATTTCAGTGGTCCTAATATCTACAGGGATGGTATTCTATGCTTTTGCAACAGAAATGGAAAAACGAGTAGTCCCCAGAGCTACTATTGCTTTTGCCTATGTCAGCCTGTGCTTTACTGGTATATTTTATTATTATTATTTTTGTTAAAGCAGATATTAAGTAGACCTTGAAGAGCAGGGACTCGGACTCTATTAAGATAATATAGATAATATAGAATTTGATGGGCTATTGTAAGCTGGTTATATGTGAACAGTTTGGGTAATTCTAGCAAGGATAGTTGCATGATTACTATGCAGTGATGTGTCCTGAAGGGTGAGTCAGTAGCAGATCTAGCTATTTTATTGCAGGTGTTTAGTTTGTTAAAGTCTGCTTTGTTTAGGTTGATGAGCATGAGGCAGGCATAGAGGAGTGTGGATATTAGGTTGGTTCTTGCAATGGAGGCTTTACTGTCATTGGTAAGGTACTTTTTGCATCTATATAAGTTTCTGGGTATATTAGGGACTTTCTTTATTGTCTGTGCAATGCACATATTGAATTTCTTGTTGTGATCTATGATAACCCCTAGATGTTTGGTGTGTTGGACAGGTGTTATAGGGATGTTATTAGCTGAAAATATTATGAATGGTGGTATGGGGGTCTAAGGCTCTGGTGTGATAGAATATCATTAACTGTGTTTTATTGGGGTTAAGTATTAGTTGAGAGTTTGCTAACTAGGTTTCATCAGTGGTAAATGATTCTTGTGCCAATTCCTGGAGTTGAGGGAGTAATGGGGTGGATTAGAGTGGAATCATGAGCGTACTGGACTAGAGTGGTGTGCTGAGTAGTTTAGTGGAGATGTTTGGTGAATATGTTGAAGAGGTACAAGAATGGATCCTTGGGGACCCTTAGGGTGACAGGTAGGAGGAGAGGTAAGGAGTTTTGCCATTTTACTGCTTGTTGGCAGTTGGTTATGTAGGCTTGAAACAATGCTAGTGTGGAGCAGCTGAGATTAAGATCAAAGAGAACAGAAAGGAGTTTGGGATGGGACACAGTATTGAAGGCCTTGGAGAGATTTAAGAATACAGTGGATACTAGGTTACAATTGTTTCGATGTTGGTTTACTGTGTTGGTAAAGCTAATAAGGACTATAGTAGTACTGTGATTGGGGCGGAATCCATGCTGGGCATTGGTTAGCAGTTTATTAGTGAGGAGATAGTCCATTATTTGGGAATGTATACATTTTTCAAAGATTTTAGATAAGGGGATAGCATGGCAATTGGACAGTAATTATATAGTTTCACAGAGTTACCTCCTTTGTGGAGTGGTATTATATGTAAAATTTTTCACATAGAAGGAACATTTGGTTCTGATAAAGAGTGATTAATGAACATGGAGACTGGATAAGAGATGGCTTTGGCTGAGATCTTTAGATATTCTGCAAGTAATTTGTCGGCAGCCAGGGTTGTGGATTTAAGCCTATTTAGGTATTTATATGTTGTGCTAGTTTTGACAGGCTGTAAGGAGAAGAGGTTTTGGTCTGCTGGAAAGGAAGATAGGTTTGGATGTGAAGTGGGAGAAATATTACTGGTGAGAGCAAGGCTGGATTTGTTGAAGTGTTCATTGAAGTGGGTGGCAATATTATTAGTGGTGGTATTAATGTTAGGGGGCAGAATACTGGTCTTTCTTGGTTGTTGGATTTTATTAATGGCAGCCCAGAATTTGTCTTGGTTATTTTTGTGTTTGGTTTGAATGCCTATATAGTGGTTCCTTTTGTCTTTCCTAATTTGTTTTTTTGGCTTTGTTCCTTAGTTCCTGGTATGTCTATTAGTTTGAGTTTTATTTTGATGGCACTAGTCCCGTGCTTTATCTCTTTGTTTTAACAGTAAACAGGTATCTCTGGTCAGCCGGGGGCATAGTTGTGTTTAGTTCAGACAGTTCTGATAGGGGCAAGATGATTTAGAATATTTAGGAAAGTGTTATTGAAGTACTTTATGGCACATTCCAGGAGATGGGATGAGAGTGATCTCCAGTTGCATTGATCAAGTGCAGATATGAAGTCATGGGTTTTGAAATTCAGATTGAAGATATAAAGAGACAAGACATATACATTTGAAATGCATTTGTAATCCTGATATAGTACAATGAAGGAATGAAGGTAAAGATGGAGGGTCTATATTACAACGTTGAACTAAAACAAGTTAGAATGTTGTAAGATCAAACCCTAAAGTCCGAAAGTTGAAAATAGCAAAGTCACGGCACATCAACTTTTTTCCCAGGGAAAAATATCAGTGGGCCGTTTTCGGGGCTTTGCTATTTCCTCCACTGTGGTGTGATCTTGGAGTTGGTATATTTAAGTAGAGGGTTGTGGGGGGACAGCCCCTCACGTTGGGGGGTGTGGGGATGAAGCCCCCCACTTTAGTTTAAGTTTCATTTTTTTTTTTGTCACAGAACAGTGATTTTTTTTCCCGGGGGAAAAAACATCGCTGTTCTGTGTTTTGGGTTTTGTTGGGTTTTGGACTTTAGGGTTCGATATTGCAACAATCGAACTTTTGTTAGTTCGACATTGTCATATAAACCCAAGAGGGATACTGTAATAATAATGAAAAAGTACAACTGTTGTGAAGTATTCAGCAGGAATAGTTGGGGTGAAGCAGCAGGGAAATATGTAGAGAGTTGAAAAAATAGGGGAAAATGGCATAGAAATGGGGAGGGCAAAGTCCCAGTTGTTATCTAGGAACATATTTTGCCATAAAATAGTGAAGGGGCTGTATCAGATGGGTTTATTTTGTGAGCACTTGACCAAAAGGAGATGAGATGTAGAGCCATTATTGAATTAAAGGAGACTTTAACTGTGTTTTAAAGGACTGTAGTGAAGAGTCTTGTTAAAGAGAGAGTTTGGAGAGAGTTCCATAATTTAGATACATAGTCATAGTAGAGAGAGTTGGTTGCAAAATTGTTAGATTTTGTTATTAGAAAGAAGAGTTTATCTGCAGAGCATAAAGAACTTGAGGGTTTTTAGTGGGTATGCCATTTTTAAGTGCTGGAAAATTGTGTGAATTATTAAGAATGTTATGGGTGTTGAGAAGTTGATAGCCTGTAAGGAGCTGTGGCAAGTTCAAGGTAATGCAACTGTACAAATTCTAGACAGTGATTAGCTCTGCGAGGGACACAAGCTGCAAATGTTGCCACCTTATTGTAGCACTGTTGTAACATATGAGGCAAAGTGGCCTGTTAATTTATGAAAACGGCTGCAGATGAGAATAGTATGGTCAGAAGAGTTAGTATTTATTCATACAGACTGAGGTAATCTTTAATTTTGCACACAGAGCATAGTTTCCAATGTGTTTTCTTAACAACATATTGAATGTGGTAATCAAATTGAAGATTTTCATCTGTGAGAATTCTTTATGTTTTACGTGCTGAGCAAGTTCAATTTGAGTATAATTTGAGGAGCTTATAGAAATTAACGTTTTGGATTGATTTAGGGTATAAAGAATTATTATTATTTTTTTTAGGGTTGTGGAATAGCTATGAGCTGGATATCCAAGGTTCTATTGAGGTGAAAGATTCTTGTGTTATTTTCTGCAGAGTTTCAAGGTTTTGGGAAGCATAATGTATAACAGAGGCAATTTTACTAGCTGTGGAATTGACTTTACTAAAGATTTTAAAAATAATAAGGTCAAGAATGGATGACTGGGAGACATCAATTGATACAAGAAGGAAATGTGAGAAGACATTTTCCATTCACTGCGTTGGGACCTTTTGGAAAGGTAACAGTCAAACAAAGCCAGATAAGAGCTTGTGAGTCTTATACTGGTATGGTTTTTACAAGGGGTTGATAGATGATGTCAAAGGCTCTTGATAAGCCCAGAAAAGGCATACACAATGTAGTTAATATTTCTACATAGGTAACAGTGTTAATGAAGCTGAGAAGAGCAGAGGGGGTACCATCGTCTGTCATACATCTCAACGTCTTAGCAAAAGAAATCTGGAAAAAAGCTAAAAATAATGCTGAGTCAAAGTTCCAAAAATAGGGACAAATTTTAAATATTGCTCTTATAAATTTAGAAAGTACTTAGAATAAGAGATGTTGTGTTACTGTCCATTTTCAGAAGGATATGAAGACAGAAACTTAAATATCTGTCATTATTTAGTGACTTCAATCCTCAATGATTTTCAAGAAAACCTCAAATCTTTTGAAGAACAGACCACAGATATTAGTCAAAAATCTGGACATTGTGTGAAAATCTGTACAGTTATAAGATATATGGTCTGGGCAAAAACTATGTTGAGATGGAGAGAGAAGAGTAAGTTGTATAATATGAAAAAGATGTTGGACTTTATACGTTTCTCAAGTACATTGGACAAAGACAATATGATAGCTATAGGGTGATAGCGAGTTCAGTTGAGGAGCAACCTTTAAAAAGAGAAAAAGTCCAAGATTTGTTTCCAGAGTAATAGGATGTGGGATTCTTTGATGGAGTAATTAGTTTGAACAGATAATGGATAGGCAATTTCCTCATCTGCTATGTTGATGTATTCAGCGGGTATGTTATCAGGTGCTAGGGTGGTGGACTGTTGTTTTTTTATTGTTGAAGTTGACTGGTTCAAGAGAAAAGAAGTAAGGATTGTTACTGAGCAGGGATGGAAGGTGTAAGGCAGAGGAGATTTGATTATTGAGAAGAGAGTAAATTGAACGGATGAAGTTTGAGTTAAATAATGGTTTAGAGCACATTGTGTGATGTGGCTTTAAGAAGCATAGCAAGTGATGAATGTGCATGCATAAATAGCAGGCATGTGTTGTACCTAGGGCCATTTTGAAAGTGCAGCTATAGAGTAAGCATGTTAGAATGAATGTAGTTAGCCTGCATATAAGTTACCTAAGTTGAAGTTAATACTATAACCGTAATGTCTTTGTATATAATATAGCTGCTGGAACACAGCCCATGAATACTTTTTTTTCAAATATTATTTTTATTCATTTTTTTCATAATATGAAATCAAAACATGATATACAGTATGATAAACATTGTTGATGTTACAATTTGCATAGCATTAATAAGTTATTAAACTAGGTGTTCACACACTGGGCCAGATTCATGATGGCTTGCATGGAGTCTAAGAGTAGAGTAAGACTCCATGCAGCCATCATGTCCGATGAGCGATCCAGGAACAGCCTGCAGGGGCGTGCAAGAGAGCTCCTAAAATGGCTCTTACACGGACAGGGCCGGGTTATGCAAATTACCTCAATTGCAATTCAGGAAACCTGATCCTGTCCGAGTAAGAGCAGTGTTATCTGCATAAATGTACTCAGTTGACAACTGAGTACCGTTCTGCAAATAGCAAAACGGAGCCATGACAGCTCCAAATAAAGGTTGCATCCAGTGCCGGAAGCATGCCAATGGCCAAATATACGGCAAATGGCAATGTTTCCTGATGCAATATGAAAAAAAAATATATTTTTTCTCTGATTTCCGATGTTTAAGCGTAGCACAGCGCTGCGCAAATGGGCTGCGCTCTAAAAACCAGAAAAATAAAAATTAAAACCCACAAATGTGGATTTTATTTAAATTGTTAATTTACAATGCAAGGGAATGGCAGGCTGAAGACAACATGGCTACCGAGTAGAGGTTGCTAAGGGGGGAAGCACAGTCTAAGAGATGTAACCAAGCATTAGTAAGCAATCCTATGCAAAGGAGGGTTAGGATAGTGAATTGCAGGTTTACATAGCAAATGAGCACAGTCTGTGGAGTGTAGGAGTAGGATAAGGGGAGTAACAGAGTAGAAGATAGGTGACATCACAAGTGGGGTATGTATGAAAGAAGGGAAGCTCATTGGAGCAGAGTGGCATGTGTCAGCTGTCATTTACACATCATTGAAAGAGGTGTGTCAACAGGTAGGCTAGGTAAAGGCAAGAAATGGAAGGTGTATGCCATGAATAACACCAAAGTTTCTTGCTGAGCGGGTATGCGCATGTGTGCGTGCCTGTAAACCCAAGTAAGACAGTGTGCACACGTGTAAGCATGAGTGCATGTGTTTAAGCCAGAGTAAGCATGTATAAGGCAGTTTAAAGTGTTTTAAGCGCGTTTGCGCTGGTGTGCACATGTTTTAACCCAAATAAGTAGTCCGTGTAAGCATGTGTGCACGCATGTGAGCTGCTTTGAGCATGTTTGCCCTTGTGTGCATGGCGCTGCCCCCCCCAAAGAAAATGAAAGGAAATAGGAAGCACAAAAAATAGTAGGAAGCTACCAGGGAGTACGAGCAGAGCTAGCAGGTGAAAACAATCAGAATCAGGCAATTACACAGGCAGTATACTAGCCCAGCACAGTCTAGCACTTAAAACTCTGCAAACAACAGTCCATTATGTTTCTCACAAGAGACACTGCAGTAAGCAAATAGAAGTGAAAACTGAAAAAGCTTTACTGAGACAAAGAAATGTTAGGGGCTGCCATTGCTGTTATAAGACGATATATGCAACATGCTGAGGGTGGTGACAATGGAAATGCTGCTGGACAACCCACAGTGAGGAGACAGAGAAGAGTGTACAGGCCCAGGGTAACCTACCAGGGGCTGCATGAGCTGGAGATAGTGGAGCACTATAGAGTGGACAGAGACCTCCTGCAGCAAATTGTTGAGCTGTGCAGGCCACACCTCACACACAGAACCAACAGAGGGGAACCCATCCCAGTGGAAACCAAGGTATGTGTTGGCCTAATAATATTAGCAACAGGTACCTTCCAGTGAACAACTGGTGATATGATGGGGATATCACAGGCATCAGCATCCAGTGTACTGCACCAGTTCCTGGATGCCATGTCAGCACATGTCGGTGATCATGTATATTTCCCTAATTCCCGTGAGGTATTGGCCAGCAATATGCGTCTCTTCCAGCAAATAGCGGAATACCCTGAGGTAGTGGGTGCAATAGACTGCATGCATATATACATCAAAGCACAAGCCGGCAAGCAGGTTAGGATCTACTTCAACCGCAAGAGCTTCCCCTCCATCAACTGCCAGGTTGTGCATGATTCCCAGGGCATAATACTGAATGTGTGTGCTGGCTGCCCTGGAAGCTACCATGATTCCCATATCTGGCATCTGATGCAGTTATACCAGACATTTTCCAATGGGGACATCCCACATGGTCACCTAGTGGGGGATGCTGGCTATGCACTGGAGCCGTGGCTGATGACACCCATCAGAAACGCACACACACCTGAGCAGGAACACCATAATGAGGCACACGCACAAACACGAAATGTAATTGAGCGTGTGTTTGGGCTGCTCAAGTCATGGTTCCAGTGCCTGGACACATCTGGTGGAGCCTTGCAGTACTCACCATCTACATGTACCCAAATTGTCATGGTATGTGCTATGCTACATAATATGATCCTGTGAAAACAGCTGCAGCAGGACCAGCATAGGCCTGGGCCAAACAGCCCCCCACCATTGCCAAGGTCATCACAGGCAGAGCGTGACTCGGAGGAGGAACAACCTGAGCCTTCCCCAGTAGGCAGAAGGAGGCGTGCCCAGTATGCTTTGGCCTTGGTAAAGAGGCAACGCATTGCACATACACTGGCTCAGTAGGAACTCTGGAAATGATACCACTCTCTGACTCGCACATATAGTAAAAGGGATGCTTAAGTTGACACTACCTGCTTTCAAACATGTACAGGGAGTGTAGTATGTGCACCTGACATAGGCAGCCCTGCAGTACCACCTGAGGCATGATTGCCATGTGTTAAGCAATTTAAAGTTCATAGTTCAGAGGTTAGTACTAAGCTAACTGCCCTTGCGAGCCATTTTAAGCTTAGCCAATTATCCCTTGTGAGACTCAAACCCTGCACCTTATGTTTGTAAGGCAAACACCTTAACCATTAAGCCACCCTCCCTTTAGCAGTGCTAAACAGCATTTACCACCATGTAGTATATGCAAACAGAATCGCACACACCAACTAGTGCAACTGTGGTCAATGTTGAGTAATATTAGGCAACGTCCAGCAAAGTTGGTGAATATTCAGCAATGTTGGACAAGCCTGGTCTAAGTAGGGCATAGCTGAACAAACGCCAGCATGCTCATATTTGCTTAACTGGCCTTAAGCAGTCTGGTCTGCTCAGTATGAAAATATAAAGCATATAAAGTGATGGGCCTCGAACCCAGGATACTGTGCACTATAGTTAAAGTACTGAACCACTAAACCATGACAGTGTTGCAGTGGTAAGCCAGTATGAAGGAATGTTGATAAGTATATGCAAAGTATCTCATGGAAACCCTGCAGGCACAGCATAATCCCTGTTGAGTTATGACACAAAGGTGAGTTCTGCAGTAAGAACAGAACTTGACTTCCAACACAAACACACAGTATAAATGTTAATATTGGTCATGTTCACACACATCCACAAATGTAGTGGACCTCAGATTGCAACATACTGAAAGGTAACACTGGGCATGCTCACACACTTGAATAAATGAGACAAATGTCAGGCAACAAAACATGGAAAGCTGAACTGGGCATGCTCACACACTTAGGCCATGTCTGAGTACAGCAGTGGGCCACACATATCTGGCAGCTGCATGTGTTAACCCAGGAACCTCTCACTATCCAGCAATCTGCCCTGTGCACACAGTTACATGACAACAGACACATATATAATATAGTGGAGCCCTGTCATAATCAAATATGGTCTGCAGATACCTAAGTTGTTCAAAGAATCTGGGAAAGCAAAGATGATAAAGACCTGCAAACAGTATCAGCAATAAATATTGTGCATCCCGAACATAAGCATAGGTTCAGAGGTCAATACTCGGCTATCTGCCCTAGGGCATGTATAAGCCTAGCCAAAGTGTGTTTGGCTTTTGCAACCCTGTCAGATTACTACACTGTGCCAGTGAATAGTAGCTCACACAAGATAGCCCATGTACGTCTGGGCTAGTGTGCCTCTGTCTAGCAGGGACACAGAAGATATCCCAAGAGTAAACATATGATCACCCATACAGTCATCAAGCTGTCCCCTGTAGGTGGTCAGTGGGTGGCTCTGCCTATATGAAACTGTGATCACAATCTGGAGTGAGTGGAGGCCCTGGGATAAGAATCTGTCTCAACAGCATACCCTATTAACATCTGTGCTGAGGTATATATCCCTGGAGTGTGTAGCTCCAAGGGAGTCAGATATCCTGAGGTGGAGCATGTCCAGTAATTCTGGGTTGGGTATTTCTGTAAACAACAGGCACACATCATATCCGAGTAGGTGGTAAGCAACTGAGTATAGCTGGAGTTACTGCATCCGAACTGTGCAGGTCATCCGTGTGAGTCCCTACATCTGCTTGGTGAGGAATTTCTGTGGCCAGTGCAGCTGCTGCAGGTGTTGGGTAAGGTACACGCCAAATGTGGCATTGTAACCAAGCATGGTTGTGATGAGTATAGGGGCACAATGACCTCACTCGATCTAGATGTGAAACCATATGGGATAAGGTGGCTTATATAGAAGGTCTGTCCAACCACTTTGGCAATGTGAATGTCAAAGGTGACAGTACAAACAAGTCATGTCCCCAATCACCTAACAACTCCTACAGTATGTAATGGAGTACTACCTATGTGGTAATGTGTGGGTATGTTACTATTCCCAAAGGGGATGACTATGCAACTAATGGCATTTAGCTGTAGGCCATGGCTCGGGCACCAGTCATCCATCTCTGAGAGACCCTGTTTGAGTATGCATGTGGCAGCTGGAGAGTTGATTATGGCACCCAGTTTGCAGTCAAGTGCGAACAAGGTCAGCCATATTCCCCCTGTGGTAGCCTGTACATCAGACAAATATATACTAAACAAGAGAGGTCCCAGGACCGAGCCGTGTGGGATGCCACATGTAACTGGTGTATAGTCAGACATGGCACCTGCAATTCTGACCATGTGGGGGCTATCCCTGATCCAGGTAGCAATCCATAATGTAAGATGTGTGTCCATATTGACGCTGGTGAGCCTATGCGTAATGGCCCAGTGGGTTATTGTGTGGAAGGGGTTTGCAAGGTTCAGGTAGGCTGTGTGGACAACTGTCCCTATGTCGATGGACCTGTTAACTGTCTAAAGAATACAAACATGTTCAAGAGGCAATATCTGCCCACGACAACACTGAAATGTGTAGGACACAGTGTCTGTAGGTTCCCAATGTCTATGTGTAAGAGACCCATGACAATATGCTCCATAGCTTTGCAGAACAGGCTAGTTAGGCTTATAGGGCAATATTGTCTGTGGTCCATTGTGGCACCAACTCTGTGGAGTGGGACCACTGTCGCTGTACTCCATTCCTTGGGTACATATCCTGTAGTAACTCCGATATTGCACAGTGATGTAATGTGAGGGTTACGTCTGTCATGAAGCTCATGTAAGATGCATGCTGGGACACCATCTGGTCCCATTGATGCTGTGATGTATGCTTTGGGGAGGGCAGCACTCACCTGTTACTATGTGATGTCAGGGAGGTTACACTCTGTTGGGATGGAAAGTTGCTCCCTAGGGGGGATGGGGGGAGACATCTGCACTGAACCTGTTTGCCAGGATGTTGGCAATGTCAGTGGGTTCAGGGTAAGTTTAGTCAGTATGCAGTAACTCACAGCATATCACTGAGTATCCACCCATGTTCCTCACATAACTGAAGAAGGCCTTGTGATAGTCCTACATGTCTGGTGCAATTGTCCGTGAGAAGCAGCCCTTAGATAAGTTCATGAGTGATCGTAGCTGTCTGCTAGTACAGATCACAGATGCTTTCACCGTCTGCGATTGTGCTCTATCATGTAGTAGCTTCCTCCTGATGTTGTACAGCTTATTAATGGCTGGAGTCTACTAGACAGGTCCCCTGCCACTGGAGGAGTGAGTCCTGTTCTTATTTGGGATAGCACAATCCATGCAGTCCACTAGGTGTCCATAGAATGTGTATGTAAAGGATTCAGCAGTCAGAGCTGTATTTGCCACTGTCTCAGGGTCTCTGAAGGATACCACCTTGCTTTGGTGAAGTGAGACATTGGCTCATGAGAAGTTCACCAAGATTACCCAGGATGGGTGGGTGGAGGGCATATGTATGTCCAGTGAGATATATGTATGTTCTGACCTTACCAATGAGGGGTATATCGCTGGTGTGGAACATAGAGTCCCCATGTTGATGATGATCAGGTCCAATATGTATTCCCCCTTGTGGCTGTGGTGACTGGTTGTGCCATAGCATATGAATTTATAAATTGTAGTGACTGTAGGGCGAGGATGTTGGGGCTTGAGTAGTATCCCCAGTCAATATTTGTGTATTTGAAGTCAATCAATGTAATGGTGTTTGTGGAGACCTTCATGTTCTCCACTGTTCCCAGGAATGCTGAGTGTGGTTCCTGAGTATGGGAGGGTGGTCTGTAGCAGGCAACAAACTGAAAGGCAGTTTTGCACAATGGTAGTTGTATATGTATGGTCTGTGATGCTTTGTACAGTGCTACTAACCCGGAGGTGTGTGTATCTGTGATGTATATGGATACTCCCCCTAGTTGTGTTGTCCGTTCCAAGTCCTGTGGTCAGAAAGCATGGTATGAAACATAACCTGGTAGTGCTGGTGTGCATATGTGAGCCTGAACTAGGTGTCTGTTAGTGCACAGATATTGCTATCCTCCATACTGAGGAGAGTCCTGAGTGGCCGCAATATGAGGGTAACACATCTGGTGTTGAGCAGCATTACGCTTAGTGTCATTTAACCTGTAATGTCTATGGAGGTGGGTTTGTTTTTTGAGCCCTGCTCAACAAATGCACTATAGTGGTAGCAAGAGCCTTAGCCAGCATTCAAAGGTCCAAGGGTGACAGGTGCAAGCTGTCCATAGTGAAGCTATGTGGCATGTCGAGCATGTCAGCACAGGCTGACAGACACTGTATCCCCTATGAATGACACCAATTTGTTAGCCAACTGTTAAACATGATATGTTTGTCTGTATACTGTGACATCATAATTGGTGGGTGTAAGATGCTAGACAAGGTCAGGGTCATACTGGCCTGGGCTACATGATCAGAGTGTTCCTCCATGTACCATGTCATGTGGTCCAGGGAGTAACATCTGAGGTTTTACGCACCAGCATGGACAATGATGGTGCCAGTCCTGTACTTGCTTTGGAGTGACCTGACTGCATGTGTTATGTGGCAGATCCTGGCACCTGACAGACAGCCCAAAGTGACTATTCCCATGTTTGGGCTGGTGAGTGGTACGTCAGTGTGTCTGGCAATAAGTGTCGACTATTACAAGTGTATTAGATGTGTTGTTTAGCCTGAAGGGCAGTGACTGTGTGGCACACTGACTTTGTGAACTATGTGATATGTGGGTATTGTAGTGGGGTAGCAGTTGTGTGTGTACCAGCTATGGAGGTCTCTGCTGCTTTAATTCACAGCATCCGAGTATGTCTATGTGTGATAATGTGGTTAGAGTGCTGTCGCCAGAGGATATTTGAGACTGATATGTGGTGTGTGTGGTTACCTTCACCACCTGATAGACTGTGCCAGTCATGGATCGAGAGAGTCCAGCACCCTGTATGTCTCTATAGGTGCATCTCACACATATATCTGAGTTTGTTGGGAGGAGGAGAAGGTTGTCTGTATACAAGAGGCAGATGTGACATTGTGTCAACATCGCAATATTCACCAGCTGGACTGGAGAGTACACACGAAACCGACCCCTGGACATGCTGGGATATTATGATGACATACACTGTAGCCAGATCACAAAGGATCAGTACGGTGTTAAGTGTGTAAAAGAGTATAACAGGGATTAGTTCTCAGGTTCGTTGGTGTTCTGTAAAGAGTAACCGAGAAGGAGTCCAAAATGAATCATGACACCTCCGACAGCTATGTCATATATAGCAATGTACACCCATATATGTCCTGAGTCAGGGCCAACTGTACCTGACTGACAATGCCGACATCCTGACAGACAGGCCCATATATACAGACCCACCTCCCACTGACGATAGTCCATATCATCATACCAAGAGATATCACATGTAGAATGGATGAACAGCTACCCCCAATGCCAAAAGCATGGCAGCAAGTGGAATACATTGATTCCCAGTATGTGTCATGCATAAACTACAGAACAAACAGATCCTGCACCTGAACAGTCAGCTGAGCCTCCCTCCTACACATGATGTGGAACCGTTGAATGTGTTACAGCAACATATGGCACTCCACACAAGTGTTGGTGCACAACACACCGTGGGAAGTACAGTCCAGTATGCCTATGAAGTCTGATCTGCAAGGCCATGGAGTCCATCATGGTTGAAGTCATAAACAGAGCTATTTGAAGCTGACATACACACAACTCTACTAACTGTGGTATGTCCATGTGCAGATCATGGTTCCCAAGCATGCTAGACTGTTTGCAAGGCAGCCACCCAGGACATACATCACTGAACACAGCTACACATGTCTCACATAGACTTTGAATAGCCCTTTATCAACATCCCAGACACATGTAGTACCCACAAAACCAACAAGCTGTGCATAAATATGTGTTGACATATGAAGGAATGTCAATGTGTCCACAGATAGATCACACAAGGTAAGGATTATGAGTTCCTGTTCAAGCTGTTGACACCCAACGACCCACATGGTCCATTCCTGGAATGGCATAAAACAAAGTGTACACACATTACCATGTCCAGTCTGATGATGTTACCATCCTATAAATACAGCAGGAGAAGGAAAACCAGCCAGTAAAGCAAATAGCGCACCATGTTAATGCGTCTCTCTGTCTAGTATCATAACATAGTTAGGTAGGGGTTTGAATCCTGCAAACACTGTGTGTGTGGGTGTGTGTGTATGTGTGCAAATGTCTTTGAAAGAAGTGCCCTTTTTGGAGACTGGGAAAACACACTAAAAGAGGTACATTCCTCTTTGGAAAGACTGATGATGTCACCATCCTACAAATACAGACGGAGAAGGGAAACTACCCAGTAAAGCAAATAGCGAGCCATGTTAATGCATCTCTCTCTAATATCATAACACAGTTAGGTAGGGGTTTGACTCCGGCAAAAGCTGACTGTGTGTGTGGGGGGTGTGTGTATGTGTGCAATTGCCTTTGAAAGGAGTGCCCTTTTTGGAGACTGGGAAAACACACTAAAAGAGGTACATTCCTCTTTGGAAAGACTGATGATGTCACCATCCTACAAATACAGAAAGAGAAGGGAAACCACCCAGTAAAGCAAATAGCACACCATGTTAATGCATCTCTCTCTAGTATCATAACATAGTTAGGTATGGGTTTGAATCCTTCAAACTCTGACTGTGTGTGTGTCAATGTGATGTGGGTTTTGCTTTTACTATGGCATGACATATTATGATTACAACAGTAAGTGCATTGGACACATCAGGTATCTGCGTGGCAAATATATATGTGTACATGTCCCCTCAATCAGTACATAGGTGTGAAGCCTGCATACTACATGAATACATTTGTTTCCATTGACAGGTTGTGCCGCTGCTTCTCAGATCATAGGTCACATATGTATGTATGTGACAAGGCCGTCCACTGTCATGATCTATGGCCAAGGTCATCTGTGCCACACACACCCATGACAGTTACTTAAGAGTAGTATGAGTGAAGGTATATGCCTGGGGTATATGTTAGACATGTTCATACACAACAATAACTGCCAATAATGGACAGTCTTTATAGGTGTACAACTGCCTTGTAGATATGCATTCAGGCCTCTAATGTCTTATGTGATACACCTTGGGACTCCACAATACCTATGGATATGTGGATACCAAGGGACACATGACATAACTTGAGGCTGTATGTACACACTGGTACCAAACATACATGTTGAGGGCTACCACCTATGTGGTACTGACGGGATAGTATGTATAGTACATGTGGATGACTATGCCATAGTTGGCTTACTGCTATACAGCATGTATCAGACAACAGGTATCTGTCTGCATGATACCCTTGTGTAGGATATGCGTCCCATCCAGGGAATGCATTGTAGGCCAATGCATGCATTTCCAGATTTGGATGGACACATCCCTAGTGTGTTTGCATGTACCTAAGGGGGCTATATGCCAAACAGGTGTGGTCACAGGAATGGGTGGCGGTCATTACCACTGGTTAGTGTTATAGTGTAGCACCGGAAGGATCCAACTGTTACTGAGTTCCCTATGACTGTGTGTCATTTGTCAGGACATCATCCAATGATTGCTTATAGTCATGCTGTTGAGGTTGTGTATACTACCAGACCACAAATCATTGACAGATATTAATGGTATCACCCACAGCATAGTGTCAACCCATGTCATACACACATGTCTACCCATGTTAGTACATAACTGTATTAGAATGCATACTGGCCATTGAAAGATACTATGAGATGTTAACAATTTGTACAACAGGGTATGCCACACTTCCCATGTGTCCACTATGCACGTACATGTAGACAGTGTGCACCCACCATGTTCACAGATGCACACTTGCTAATCTGTACTGCACACATCACACACGTACTGTCCACTCACTAACACATGCTGGCAACACATTGCACTTCAGCCAAGTGGCACATGGGTGGACAATACATACTCAGACCTAACAGTGGTGTAAACAATGCTACACTGACAATCAGAGCTTCGATGAATAATGTCTGCTCAGATATACCTACAAGGATGTCATTGCACTTTCCTGTTGACAACTTGCTAATATTGCTACCCTGCTATAGTGTCACCCTGTGCATCAGCACCATGTTAGCCTGTTCCTCCGTCAATGTTACAGATGACAGGAGGTGACACAGGTATCATCATATGCACAGTGCGTTTTGTTGTTTGCCAGAGCCTGACATTGACCCATCCAATCGACATGTCTGTGTGTGTGTGTGTGTGTGTGTGTGTGTGTGTGTGTGTGTGTCTGTGGGACAACAATAGAGCATGGGCCAATGTTGATGTAATGTGTGTATGTATGTGTGAGCCCTAGTTGTTTGGTTAATGTGCGTGTGTCTGCATGCACAGAGCTCCACCATGTGACTGCCATATATGGTAGTTTGTGGGACAACCACAGACTGTACCTGCTAGGCTGTACAGATCACTGTCTCTGGCCATGGACACAGTACCTGTGCCTGGCAGGGGTGTTACGGACAGTATCGGGTACCAACCCTGACTGGGTACTGTCATCAGAGGCAGAGGTATGATGACTGGACCCATGTCCCTGCTGGGACTGGCCAGAGCCACATGCACATGGTTTACTGGGACGGTCAATGGACAGGCCAGCCCCAGCACTGCTGGGGCTGGTACCACCACTACGGGAGCGGCTATGAACTGTGGGCCATCCGCGACCACTGCCAGCTGTTGCTGTTGCTGGCATACGTCCATGTCGACGTTGCAACCATCCAGCATGGTCCTGGCTCATGGAAGACATATTGTGGAGGGCATCTAATGTCTCCCCAACATCTATCAATGACCTTGGTGTAAGTCTGGTTGGCACCAGAAAGGTCACGGATGCTGTCATTGATAGCGGTATAATGTGCCCTCTGCACCCTAAGTCCCTGCCTGGTGTACCATTCCATACGTACCTGAGCCTACATTACAGCCCAGAACATACTGGATGTCATAAGACCTGTGAGGGCTCGCCTGCCAGGGGCAATACGACCAGCAGTGCTCCCCCGAGAACCCCTGGGCCTCCGCCTATGTGGTACCGTTCCAAGAGTACGGCTATGGCTGCTGTGAGGGGATGCAAGTGCCATGAGTACCACACTCTCCTGGTCAACACCCACTGTATGCTGCCCCTCACCTATGGCCATTGGTGGTGAGGGATGTATTGACAGTATGAGTGTGTGCATAGATGGGGTTGAACGCTGTGTACTGTCGATTGGCAGACCAACAACAGACCCTGTCAAACCTTCCAGTGCCAAAATACATGTCTCATCATCACCACAATTCGTGGCAGTGGCTTCAGGTTCCCTGCTGCTTTTGGCCACCCCTAACTCAGCACCTGTGAAAGGAAGACAGAAAACACACTTTATGGTCTGTACATGAACACATGCACACATGCACGCATACACACATGAACACATGCACACATGCACACATGAACACATGCACACATGAACACATGCACACATGCACACATGAACACATGCACACATGCATATATGCACACATGAACACATGCACACATGCACACATGAACACATGCACACATGAACACTAATACACTCCTCACTACAGCACATACACACACACACCAGCAATCCAACACATACTCTATAGTGGGTGAAGGTGGGTGTCAGCATCACAAAATAAACAGTCACCACACACGTGTCAGCATGCCGAATATGTGTTGCACAAGACCATGCAGTGCAAGTGTAGACTCCCCTATTTAATGGCAGTATACATGGCTTTGATGCAACTGTGTAGTTGTTCAGTGATTGGCTACACCCTGGAACACAATGTGTACATGGACACAACATTGCTGTGCAGGTATTATCAGCTCTGCAATGCCCTGTGCACCATCACTCACAAGTATAAATGCCATGGCTGCATGTGTTATCTGTGTGACACATAGATATCCATGTCTGAGTACAGTGTCTGCGTCCATAGCAGATAATAGTGGGCATGGGTGTAGCACATGCATGCTATGTACACACTCTGGATGAGTGGTGCATGTTGACATGAAGGAATACCATTGCTTGACATGGCCAGTGTACAGTTTGTCAGTGGCCACAACTGTGGCATTGCTACTGTGAGTGTGATAAACTACAGTGGAACAACAGTCAACAGTCACAAGTGTACAGATACTATTTCAAATATCAGTATTGCACACGATAGGCAGCACAACTGCTAAACACACAGTACACATCTCACATATGCATATTCTAACAATACAGGTAACGGTAGTCTACAGCTATGGCATATTACTTGCACAATCCATGTCATCCTGCTGGGTGGCTCCGGCCTCCATGATGACACATGTGTGATGCTGTTGCTGCTGTAGGCCAGGAGCCACCACACTTAGGAACAGCTCCTCCACTCTGGTGAGGAGGGGATGTATGGCTGCCCCACCACCTGTGACAAGCTGTTGCCTATGAATATCAGACGCACGCCGCCAGACATGTCTAATTAAATCACTGCAGTGATGGCGTACCTGCTCATATGTCCGTTTATGCATGCCTATGTCATTTACCCGGCAAACAAGATCTTGCCACAGTGCAGTATGCTCATGCTGGTGCTGGCTGGCTCTGGAAAAAAGCAGGTTATAGTGCTGCACCAGGCTGTTCTGTATTTCCTGCTCCTCCACAGCTGTATACAATGGATTGCGTTGATGAGCCATTGCCCTGGAAGACAATTAAACGATATGTGTGAGTAAGTCATGTGGCACACTTAACATTATGAAGTACAGGTATCACTTAACTGCCATATATAACATCTATCTGTCTATCAGAGGATACACACGTTCAATACCACATATCAGTGCTCAGCCCACAACTGGCTGACAGTGCCTGCCACACTCCATATAACAAACCAGTATACACCAGTAGTCGGCACACTGCTTGGGATACAATGCACAACCTTGCCCCGGGGGTATATATCAAGCTAATGCATGAAGAAATATGTCATCCAATGCAATGAATGTAATGTACATTTACAGTATTACCAGTAAACCACCCTAGTCTTTGATGCCATACCCCTACCTAACATATATGCATGGTTGTTAATATAGCTGTCATACTGCTGTAACAGAGTATACATGTTGCTAGGTACACACACATACCCTGTAACACACATGTGATTGCAGGCATGGTACAGGCATCATTACACACACATCAGACATACATACATGTATGCCAACACAGATGAGCATTACCTGTGTACCTTATAGTACTGTGTGCCCCTAGTTACAGATACCTATGTCTGAGGTATGTAATCTGTGCAGACTACAGGAAACACACAAGACAGTGTTACCAGGGAATGTGAACATACACCATACTGTGCTGTTTAGGCCGACAGCTTCAGGTAGTACAGCAGTTCATATGTGAGCTGGATTCTTCAGCAGTACCACTTACTGAGCATACATGTATTGCTTCAGTCTACAATGGGACACCACAGTCGTACACAAGGAACTACGTCACAACATATGCCATCCTACTATGTCTGCATCCCAATAACTGACACATCTTTCTCTGGCCTCACACCTAGGACACAAACTACCATGGCAGACACAACCTCACACTAAGCTATCACACCTTTACAAACCTTGCAAACAGTCACTGTGACACTCATTCCACCTCACATAGCTGGTATTTCACTGAGTACATGTGTGTGTGCATTGTGTCATAGGTAGGTAATACGCTATTGGCCCTAGGGCCTAGATCAGCCTAGCCATATGCTACCCATTTCACTTGCTCCTGTCAACCGGATACACAGAGGTGACTCCGAGGGCATATTACCTATCTCCAAAACAATCATCAGGGGTATGTATGACATCTGCTAATGAGGAGCCTTGTTTGTTAATGCTGGGTGGTTTAGTCCAGAGTATGGCATATTTGTGGATAGGAACCTATACCTCCAGCATGTGCTGTTTAGTGAGGTGGCAAGGATTAGGGCCCTAGGTCATGTAGCCTGGAGGGATTGTGAGGTGTTGTCATGGTGGCTGGCCGACTGCTATGGGTGTGACATACCTCTGTAAGTCCGGCAGTGGTAACCTCTGGGTGGGTGGTATGTAACGCACTCTAGCTGTGGTTTTGTGAGTCAGTCTGCATAGGGCATATGTTTGAGGGCAGTATTACTCTTTGTTAGGTATGTCTGTGGCCTTTCCACTTGCTGTAGTTGTCATATGAGGTACATACCACATGGGGCATTGTGATGAGTAGAGGGGAACACTGACCTATATTTCCCTAGATGACACATCTTTTTTGATGACACGTACCACGTAGACAGATTACAAGACTAGTGTGGCACTGTGATTATCAAAGGGGAGCCTACTGTCCACCTGTGTCCCATGTTCCCTTATGAGACCTTCAGTGTTAGGCAAGCTACCACTTATGTGGTAGTTACTGCGTAAAGTGTTTTGGAATGGGGTATGGCACTGCAGTATCAACACTGGTGTTTAGTCCATGCCTTGGACAACAGGCACCTGTTGCAGTACATATGACCCCTTGTCTCTCTCTCTCTCTCTCTCTATATATATATATATATATATATACATATATACATACATATATATATATATATATATATATATATATATATATATATATATATATATATATATATATATATATATATAGATATAGATATAGATATCTATATATATATCTATCCATATCTATACATATCTGTACATATCTATACATATCCATGCATAGCCATACATATCTACATATCTCTCTCTCTCTATATATATATATATATATATATATATCCATATATTGATATATATATATATATATCTATATTTATCCATATATATCCATATATATATATATATATATATATATATATATATATATATATATATATATATAAATATATATATATATCTATCTATATATGTATATATCTATATATATCTATATATCGATAATTCTATATATCTATAATTCTATACATCTATATATATATATATGTATATATATGTATATATATATATATATATATATATATATATATATATATATATATATATATATATATATATATATATATATATATATATATATATATATATATATATATACACACATACATCTAAACATCCATTGCTGTACATATAGCTGCACATATAGGCACATATACTGCCCTCATGGTGGGGATGTCAATTATGCAACAGTTGTGAGACATACGGTTATGTAATAATATTGCACAATGTTGTGCAGAATGCATTCTGCTGTCCTCAGGCCGTATAGCTGTAGCAGGCCTCACTGCCTGTAGCTCAGTCCCACAGCATTTAATCACCACATGACATATACCGGCACTACTTGCTGTCTGCAATGCCACACACTACAACCTACATACATATGTGCACATAGCAGCCTTCAACAACATACATATGTCCAGCCTTCACTAACAGTTGCAGTATGTCCGTTGCCCTATGCAAATGTGCATGTACATGTAGATATGGACTGCTGCCACATATGGATGATTCACAGTACGTACAGTACCCTTCAGACACATCATTCGGATGTCAGCAAATACATATCTGTTACATACCTTACCTTTGTATTCCTCACCTCTGTCTGTTGTAGGTGTTGATTTTTTTTTTTTTTTTGGTTTTGGTTTCCTCTGTGTCTTGGTCTTTCTTTTCAGTGTTTGTCTCCTACTGCCTGTTTGTATCCATCTGTCTGTCTCTGTCTGTCTCTCTCGCTTGTGCTCTCTCTCTCTCTCCCAGTTGTTGCAATGATATTATTGCATGTGTGGACAGCAGATACAAACTGCTTTTCTAGGTATCTGCACATGTGCATGTGATGGCCTCTGCACCAGTTGGTGCCCACCATTTAGTAACTGCATGCAGCCTGCTGTGTGGTAATTGCAGTTCTCACTGTGATTTCAGGACACTGCTATAAAATAATAGGTTAGGTAGGCATAGCCCTTTCAGTTGTGCAAGGTGGGTCCCATGCTTGTTTGCTGTGGACACTGTTGTCTCAGTCAGAAGGTTGGTATATGTCTCATATCTGAAGCTGGGTTGTAGCCAGTGAAATGCATGTTGTACTGAAACCTGACTGTTGCTTCTTCCAGTACACTCTTCTCAGTTTGTAGGTTTACTCACACCTCCTAATGCTAACACTGGATACATGGGAGTATGTACTTTCTTTTTGAATTAAAGAATTAACTGGCATACAACTGTAGTTATTGCAATGTATTCCTATGGCTTTCCTATTTTCCCTTTACATTCACTCATTGTAATGCATATTTCTTACAGCACCAAGTTATTGTATATCTGCTATGGCTTAGTGGTACATCATGCAGACTGGTGAGTCCAAGATGTGGGGCTTGAGACTGATAAGGGTATTTTATTTTGCTGCTGAGCAGTACAAGGGCCCTGTCATACAGAGTGACTAAGGCACTTTTAAGCAGTTGTAAGTGGGTTTGCGAGGGTTTGCGTGACGCTTAGCGATGCTAAGCTAAGCTTAGCTTAGCTTATTTTATTTTAGCAATACTAAGCTAGGCTTGGCTTAGCTTATCATTATCTTAGCAATGCTAAGAAGCACACATATGCACACATTGGTGCAAACCCGCTTACTACTGTTTACAAGTGCTCACTCCCGCTAACTCCTGCGCTCATTTCTTTGACAGAAAAGTAAATGGGGAGATAGGAATGTGGTGATAATGGGTGCAGAAAGAGGGGAAGACAGTAGGGAAACCAGCTCGGGATGTACAGAATGGGTGTGGAGAAGGTACATAGCTGCCCATTTCTTTACCAGCAACAGCTGTGCATATGCAATACATTGGGAGGGATATTTGAAACCTTCCACCCCTAAGAGAGGGGTGAGGATAACTAAGTATGTTGTACTACCAATTATGAATATCAGGCACATGCACTGTTTGTGAACTGCTATACTGTCATTAGTACGTTACTCAGTTCTGAACAGTTTGTGGTTTGTTTGTGTTGACATTAGCACAGTCTGCTCAGAACAACTGGACATATTTCACTACTGTGTATGCCTACCTACACCCTTGGTTGTGCCTGACTACACGGGTATATAGTACCTTTGGGTAGGGGTGCAGAACTGCAGAGTGCATTATTTATTATCGTGTGATGTTTATCTTGCTGAACATGCAGAGTTGCTGTGTACCTGTAAGTCTATAAAGGCTAGTAATCTGTCTGAGTAGCTCCCACCTGTGACCATATCCAGATGATAGACAGAGGTTAGCCTAGTATTCATTGACTGTGCACCACACCAGTCTTTTCAGCACCTGAACATTGGAATTGTCACAGGTGGTTGCTAGCAGTACATGGATACATCCTTTTGATATTTCTGTGTTGTACTCCTACATAAGGGCATGCTTGTGGAATTAATTCTACAGCTATTCGCAAAGTGTGTAACAGCAGACAGGCTGATATGCCTGTGTGTTTCTGACTCTAACAGGCCTCAGATACTCTCAGGTATATATTTGAACAGACTCAGGGAAAGGTACATATCAGTGGGATACACCTGTGATATATTTCAGATATTTTGCAGTTGCGACTTTGTGGGATTCTGAGCATATGTATTACTACACCTTTTCTGACGTGCAAGCAGTGTCTACTCTCACTTATAGACATTTATCATTAAGAGGGATTCCCCACCTTTCTGCCTACTGTTACTGCATTTCACAGGGAGTCTGAGGGACACAGCTAACATTTGTTTGCAAATCAGGGACATCCCTGTACACCAGTCACAGTTGGGAGGTCTGGCCTCTGACCTATTCAAATATGCCAGTGTTTATCCTGCTCTGATACTGTGTGGGGTTTGTAAGGTGCTACTGTAACATTATTCCCTACTAGCATGGCTGGTTCTCTTTTCACAGTCATGTCATGCAATTTCACAACACTTGCTGGTTAAGGGCCACAGAACATGATTTGTGTTATGCCATTCCTATTCTCCCTTTACATTCACTCATTGTAATGCATGATATATTTCTTTCAGAACCAAGTCATTGTATATCTGCTGTGGTGTAGTGGTACTTCATGCAGACTGGTGAGCCCAAGGTTTGGGTTTCGAGACTGACAGGTGTATTTTATTTTGCTGCTGAGCAATATAAGGACCTTGTCATACAGAGTGACTAAGGCACTTTTAAGCAGTTGTAAGCAGGTTTGCATGATGCTTAGCGATGCTTAGCTAAGCGCACACAAGCTCACACTCGCGCACCCCCGCTAACTACTGCTTAAAAGTGCTTACTCCCGCCAACCCCCGCACTAATTTCTTTGAAAGAAAAGAAAATGGGGAGATAGGAAAGTGGTGAAAAAGGGGCACAAAGAGGGAAAGACAATAGGGAAACCAGCAGGGATGTACAGGAAGGGTGTAGGGAAGGCCCATAGCTGCCCATTTCTTTACCAGCAACAGCTGTGCATATGTTCGTAATTTGGTGTGAAATGTGCAACCTTCCACCCCTGAGAGAGGGGTGAGGACAACAGAGTATGTTGTATTGCCAATTAGAATTATCAGTTTACATGTCCAGCGGACATGTGTGTGAATTGGGCAGCTATGTATGGGGCGTAATTTTTTTATGGGAACAGATTGCCCTTTTTTTTTATTTTTTTTTTCAGGTGAGAGTGGAATGTGAGGTAGGGGATGTAGGTATATTTGGGGAGGTAGGTTGGGGAGGTAAACAGACAAGACAAACAAGACTCATACAAGGGCGGAATTTCAAACATGGGGTGGGTGAACACAATTGACGGGTAAGGTTGCTTGGAAATCACCAGCCCACGAGCCCACAGATGGTAACAGTGGAAATGAGATCCCCACCCATGGGCAGTCACCACTGCACCTTCACAGCCCCGAGGGTGGCTGTGTTGGGGCTGAGTAGGACGGGCAGGCTCACCCAAGAGACACACCACTCTCGCCTCAAGCTAGTGTAGGGGATCAGTGACTGAATGCTGGATCTCCCTACGCACCACAGCCCGGACCCTTTGAAGGGTGACAGGTGGCTCTTCTCGGCACAAACCTGCATGGGGGGACGAGCCCCATCCCCTGTAGCGCTTCCACCCGAAGGTGGCACAGGACCAATAGAGGAGGGGAGCCCGGGCTGGGCACCGGAGCTGCTGGTGCCAGGTGCACTTTCCAACTGAGGAGGGACAGGTGGGTCTGCTGGGACCGGCCTTCCCATATGTTCTGTGATTAGGTGTGTTTAATTACAACATAACAGCATTCCAGATTAGTTGTAACAGCATGCAGTAATATTCCCATTAACCCAACACACCAAGGTTCCAACAGTTGAACAGCAAGCATAACACATGCATATATTGAATGACAGTGGATATTCCAACAGCATGCAGGGATGTTTGGTAGCAACAGACCATCATGAACATGGTGTTTGAACAGGGCACATGCATCAACATGAATGCAAATATTTATAGAACAATAGGACATATGTCCCAACAAATATTTAAGATTACACATACCCACTGAGGTGTGGAATTGCATGGTTTATGCACAAACAGTAGGGTGTAGAAAAAAACTCAGTTAACATCTTATAATCACTTTTACTCTACACTACATTCCTAGTGACTGCAAGTGTATATTCCCTACATGTATTATTACACTTGCCACCATGCATTAGGTTGTGTAATGGGTTTGACTAGTTCAATATATACTTGACCTATATCTGACAAACTGTCCAAGATTCAGATGTTACTGCTACATATTTCATGGTTGCATTTATATTTCTTTATCTACATATCTGAATGTTTTCACATGACATTTTCACTTCAATCTGTACAGAACCCTGCATTTATTGAAGCACACTCACATTTCTGGGGAACATATTAGCATGCTACTTGTGTGTCAGATTTACTTATGCATGCCAGCCAGTAACTGACTGTTGAGGACTGTATATATGCTTCACAGCTACTAGCACTTCCATCACCCACTGTAGATGGGACTGCAGAACTCTGGGTTGCCAGCACTTTCTAACACAGTACTATTTGTATAATGCAAGGGTACAACAACATTTCATACTAAGTAACACACACACACACTCCGGGTTTTAAACCTTTATTACTGACATTACACACGTTTCCACAGGCTCACTCCTTTATTTGTTATAACAGTGCATATGGCAGACATATTCAAGACATATTATACCTTTATTAATGGGTTAGAGCACACTTTTGCAGGCTCACTCACATATATTATATGACAGTACCTGCAGAGATTTTATTCCAGACATATGTTACCTTTCTTAATGGGTTACTACGCACTTTTTCTGGCACTATGACTATTTCGTATGGCAGTACATGCAGAGGACTTATTCAGTCTATTTTATGGCTGTATTATTGTACTACAACACTTTATTTCATGCTCTCTCCCATATTTTATATAACAAAACATGCAGAATTTTCACTAACCTGCCTGGTGGCGCAGGCTTTGCATCCTATCAGCATAGGCTTGCTGATTTGCAGCACAGTCACCTGCAGCTGTGAAGTAAATGAAGGTATATTGAGACATACCTATCCGTTACACAGAATCAATGATCAATTCTTACATACTGCATTCTATGGCTACTTACTCAGTCGTGGGGCATCCTGCATCCGACGTGCCTCCTGTATCCATTGGTTCAGGCGGTCCTCCTTCCGTCTCTTCAGGTCTGCAAGGTGGTGACGGACCTTTTCACCAGTGCGAGGAATGCCTGTGCCACTCTCATGAGCTAACTGGTTCCAAGCCTCAGCCTTGTACTCCATCCCCTGGAACTGGCGCTGCAGGAGTCTGGACTCATGACGGTGGACAAGGAGCCAAACCATGTATTTCGACTCCTCGATGCCCCAGTGCTGCGCTCGGAAGTGTGAACCCTCTCCTGCACCTGCCATTCTGACTGCAAATGTGAGTTACAATCAGTTATGGCGAGTATTCCCACCTATGGGGCTTAAATATGCCACATTTCCCACACTTTTTTGTGATTGGCCGTATTTGAGAATTCTAGGCTGACTGCAGACATGCTTAGTAATGGTTAATCTACCATTTCTAAGTATATGTATGCTAATAGTAGCTGTTTCTTCTAAACTGGCATGGCTTACTGGTTCTGTACTTTGATTGTGATGCACATGGTCCTGGGTTCGAATCTTGTCATTCTTTTATTTTAAAACTGTCTAGACAGCCTAGGGGGTGTGGCTGCGTTTAAGCAACTTAGCTCTATGTTGCTCCCCGGTGCCCTGGTTGGTGTGGTGCGCACGTCCGCGCAAACACATTGCGCAGGGTAAAGCGCATTTAAACTTTGGCCAACTCTATTGCGCAGGGTAAAGCGCTATTAAGCTATGGGCACCTGTATTGCACTGGGTAAAGCACTTTTAAACTTTGGGCACCTCTGTTTAGCTGGGTAAAATGCTGCTTAATGGCAGGCTATTATATATATGGATCCTTTAAAAATATATATTTTGTTCACTGATACATTGGCCATTTCACTGCTTTTACTAATATTTTAATCATATATGTCTGGTATTATTTCATATACTGATTTACAACATAAATACAAAGGGGAGTGGTGGGATTCAAACCATGAATGCCTCCTCTTTGTGCATACGCTCTACTATTACACTATTGCAATTTGGTGTGAGTTGCATAAACATTCTTTCTTACGCTCTTCCATGCAAGAATTGCTAACTACAGCTAAGCAATGGGCACACCAGTGCACACGCGCAAATATGGGCAGCTATGTCATGGATTTAAAAAAAATAATAATTATTTACTTTATATAAGTGTGATGGGGGTTTACAGTGTCAGGGAGTGTGGTGTTGGGTTCAAGTACATTTGAGCGAACTTGCTCTTGTGTGTTGACATCATGCTTTTTTAAACCTTGCAGGGGCATGGACATTTAGACTGCTCGGCAGTCGGGCACGCCCCCCTGCTTTCCTACTCAGTCCATGTAAGAGTTACGGTTGAGTCAGCGTACCCTCATGAATATTCATGGCACGCTGACGTCGTACCGTTCAACTGCAGCCTCCAAGTTAGACATATTAAGAATCCGGGGGACTGTAATAAAACACTTTCAATTTAGCTAAAGTTAACAACATAGGAATACCATGAAGTTATGATTGTGTTATAGTTGTGCCAGGAGGTAAGAATATAGAAAGGCAATTAACCTATACATTTTGATAATACAATAAGAGTATATCTTGAGGCATAACACCAACATAAAGATACACAAAAAATAATGCATTATACATATATACATATTTACAAAAATGTCACCTTAGTTGATGTTACTACTCTTAACTAAAGAGAGTGTATAATAACTTTATGTATTTTTGAATACTTTGCCATTCATGATAAAATATCAATTAAGGTTTTACAGTATTTCTCATAATATGTTTGGTTCTTTTTACTTTTGGTATACAGCCTCTTAGCTAATACATGTTTTTTAGCCATGTTCTTATATTCTGTCCAAGTAAGTTTGGATCTGTCCAGCCAGTTTTTAGCTATGTGAAATATTAATAGGGCACATAATGTTATAGTGATGTGTTTAGTGAGGCTATTATTGTTCTTCAAGATATGTAGTATCTTTTTTCTAAGAGGAATCTCAGTGAGCACCACAGGTTATAAACTTTTTTTGCAGCTCCAGAAGATATGTAAAATAGCTGTTTCTTTATTAGGACAAAAAGGACAATAGGGTGACTTAAATGGATTAAATTTGTTAAGATGGACAGGTGTATGGTATACATTATTGAAAATCATGATCTGAGCGTATATTAGTTTCTTAAATGGTGTCAGTTTTATGGTGTTTTCAATGGCTAATTCTTTCTGATTTTCTGTCAATTTGCTACATTTTTCTTTCCAATACATTGAAAATATGATTGTATTTTGATATTAAATTTTAGTTATTAATTTATATGTGTTTGAGAGCATTTTTCTTTTTTGTATAAAAGCAACTTTTGAATTTGTTGTGCTGTCTTGATTTCTTGTTCATTTATAATAATATCCTTAGTTACTGTGTTAACTAAGTATAAGATTTGTTTTATTATCACATTATATTTATTATTTGCTTTACATATGTTCTTGATGTTTTCCATTGATAGGTTTTGTAACTGGTAGAAGTCCCATACTGTATGATTTTTTATTAATGGATATTTATCCAAGTTTAACATAGAGTTTGCTAGTTTTATATCAGGATTGCTGTGTATTGGTTGTAGAAGAGCAATCATATATTTTAGTTTGAATGATATTAGCATTTCCTTGAAAATTTTACACATTGATTAGAACTGGGTGAATTTTTAATGTCTTAAGGGTTTCTTGATTTAGGAAGGGAATCATTTTCAGGTTAATTTTAGATGGAATAGTATTTTGGTGAAATAATTTAATCCATAGTGGGTACCATTCACTACCTAATGGATCGTAGTTAGCTATTTGAATATTGCAGCTAGCATTAATTATTTCATGGTAGAGTTGGAAGTCCAGAAGGCTTAGACCTCCTTTTTCTTTTGGGAGTATTAGTTTGTTGTAACTAATTCTTGTACTCTTTGGGTACCAAATGAATTTTGCTAGTCAAACTTTTATTTTATTAAAGAAGGTAGCTGGAATTTTCATGAAAGTGGCATTCATTTGGTGTAAAATTTTAGGGAGTATGTTCATTTTGACAACTGAGGCCTTTGATAAAGTAGAACGTTTAAGCGTTTCCCACTTGCAAATGTTTCAGACTATACTAGTCCAAGTTTTAAATATGCTGTTATTGATCATATCTGGTTGTGTATGACTAAAAATTATACCTAAATATTTCAAAGTATATTCCACTTTTATATTAGTGTTTGGAAAATAAAATTCCTTATGGCCTAGGGGATTTAGTGCATAGATAATTGATGTATTAGGAATAATTGCATAGTTTGATACTTGGGAGAAGTTGTCTATGGAACATACAATTTTACCAACATCAGTATTAGGGTATTGAAAGTAAATATTTAGGTCATCTGCAAAGGCTGTGTATTTTATTTGGGTTTTTGATGCTGAAACAAGGTGATGCTATGTTCTTTGACTAATTAGTAGAAGTAGTGCTTCTGTATAGAAATTGAACAGGTTTGGGGAGAGTGGGCATCCCTGTCTGGTGCCATTAGCAATTTTTATCGGGTTAGATGTTTTCTTATTAATATAAAGTGTTGTAGTTGCCTTACTATATAGTGTTCTGATCATTGCTATGTATTCTTGTGGGAATCCAAACTGATGGAGTATAAAAAGGAGAAATTCTGATTGACTTTGACAAAGGCTTTTGTTGCATCCACTGATAAGGCATATTTAGGGGATTTCTCCTTAGCACATAGGTGGGTTAGTGCATCAGTGGTTAGCACATTATCCCATACTTGTCTCTGACCCATAATGCCTAGTTGCTCAGGTGAAATTATAGATGGATTGACTTTCTGTATTCTATATGCTAGAATTTTTGAAAGTATCTTCAAATCTATATTTATCAGAGCAATGGGTCTGTAGTTGATTGGAGTCAGTGTTTGGTTTTGATTTAAGTATGGTCTTCAAATTATTAATATAAAGGTCTAATATCCCAAATTCTATTATATGGTTGCATATTTTTATTCCCACAATATTTCTACAATATTTTTAAAAGTATTGGTGCTGTTATTGGAAGTGTTTATAGAACTCTATCGCATGCCCATCAGGACCAGGTTCTTTCCCTAGTTTTAGCTTTTCAACAGCCTTTTTTACTTCCTCAACTGTTAATGGACTTTTTAGGTTGTTAGACTGAGTATCATTAATCTGAGGGAATTCTAGCTTATCTGCAAAATTTTGGAAAAGGCCATCATAGATATGATCTTGTGGACCATAGATGTTTTGAAATATTTCTTCAAAAGCCTGTATTATTTCACTATCTGAGTTAAGGGTTTTATCTTTCTACTTTATTTCTTGTATTTTACATGGGGAGGGTTCTGACAATAAGTCTTGCTAGAATTTTGGAGGGGGGTTGCACACATTCTACATATTTGTATAGCATTCCTAGCTCTATAAATGCATATTGTTGCATTACAATCTCATTTAGCTGTTTTTGTAAGCTTGCCATTTGTTTCTCCAGGGTAAATGAATGGATGTTTTTGTAGTTCTAGTTTGATTAGTTTTAGTTTACCCTCTGTTATTTATGTTTTCTCTATTTAGTTTTTTATAGAGTGATGCTTTTTGAATCAGGATACCTGTCATCGTAGCTTTAAAGGCTGCCCATTGAATATCTAAAGACGTGTTATTGTCTGTAAGGTTTTCATTTAATTGATTAAGAGAGTCAGTAATCTCTTGCTCCACTTCTTTGGTTTTCAACAGGTTTGAGTTTAGGGTCCAGTTTGAAGTATTATAGGCACTAAACCTAGATTTATTTTGTGTTATTATTATATTTATTTTTGAGTGGTCTGATAATGATCTAGGTTCTGGGTTATAATGGACTTCGTTAACAGCTATGCTTTGAGAGATAAAGAATATGTCAATTCTTGACCATGTCTTATGGGAGGGTGAGAAATATGTGTATTTGGTTCTTAAACTATCTGTGTTGTTTAGATCAAAGGGATTCACTAGGTTAAAGCCTTCAATTAATTCTGATAAAAATGTTGTGGCTTGGGGTGATTAATTATTATTTTTATTCGATCTATCTTTGGATGGGTTTATTGTTATTTTCCAGTCTCCGCCAATTATAATCAGATGTTCTGGGTACTTTAGTAATAAGTTATATATTTCAATTAGAAAGTCAAGCTGATAGCTGCAAGGACCATAGACATTACAAAATAGTAAGTTTTTTTTATAGGCTGGATGTGAGCATGTGAAGTAGCACCACCTGCCTTTTGTATCAATGTCATGTTTGATAATGCTCCCTTTAAATTATTTTTTAATTTTATAACTGTCCCTCTTGATGCAGTACTGTCCCCAGCTGCTATTATTTGTCGAATCCACTTAATATTTTTGTCTATATCATTGTCCCATTGTTCCTTAGTCATGGGAGTTTCTTGTAAAAAAGGCTACTTCTGAATTTGATTGAAATATGAGGTGCAAAATTAGCTTTTTTTTTTAATGTCTTGGAAGCAGTTTATATTCCACGAGGTTACATTAATCATCTTAGATAATAATTAGGTTAAATACCCATGTTACTGAGATAATAATTAGGTTAAATACCCATGTTACTGATGTAACTGTGATTGCCATAAGGGGAGTGTTTGGCAAACCATGCTTAGTAGTATGTAATATGTGTTGAACGAAAAGAGAAAAGGTGACATTGTGCTCTTTCAGAAACTCCCTAGTGCCTGATCACTTACCACGATCCTCTGAAAGAGAAGGATTGAACCAGTAAACAAATACTATATTCATAATACTAGAGTTAAAATTTCTAAAAACAAACAGTTCTAACTATCTTACAGTGATTATTTTGTATTCCAAGCAACATCCCATTTCTGCCAGGATATTTGCCACTCAGCCAGCAGCTTTAAGTTGTGGCTAACATAAGCATTGCTAACCCAATCAGGATTTAAGGGTAACTGCTATCCTGTAACTTCCATATTTTAGCTTAGTATATGATCCTGAGACTAATTATAAGTGTCTAGAGGTACTATACTGACACCAAATATCTCTAGGGTAGCTAAATAAGTCAGGATGTATCTGTTGTTGCAATAAAGTGTAGGGTATAGTGTTTTCCTCAGTTGGTAATCTTCAATTTAACAATCTTGATATAGCAGTAGACTCTATTACTGTATAATACATGTTGCAATCCTGTATGATCATAAACTATATACTACAGTTCTATATGACCTGCCTATATCAAGCACATATATTTTTCACTATAAGCATCATATTAAAAATGCATTGCAACAAGTAAATTACACCATTTAGTGACCTTCTAAAGTGTTCTGGCTGTTATTAAGGCAAAACATATATATATATATATATATATATATATATATATATATATATATATATATATATATATATATATATATATATATATATATATTGGATAGACAAGTACATAAAACAATGTTCTTTGTAAGGCTATATTTTTCTGGTCCCCATAGCACGATGCATATTCCTGCAAGAGCAGTTTATTGTGCAGGGATCCCATGTGCAGTATTTTTCCTTTCTTTTTCTCTTCCTTTCACTCTGCCTTCCTCTTATCTTCCAGGCTTTCAGTTATTTAAATGTGGTTTTCTCTTCTACGATTTACTTCTAAATCCTACTGCTAGTTATTTACAGTAAATTTAACAGTACCTGTGAGTTTTTAGTATTGGAAACCATCCAGTTCATTAAATGCAGTTGCCAATCAATTTTCAGCCTTGTTTTGTTACACTTTACTTCCTAGATGTCATTCTGCTCGTTCTATTGGTTTTCTTAGTTTAGTCACACAGTTTTTTTTTTACTTTTTTGGATCCTCTTTGTTGTCATAAACTTGAATTGACTCTGACATCACTCTGTGGTGTAGTTCACGTGTGCATCATGAGGTCAAATGTCAAGGGACATCAGACAGGGTTCAACCTCCTGGAAAAACAGCTTTAGAATGTTGCAATGGAAAGGAAAGCCCATGGGGACTTTTCACATGCAATAAACTGGTAATTGCCTTCAATAACTTTAAAAAATAACTAAAAAAAAGCATAGTGAAGCCTGTTTTAGTCAAATTTAAGTTTTTTTATAGTATAATTTTATTTTAAATGCTGATGTGCACAGTATTAGTTGTTACTTGCTTTTTATTAGTTATTTTGGTCTTGTTGAATGCCTTTAAAAAGGCAGAAATCGCTTCATATTTGCTGTTTGCTTGGTATGTGGACCCCTTGTATTGAAAATGCAAGGAAGCAGGATACTTCTTTTGAAATTTTATTTTATGTTTTATTAAGTATGCACAGAAGGGTGAAGGAA
Organism: Protopterus annectens; assembly: GCF_019279795.1. Taxonomy (NCBI): domain Eukaryota; kingdom Metazoa; phylum Chordata; order Ceratodontiformes; family Protopteridae; genus Protopterus; species Protopterus annectens. The sequence goes on along the minus strand of NC_056728.1, from coordinate 1,062,134,719 downwards.
CTTGCCTCTGTTGCTTAATGGATAAGGGTAAGTCCTGTGCAATTGTTATTTTATTACCTTTCCACAGGATTTGTTTTTTTTTAGTTTTGCCAGCTTCTATGATCATATTAGCATGTGTTGCATTTAAAATTCTCACATAAACTTGTCTTGGAGTTTCCAGAGTTTGTGATTTTCTTAATGCAGGGTGGAATTTATCTATGGTAACAAAATGGGCAGAAGCACTGTTGTCCAGGAATAGCTCAATGATTTATTTTATTGCATTTTGTAGAGAAGCTTGTTCATAGGTTTCAGGGATACCTCTAATGAGCACATTGTTATGCCTTGATATGGCTTCTAAGTCTATTATTTTTGTTGAATTTCAAACATTGTTTTTTTCTGTGGATTTAATTCTTCTCTGGATCTCTTCTATTTTTATTTTATTTTCCACAGGGTTTGCTTAATTTTTCTCCAGTCTGGTTAGTATTTGATCAAGATTACTTCTAAATGTATTTAATTTTGTAGAAAAGGAATGAATTTCTTCTTGTAAGGGTGTTAAAGCTGCCTTGAGCTCTTCCATAAAAAAGGGGTTGTTCTGATTACATTTTGGCATTTTGTTTTTGCAAGTCAGGTTGCTGTTTTATAGTTTTTTGTCTCTTTGAATAAACTTCTTTCTCAGGTGTGGTTATTTGAGAAAATCTTGTTTTTTGACATTTTAGCTTCCATTGAATCCATAGTTCAATATTTATCTAAAGGTTATTTCTTTGTGTAGCTTCCAGTGAATTTCTGTTGAGGCCTATACTGCCTGAAAGAAACCCAGATCAGCAGATGTTGTTCTTTCAGATAAGTATAAATTCTTTATATTTTTTACGAAGTTTGCAGTAGAGATGATTCAATATCTGTTATATAGTAGTATTATCTGCTTTTTGTTGAGTTAGCCAGAGTGCTGATGTCCTGATTAGGTTAGAATGCAGATTTTTATCAAGAGCTGACTCAGAAATGTGCTTCCTATCTGGCGGCCATCTTGGAATCCAAGCCCATGAAGACTTGTCTATTAAATCCAAGACAAGGATTTCAGAGACTGATATTCGGGGGTGCAGAGATCACAGTGAAGGTAAACTAAGAGAAACAAGCATGAGAAACAGCCCGAAAAGGACCAAAGGTAATGAAAAAAATAAAATGGAGCATTACAAGGGTACAAACCACATTATTAAACAAGCGAGAGGCACAAAAGGTTTATTAATTAAACAAAATGTTTGCGATTAAGATAGTAAAGCAAAATGAGTATGTTTAAAGCAAATGGGCATGTTTAGAGTAAAATGAGCACAAGAAAAGTACAATGGGCATGAAAAGAGATTAAATGAGCAAAACGAATATAACAAGAGTAAAAAGGGCACGTTAAGCATAAATAAAGCAAGGCAACTGCATGTTTTTGGCAAAGTGCTCTGTTTTGGCAAAACTATGACTTTGTATTGTATCAAGGGCATAACTAGAGTTATTCAAAATATCTCAAAGTGTATAAAAGTGCTTACAGTGCATGCTTAATGATGTGCATGTTTTCCTAAGAGTTTATCTGTGTGCAAAGTGCAACTATTTTGTAAAGTGCAGTCAAATTACAGCCATTTCAAAAAGTGTCTTGTGCTGGGTGTGTCTATTCACAATGTATTGCCATTACAGAGTGCTTCTTGTGCTGAAAAGAATTATTTTGCAAAGTACTGCCACTTTGGAAATTTCAGCGTGACATCTTCTGCTTATTCGTAAAGTGCAGTTACTTTGAAATGTTTCTTGCTCTGAGCTTCTTTTACCCAGTTTATTCACACAGTTCAGTGATTTGAAATGATTTTTAAAATGATGACAAATTACTTTTGCTGTACGATAATTTTGAGAGTGTCAAAGTGCCAGAGAAAGTTATTTTACAAGATTCAGTTATTTCACAAAAGTCGGTTATTTTGCAAAACTCAGTTATTCAGAGGCTTGTTGTGCCATTGAGCAAAGTTACAAATACTGGCATAAATTTTTGGCATATGTGTGTGTATGTGTATTTGTGCGTATTTGCAAAATCTTTCACTGGCATGTGTTAATATCACACACAGATTTAGAAAGCCCTCACCACTTGTATTTGATCAGAATATTGCGGAGAATTGGAGAATATTTGAGCAAGTACAATATTTTTATACAAGCAGCTTATTCTGGCAAAGAAGCATGCACCAGAGCATTAATTTTGGTAAACCTAGCTGTGTCTGAGGCCATTCAATAAAGCATTCATTTGTGTATGCATCAGCAGTATATGAGGGAGAAGGTGAAAATCGTCATATTATTGCACAGGCTGAAACAAGGGAAGACCTTAAGTGTTTGAAGTCCAAATTCAGAGAAATATGCAACCCCCAGACAAATATTACATTAGAAAGGCATTTGTTTTACACAAGAGATCAGAAACCAGGGGAAAATTTGCAGCTTATATTACTGACTTGAGAAACAAAGTTAAAACATACTTGTGTGTTGTATTAATAATGCTGCAGTCAGAAAAAATTTACTTTGGTACAGTGATTTAATGTTGAGTAAAGCCATTGAGATTTGTCAAATCCATGAAGTTACAGAAAGACACAAAAGTATGCTTGTAAATGACAAGAGTATGATTTCAGCAGGCTCCAGACCAAATGTAGATAGCATGCAACACATAACAAGCAGAAGTAGGCCTAAGCACATGGAAGCCACAGCCCCTGCTAATTCATCAAAGAAACTACATAGTTTTCCAGCAAGTTCTAAGAAAGGAACATGCTCAGCACGCTAAAACTGTGAGTCAGCAAAACCCAAATCCAGCTTTATTGTTAGCTGTCACAACTGTGGTGCAAATCCTGAACCTAAAAGAGAAAGATGCTTAGCATTTGGTCAGCAATGCCACAAGTGTAAAAAAATGAAACATTTTCAAGTTTTGCAAATCAAGTAAGTCTCACACAGCTATAAAGAAAGGTTGCAGCAGTCTACTTCCTATGTAAATGGGGTAGCAGTAATTAGTGGAAAGGTTGACTCAGTGAATTTATTGGCAAGGAGCAAAGTGTTTTGTACGTTCAGGATCAATGATAAATCCACCGAGCTCAAAGTAGACACTTGTTCAAAGTGTAATGTTATGTCAGCAGACACATTTGCTAAGGTAAGAACTAATGAGCAACTCAATGTGGCTAGTAGTGCAAAACTTGTTGCTTTTGGAGGTGAAGGGATTCAAACTGATGGCTCAGTAGTACTTTCATGTTATTCGGCTAAGAACTGTTACAACTTGTTATTGTATGTAGTTCGAAGACGTGCGGTCATTATTGGGTCTCAGAGAGTTTAAGGATGAATCTACTTTCCTTTACCAAAGAAGTTCACCATATAAGCACATATCCTAGTTCCAATTTTTCTGAAGCCATTTTCCCAGAGTATGCTGATGTTTTCAATGGCAAGTTGGGCAAACTTCCAGTCATGTATTCTATGAAGTAGTCAAACCAGCGAGAAAAATTCCAATATGCAAGATAAAGTCAAAGCTCAGTTGCATGAAATAGTGGATCAAGGTATAATTTGTCCAGTTACAGAACCAACTGAATGGGTGTTGTCCATGGTAGCAGCCCATAAGAAAGGCTCAGATTAAATCAGAATATGTATTGACCCGATAGATTTGAACAAAGCATGAAAGAGACTGCATCATCCAATGCATACAGTTGAAGAGATTGCAGCCCTCATACCAAATGCCACTATTTTTTCTGTCTTGGATGCAAAAATTTAATTTTGGCAAGTGATGCTTGATTGCAAATCCTCATTACTGACCACTTTTTGTACCCAGTTTGGCAGATATAGGTTCCTGAGGATGCCATTTGGAATACATTTTGCAAATGAAATCTTCCAGCTTGCAGTGGAGCAATTTTTTTCAGGTTATCCTTGTGCCATAATAGTAGATGATTTATTGGTTGGAAGCAATGGTGAAGCACAGCATGACAGAAATCTTAAAAGCGTTCTAGACAGAGCATGAGAAGTGAACTTAAAGCTCAATCCTCTAAAGTGCAAATTCAGACTACCAGAAGTTACGTGTGTAGGTCATTTGTTTACCAGCACTGGCTTAAGACCAGACCCATCTAAGCAAGCAGCTATACTTGAGATGTCAGCACCACATAATCTTCCAGCTCAACAATGTTTCCTTGGCATGATTGACTATCTAGGTAAGTTCATTCCAGACTTCAGTGAGTTGACAGTACCTTTATGAGAGTTAACATGCAAAAATGGTACATGGTCTTGGTTGGAACAGTACCAGAAAGCATTTGAAAACTTTGAGCAGAAAATTGTCACCCCGCCTACATTAAGGTACTATGACATTAATAAACCTGTTACTATTTCCTGTGATGCTTCAAAATTTGGTCTTGGTGCAGTTATTCTTCAGGAAGACAGACCAGTAGCCTATACATCTAAAACACTTACCTAAACTGAGATGCAGTATGCTCAAACTGAGAAAGAGCTTTTGGCAATTGTATTTGCATGTTCAAAGTTTCACAAGTACATATATATATATATATATATATATATATATATATATATATATATATATATATATAGTCAAGCTATTCAAATTGAAACTGATCACCAACCTCTAGATACTATTTTAAAAAAGCCTATGCATTCTGCCCCAGCAAGATTACAAAGAATAATGCTTAAATTGCAAAAGTACAATTTCAAAATAATCTATACAAAAGGCAAACTTCTTTATCTGGCTGATGCCTTATCTAGATCACCTAGAAATACAATGGAACACTTTGATACTCAGAATTTTGATTTTGATGCTATGGCAGTGCATAATTTTTCTACCATGAGACTTGATGAGCTGAGATATCATAAAAAGGCTGATCCAGTTTTGCAAAAGCTCAATCACTACATTAATGTTGGACGGCCATCAAAGCAATTTAGTATACCACTTGAAATACAAACTTATGTTCCTTATAGAGCTGAGATGTTGACGGAAGATGGTATTATTATCAAAGGTCCTAAAATCGTTGTTCATGCTTCCTTACAACATGAATATATCCAGATCTTGCATTGCAGTCACCCAGGTTTCAAAAGAAGGGTGAGACAACTACTAGTTTGGCCTTCACTAGCTGCCACTGGCATATTTTAGTGGAAGAATCAGTATTACTTAGTACTGGTAGACTCTTATTCGAACTTGTTTGAGATTGACGTGCTACCTACCTAATCTAACATCCACTACTGTTATTACCAAGCTGAAACATCATTTCTCAGTCCATGGTAGTCCACACAAAGTTACTTCTGACAATGGTACTCAATTTACCAGTCAGTTGTTTTAGAAATTTGCAAGAGAATGGGACTTTGTACATGTTACTAGCAGTCCAGAATATCCACAGTCGAATGGACTTTCTGAATGTGCAGTGCAGAGTGCAAAGCAGCTACTTGAAAGGTCAAAGTGTGACAACACCAATGTCTTTTTGAATCTACTCAGTCTCAGAACCATACCCTGTGATGATATACTTGGCTCACCTGCTCAGAGACTTCTATCCAGGCAAACCAGAACAACATTGCCTATTAATTCAAGTTTATTGAGGCCTAAAGCTAAAAACAACAAAACCATCAGAGCCCAATTCTTCAAGAAGCATTCTATCCAGAAGTCTAATTATGATAAATTGAGCAGATCTCTACGTCCTTTTAAAAAAGGAGAGACAGTAAGGATACAAATGGCGAAAGGTTTCAACAGGATTGGTCAAATAACAGGTATATGCACAGAGCCAAGATCCTACCTTGTAGAGTCTGAGGGTGTGAAGTACAGAAGGAATCGAAGGCAGCTCTGCCCTGTACCAGATTTGTTATCACAGCATGCAGACTCTAGATCTTAGAGTGAAACAGACATTGCTCCAGTTCCAAAACATGTTGTACCATCTAATTCCTGTCCTGAGAATGTTCCTGATATTTCAAAGATCGAGCATTCAAAAGAGAAAGCTCCAGTTGTTAAGTCTGAATCCCAGTTTTACATCACATCACACGTCCAGACCGGGTATGAGATACAAGGCAACTAGGACATAACTGCATAGACTTACATAGTTTTATATAATGCATGAAAAAGAAAGTTATTTGTATTACTTGCATGGCAATTGATATCCTGTACATCACATATTCTAAAAAGAGGGAGGATGTAGAGCACATTGTGTGATGTATTTTTAAGAAGCTTAGCAAGTGATGAATGTACATGCATAAATAGCAAGCACGTGTTGTACCTAGGGCCATTTTGAAAGTACAGCTATAGTGTAAGCATGTGAGAATGGCTGTAGTTAATTTGTATATTAGTTACTTAAGTTGAAGTTTATAGTTATAACCATAATGTGTTTGTATATAATAAGTGCTTTAACAGAACCCACAAAGTCTTGTCTATTACATCCAAGAAAAGACAAGACAAGCGAAAAATGGCTTCCATGTTAAATGATTGAAAAACTAAAACATCAAACATCAGTTCATCGAGAAGAAAGTATCAAACATTTTAATCATCAAAAGCGGACACTTTTTCGAATCTCAATGTATTGAATTGCAACAGTTTGCCAACATCTGCAGTATTACCAGCTTACATGTTACTTTTGGTATGTATAACGTGATATTAGTAAATATTTATATTCATTCTAATCTACGTGTAGCTGTTGGCCAACTGCTGCGATTCAATGCTTTGAGATTCGACAAAGCTGGCTTTCAATGATTAAAATGTTCAATGCTTTCATCTCATTGAACTGACGTTTAATATTTTAGTCTTTAGATCATTTAACATGAACCCAGATAATGTGGCAGTGTCCTCAAAATGACTGAGATTGGGTAGGGTATGAAAAGGCCGGGTAGAATGGTCGAGATGTTGAAGTTAGTTTATGGAGGGCCAGAAAGATTTTGACCTATTATTGTTCACTCTTGGATATTTGTATAGTATTTTTTATCTGAATTAACATGGTATTTTTGCTGCTGGGGGGTTGTCTGAGTTTTATTAGAGGTCCATGTCTTCCAGGCTTTGTCTCTTAAGATGTTTAGTACTAATAGACAGCCAGATGGTTTGGTTAGATTTGAATATCTTAGTTCTGAGTTGGGCTCATTTAGAATGTTAAGGAAGGTTTTAATAAATTCAGAAACTGGTTTGTCTACTGGGAGATTTTAGGTTGTGCTAGTTGCAATGTTTTGTGATGGAGATAAAAATATTTTGTTAAAGTTTGAGAGGTTGTATACTGCACTGATGTAGTGATGGTTTTAGATAGTGGTTTGCTTTGTAATGGCAAAAATGGGAAGGAGGTCCCTCAGAGAGTTTTCTAGAGTTTCAGAAGAGATTTTGTTTGGACAGGATGGAAGAATCCATTCAATGACTTCCCCTTATTACTGTTTTGTTGCAGTAGGTGAGAGAGAGGATTTGTTGTATGAGGACATACAAATTTATGGCAAAATGCATACCAACCTGAGCATTTGTAGGCACTTGCTATATCAGATATGCAGCAGATACCTACAAATGTGCAGGCTGGTGAGGTATGGTGATCAGTTGTGTTTCATTATATTTTCTTCAGCTTTTAACTGTTTCATTATTATGTCTAGGAGGGATCTACCTGAAAAGAATGACAGACCACGTTACTGAAGACGAAATGAACGAGACAACATCACCGAAACTTCACTTTCACAAATGACCAGAATGCTGAAGAATTTCACAGGGTAAGTATGCAGGTGGCCAACAAGGGAAAATTGCCTTTTTCCCTACTATAGTGTGATCCATGAGGTGGCATATTTAGTTAGAGGGATGTTGGTGTGCAGCCCCCCATATTGAGGGGTGTGGGTGTGTAGAACCCCACCTGGTTGGGTTTAAGGTATTGTGGTGTGTTTCATTGTTAGATGATGGCCAGTTGGACACTTATCCTGTTAAAACTTTCTGCATTCAGGTCGGTCATGAAAGTGAAGTTTTGGCAATGTCGTCTCATTCATTTCGTCTTCGGTAATGGGGTCTTCCATTCTTTTGACGTAGACCGACCTAGGAGACATTTTGAATACCTCATTTCCTCCAATGGAGCTCTCTAAGTTTGTACTGTAACCTCCAATGGGCAGAGCCTAAGCTTTTTGATATAATAAAATTATGGTTTCATCAGTAAATATTAGACTGTAAATCTGCAGACTATTACAAGCCTAGCCAATATCCAGAGGTCAGAATCAAACCCTCTGTCTTGTAGCTGGGAAGTTAAGACGTTTAACCATTATGTCAACTGTCCCACCTTTCTCACCTTTCAAACAAATGTTCATATCTCTGGAATCATAGAAGTTACTAAAAAGGGTGTACATTTCAAACTCTTCAGCACTATTTTTTACAGCGGTAGTATTCTTTAGATTTTAGGTTTTAAACAGGATTTTATAAGTCACAGTAAACACAGTAAATATTAAGCTTGTAATATTTTGTAAACAGCTTACAATATCTCCACAATCACCCCAGTTATACACATACTGTCAGCAGAATTTTGTACATCCAGCTGAGAGCTTTCATTTGAGGCTAAGTAGTTCAATTTGCTCTACATGGTTGTTAAGATATTTAGAGAAATGTGATATTGATGTCAATATAAATAAATACCACATGAACAGCAATTAATATGTCTTTACTTGCAAAAGACAGAGGTCACATAACCAATGCAGTTGTGTTTGCCACTGTGTAAGTTTTAAGATTAAATCTTTCAATACTTTGAATGTAGTATAATTTTGGAATTTTTAATTCAAATATGAACACACAATATTTGACATCTAGAGGAGTTAGTAAGATGCAACTGGAAAAGAGTCAAAGATTCAAAGAAACGTTATTGTCATTTAGGAAACACTAGTGGTACCTAAACGAAATCTTGAGTGTCAGCTCTTTTACAGGAGAAAACAACCACAAAAAGACAGACATGATAGGCACTAAAGAATAAACAATAACTATAATACAAAAGTAAATATCGAAGTAGCTGACACACGCTTGTACACTATTTATATACACTGGACAACACTGAGTACTAGATGATTAACATACGAAAAGAAATGTACTCTACACAGAGGTGAGATTGGGTGATATTGCACATAAGGAAGTGACTGGAATTGCACTTCAATGAGAATATATTAATTTTAGTATGAAATAAATAGAATTACTGTATGGAAAAAGAAAAAGAATGAGAGAGTAACAAACTAATATAGTTCTGATACACCCAGATTTATGTCTGCATTAATGAGTCTTATTGCAGATGGATAAAAACTGTTCATGAATCTGGAGGCCCTGCAGTGGATACTCCATAACCTTCTACCAGATGCAAGTTAGTTTACCGACCATTTGCTGGATGAGACGTGTCAGTAGAAGTGAACGGAACCAACCATACGCTGAATGAGAAGTGTCACTCAGGATTTGGTGGGACCTTTTTTCACATCTCATTTCTAAGAGCTCCTGTAAGGTAGGAAGACTAGTGCTCATGATCCTTTCTGCTGTTCTTATTATTTTTTTGCAGCTTCTTTCTTTCTGTCATTGTGCTGTTACCGAACCATACATACAGTGCAGTTGCTGGTGATAATGCTCTCAGTGGCTCCTCTGTAGAAGGCATTTAGAGCATTCATAGAGAGCTTTGCTTTTCTAAGCCTTCTTAGGAAGTGTAGTCACTGAAGGGCTTTTTTAATTAGCTGGCCTGTGTTTATACTCCAAGAAAAATCCTCTGATATATGTACCCCAGGAACTTTGTAGTTTTCAATTTCTCCACTTCTTCACCATTGATCTTGAGGAATCTGAAATACCTGGATTCACACTTGGCTATAATGAGATAAACCACAAGTGTCAAAACCATAAGCAGATCACCAAGCACCCTGTGCAGTTCTGTAAACTGTACACCCCCACAAACAAATCTGAGGGGAAATAAAGAAGTCAGTCGAAGACCAAAAAAAGCTCTTCTGCACTTGTTTAACTGAAGCAAGATGCTTGTTTCAACCATAACAAGCTGCTTGCTACAGTTACTATCACACACTCACATCCCACTCTACTGAACATTTTAACGCTTCAGCCAAGACAACAAACGTAGTATCAGCATTCATTTATGAAGCCAAAATATCTTTGCGGTTTCATATATCAATACTTTTACTGTACTCCTGCACCATTAGCACCTGCCCATTATGCCCCCTGACATATTTGGCCATAGCAGCTGCAGTCTTTGCCCCTTCCTTTTTATACCTCTAGAATTAACTGCCTAAATGATTTGAACAATTGTAGCCTGCATTTATTTGCCTCAGAAGCATATGGAGACAAAACTCAATACAAGTGATGCAAATTTGACTAGCAGATTGTGTGCTTCATGACACAGGAAAGGATAGTGAGAACTGCACATCCTGGGGGGTGGGGGGTGACACAATGGTCAACACTCAGTACACAGCCCTACTCTGATGGCAGGGCCTTGGCTAAGATCAGAAACCTATCATGATGCAGGGATCTGGTGTGAGGAAAAATGTGAGCAAGGCTCCCCAAGCCAGTGAGGGTAGCCCCTGTTATCTCAAGTGAGGGATCCCTCATGCACAATTAAGGGGGCACAGGTGGCCCTTGAACTGAAGTGTTTGTTCACATCACCACCAGAGGCAGGATTATGCCAAACAAAAAGAAAAATAAAATATTTCCAGAATGCTGATGAGAGCACAAGGCACCTTCATGGCTGCCTGGATGACAGGCAGCCTTGGGCAGTGTAATGTCTGACTGAGAGAAGACTTGACAGTTAACAGGTAAGGTGCAACAATGATACAAAAATGTAGCCTGCATCTAAATGTCTGACATGCTGTGATCCAGCAAGGCATTGTGCTTGACTTGGTGTGCTGCATCTGTTTCAAATGGTGTGTGTAAAATATGAATGTGTATTACGGGCGCAAGTGCATGAGTCATAAACTTATTGTGTTTACTTGCCAATAGTGCAATCCATATTTCTTAATCACATTGCAAAGTCAAAGACAATGGGTAGCTGAGCACACAATGTTTTTGTATATAGACAACAGGCATATTATATATGTATCAAAGTCATATATGGAACAGAGCCATATTAAATGTTTGTTCAAAATGGACAAACTGTAAATGTTCAAAACATTTGCTTTATAACAAATGCATACAAATCACTTGAGTTCACAAATGTGGATGTTATGAAAATAGCAATGCATTGTGTTATCATATATAAAAAAATGTATATATATATATATATATATATATATATATATATATATATATATATATATATATATATATCAAATGGCAAGTGGCCAATCACCAGCCAATAGAAAAATACAGAAAAACAAATTTAAACTTAGTTTTTGCAGTAGGACTTACTTCTCATATCTTGGAAACTGTGCAACCTAAACATATAGAGCAGGATTCAGAAAGACACCTGACCCTGAGTGTTTTACAATGATTTTCCAAATCAGAGAATCAGAGACACATTAGCTGCAATCAAGAAAGACTTCATTAACAACTAATTTTCATGTCTCTGAATCACTCGTTACCACAAGCACTAACAAGAATCTTGCTGAGGTAATCACCAATGGCAGCCCATGCATTGTGTTAGCACAGGCATTCTCCCAATTCATTCCTCACAGATGTACACACATCCAAACAGACAATAACACTTACACTAACACACATACATGCATATATATTTGCATACTTCTTAGCTGCTCTATATTTCACAGAATGGCCATGATTTTGCCTGTTATGGACTAATGCACCCAGTCAATAATGCTAGCCATTTAAAGCTCATATTTATGTTGTCAATTGCTTTACTGGTTCCATTTACCCAACAAATTTCTAAAACAGTACCATTTCAGAAACTCTCAGTTCTAACCAGACTACTGCTGTACTTTTCTTTCAGACAGCAATCTCTGGGTGCTGTTGTCATTCTATAGTTTCAGTTATTGCTCTGACTTCTTGTACAACTAAATTACTGGAAGCATAACGTATTTCTTACTTGTTGTGCAGCCACATTTTCTGAAAAGACTGCCACTACCCTTTCCAGAAATTCTAGTGTCTTGCTAACACCCTTTTATTTGTAACCCAGCATCTGCTGTTTAACATTATTTAGTCCTCCTCCTTTGGGGATCCGTCACTTTCAACTAAAGTTTTACTTTACACAGTAAATATGAAAAACATTCCCTTTCTCCTGTGTCACGATACAATTTGTAACCAGACTTCATATGCCACAACCACCATCTTTTGTGGATCTATGTTGTATCTGAGCAGAGCTTAACATCTGATCACTTTCCCTAATAGCAGCACATATACTGTTCTGCAGATTACCTCTTTTGTCGCTCATTTTTTCAACATGCAATTTGTAATCTCTTAGTAAACGTCCTCATCTCTGCACACAATTTTCTTTCTTGCAGTATGCAGAAATGAACTATCTTTTCACTGACAGAAGGCTTAACTGTTTCAAAGGTAATAGTTTCTACAGAGTTTCACAGACCTCAAATAAACTTTGCAGTATATAACCTCTTTAGTTGACAGGGTTTTAGTTTAGGTTTAACTGCCATGAAGACTCACTTCTATGACTATGTCAAGTTTCTGTATGCTGTCAGAGCAATTGTAACTAATCATAAGTATTATTGCAGGAAGTCCTGCTTTTTACTTATCCTTCTCATACACTTTGCCACAGACATCTTACTACTGTTAGTTAAAGTCAAAAATCCAGCTTCAGGTTAGGAAAAGGCACATCCAGTGAATCCATTGAGAAGATTGCTTGTCCATTTGCTTCAATAAAGTTTGTTTGGATTCTGTATTGCTGGTGTCATCCTTCCTCTGAGAAGAGGGCACTAACTGCTCTTAGAGCTCATACCTACTACACAGGAATTTGTTGAGTAAACTAATTGATCCCACTGGTGTTAATAGGTAAAACAGTTCAGAATGTAATTCGTATACTGCAGTGCTGTATATATTTCTACTATTTATAAGTGATTTCTACATGCTATGTATCTCTTTCCTTTGCCTTTTACTTCATATCAAGCTATGCTTTACACATATGCATGTGGGCGCACACAGACAGACAGACAGACACACACACACACACACACATGCGCGCACATGCACATGCACACCCACCCATATGCGCGCGCGCGCACACACACACACACACACACACACACACACACACACACACACACACACACACACACACACACGCAAGAACACATATACACATAGCTCTCAGCTAGATACAGTTTCCACCAAACAGCATATTTCAGGAATAACACATGTATTTTTAACTTCATAGAGTCCATTCCAGTTTTATAGCAGACAAGGGATTAAACAGCATATTTCAGAAATAACTCAGATCCTTTTTAACTTTAGAGAGCCCATTCCAGTTTTATAACAGACAATAGATTTCACTTGCTTCAACACAAGGTCATTCAAAAATGAATGATGGGGTGCCTGATTCATGTACACAGTATATCTTTTAATGTTACAACATGCCATACTCTGAATTATTTTCAAAAACTTTAAAAAATTCCACTTTGCTACAAGTTTTGCACTTAACAATTTGTTTCTCAGTTTTATTTTCATGAAAGCTTACACATTTGCTTGGATTCCCTATTCTCAATATTCACCACCTATGATAATATGTAATTAATGCCACAAAGAGATAAATATACAATGATCAAACCTATGCTATGTGAAATGTATATTAATAATTAAAAGATGCTAATGCAATGAAAAAAATTACTTTCAGCTAGACATGCATCTACCTTATATACACTAGCAGGAATGCACAAGATATGCTTACTATGTGCAGGTGGTTGTGCAAAATGATAACCTGATGTTCTTACGTATAAATAACGAAGGTGGAATGTGGATGATAAGCACCGCAATGCAAATGATACAAGAAAGGAAACCAATCCACTTGAGACTTTAATTGCCCCTCTAGAAACTGGGAAGCCTACATGGCCTCATATCTACAGGTACAGGGATTCCTGGACTTCATAAATATAAACAACCTTGTTTATAGTGAATATACCCACTACAGGGCCCAGCATACTGCATCTCATTGTCACAAATATGAGAGAATGCTGCAATCTCCCAGTGTCTCGTCCTCCATGGTAAGGTCTGACCATAAGGCTGTGCCCTTCAAAATCAACTCGATAATTCCATTAAAACCAGTAGTGGTAAGGTACTATTCCAAGGCAAATTACCTGTTATTAAGTGATGGTTTGTCAAAATTCAATGCCCCTCCATACCAGCCTGTGCTGAATTGCTCAGAGAAACTCTGTACTACCATGCCAGTGGCTGCAGTAACTTCCAGAAGTATGTCCAGAACTAGCTCCATAGATTATTACTAGGCTAACTGCCATTATGGGATATTTTAAGCCTAGACAATTATCCCATGTGAGAATCAAACACTGCACTTTGTGTTTGTAAGGTAAAGACCTTAACCAGTATGCCAACCTCCCACTAATAATGGTTCTACTGGGGATTGTACCTGGGACTTTCTCTATGTAAAGCAGATGCGATAACCACTACACTACGATTAGGCCTGGTGACATCCCAAATTAAACAAGGATATTCAATAAAAGGGAAAAAAATGGCAAAAATTGGTAAGGTTAATTTCTATAAAGATAAAAACTATTCAAGGTAAATAGGCATGTAAGAGGATTAATTAGGTCTTAAAACACCAACTTTGAGGTTAAGATATCCTCCTATGTGAAAGATAACCATAAGGCCTACTGCAGCTATGTCAGAAACCTCAAAAGCAGCACACACAATGTGCTCAGCTGGTGGTGAATGATTCCACATTCCCTGAGCCTGGTGATATAGCGAACCTGTTATAGGACAAATTCAGTTCCAGTTTACCCCTCACTCACCCCAACCATGCCCCCACTAATACCCTCAGAAATAACCCCTCCAATTATAAGTAGGAAGCATGTACTGGCTTCACTCACTAAAACATAGACCACTGCCTCAGTGGGCCTCAATAACCTCCTAGGATACCTCCTGAATAGTTTAAAATACAACTTATCAATATCCCTGGAATCATTATTAAAATATAGTCTTAAAACAGGCTTTGTGCAACATGAATAGAGGACTGTGACAGTCATCCCCCTTCATAAGGAAGGACCTTCAATAGATCCTGGAAACTACAGACCCATTAGTCTGACTTGTCTTATTTTGCAAAGCCATGGAAAGAATTATCATGAAAATTATCATCAAATTCATAGGAGACCTCCAGACACTGGATCCATCCCAGGCTGGCTTTGTCAAAGGAAGGTCATGCCTAATGAAAAGGTCACAAAGGCAATGGATGAGGGGAAAACTGTTCTGCTGCCTAACTAGATCTGGCCACGTAATTTGATACAATGTTTCACTTGAGCATTACCAAGAAACTTACACAACTAGGTACAAACCCCTTCCTAACATGCTGGATAGCTAGCTGGCCCATGCATAGGACCCAGGAGGTTAGAATCAGTGATGCCACCTCTGCAAGGAGACTGGTTATCAATTGCGTCTCTCAGGGATCAGTGCTAAGCCCGCTACTCTTTGGCATCTACTTCTTGGAAGTCAAAGTAAATGTCAAAGGCCTTTGGCTAACCAAGCTTGCAGATGATTGCAAACTGGGAGCAGACATTGAATTTCCCCCAGAAGTAGAACACCATTCATGAAGGTCTAATACAGACAGATGCTTGCTGTCAAGAACATGGCTTAAAACTCCATACCAAGAAATGCATCATAGTACCTTTTGGAAAGTCTGCCACTATGTCATCAACAAAACACCCCTAAAAGTTGACTGTCTAGTTAGCGATCTGGCAGCTCATGTAGTTAGCAACCTAGCCTTCAACCAATATGTGCACAAGTTAGTAAGAAAATCCTACAGTGTTGTTCAACCTATAAGCAAGAGCATGGCATTTAGGTCTGGAGAGGTCATCATACCACTGTACTTGGTCCTCATCAGGCTCATCATAGAGTATAATTCTCTCTTCAGTATGTACCTGACCAGAAACAAGGATCAACTGGACCATCCACAAAGGTTGCTTACAAAAAGAATACAGGGAGTAAACACAATATCTTATGCTGTTTTGCCTCAAAGCTCTGTCTCTTTACACGGGATCATGCAAATTTCCAAGAGGTGATCTTTGCTTGGCATACAAGGCATACCTGGACCCTCTTTTAATTAATATTTTGCACATCAGCAAAACAAATAGCATCAGAATTACTAAATTAAAAGACCCAAATTTTGGTTGCAAAATAATTAGGACATGTTGGAGAGACAGATGTGTTTCTCAAAGAATTCCCATTCTCTGGAACAAGTTCCCTATCCATGTAAAGCTGAGTTCCTCCCCATCCCTATTTAAGTGAAACTTGAACCAGTGGCTGGGTAATCAGAAATTTACCCCTGGTCTGGCACCTATGTTTCTAATGGACAGAGGCAGTCAGTAAATCACCCCTTATAAATGAAATACAGATCAACTTTATGAGTCGCATTTGAGTTGCACAGCTAAGTTTCAATGGAGCTAATGGTTGTTAGCCTTATATAGACATGTAAACCTATGAACCAATAAGTAAGCAAATAAAAGTATGTCAAAAGGACAAACATTTCTGTAACTCTGTAATACCTTGCAGCATTAACAAAAATAATTGTACACATTTCAAGGATAAATGGATAAAACTTTTGTGGGATTTCCACTGCTGTGGAGGGCAGTCATATATACATCACAGGCTTGACACGAATTGTATGCTAATGGTGCAAAAAAACTCTGACCATGCTAATGAGTCATACAGCACTCTTCTGGTCCAACTGATCAGCTTCTCAGATAAAACTTTCCATTAACTGTCAGGTTTTAGTCAGGAAGTAAGTGATATACATGACAGTGTGTTGTGAAATGCAATTCAGCAATTCATCATAATGTTAAAATACATCAGTTAGTAAAAAAAAAAAAAAAAAACATTTACATAATCATATTGCATGCCTGGAAGTTCACAGCCTGATGTGTGTGTGTGTGTGTGTGTGTGTGTGTGTGTGTGTGTGTGTGTGTGTGTGTGTGTGTGTGTGTGTGACTGTCAGCACTCTTGGCAATGCTTAGTGAAGAAAATGCAACAAATCAGTTATTGAACTCAAAACAAGTTTTGAAAGCAAATATCAGTATCAAGTTTTCTGGGTCCAGACAGTCTCCTCTACTATAATATAATAAGTTCCTTACCTACAAGATTACCTTCATATGATGCATATTCAGTCTTCTGAGCACTGTGAGTATACAAATGAGGTGTGAACTTATTAGCATTCATGAATTCCACAATCTATACTAAATGTAGTGTAGGTAAATAGGACCTACATGATTGCATGCACACGCCCTGCAGTCCAAGTATGACCTTTGAGAAGTTTTACCTGCTAAGGGCTTTTAACTATGAATAATTAGTAAAACTGCAGGAACAATCAGGGCATGACAGTCAGCCCTCTTTAATGTACACTTCAGTGGGGGTGTCAAGGAGAAGTGACTTACAAGAAAGCCTGTGAGTACATAGACTTGACTTAGGAGAGCAACATACTCAATATTTGTATGGACTGATTACGACCACACTTTGTGCCTCTGAGTAACACTTGTTTGCAATTCTAAGGAAGTACAATACTCATAAAGAAGTATATAGAAAGCAATGAAAATCACATAACAGTCTTAATAGAGAAGTGTAGATAAGGGAGTTATTCTTATAAAATAAAGAGAAGAAAAGAGCTGCAGTTTTGTAAATTTTTACTTTATATTGTGTGAGGGAAGATTAGCTTGACTGTTACCAGTATCACAGTCACCCACTAAGTATAAATTAAAAAGATAGCTATCAAAACTAATTTCTGTTGTACTTTCCACACCTTTTGGCCCCAGAACTTGGACTGAAGCTCCAAAGGCAGTGGTGTTTCCATATTCATAAAGGATGCACACACCTCCAGACTTGCAGCTCAACATAACTCATCAGAGATACTTCAGGTGCAGCTAACATTGGGTAAGACAGCGATTCAGGTTGTAGCCTGCTATAAGTCCCCCAACTATGTCCCAAGACTCACACGCCATGTTCCTAAACACCCTGGAGAATATTAGGGTCCAACATAACACTCTCATACTGGGCGACTTCAACTACCCCTCCATTAACTGGGAAAACTACTCATGTACCAATACACTTGCCAAACTTTTCCTGGAATTCATTAATTCCAATGCCCTGGACCAGCTTGTTCTTACCCCCACTGAGGTAGCAACATCCTTGACCTGGTCATTACTAACATGGGTGACCGTTGTTCAACACCAAAAGTCAACTCCTCCCTGGTTAGATCTGACCACAAACTAATCACCTTGGAAATCCATATCCCACCCCACCCCACCCCCGCAAATGTAATCAACATGAAAAACTTCTTCAAAGCTAACTTTGGGCTCCTAAAAACAAAGGTGGCTAACTTCATGGCATCCATGCAAATGGAGAATAGTTGCATGACTGCTGAATCATAAACCAATGCACTATACTAACACGTACACAAATGCAGGGATATTGCCATACCCAATAGAGCCAAGATGCTCTCCTCCTAGAAAAGGAAGCCAATCAGGTGGTCCCCTGCCATAAACAAACTCTGTAACAGAAGGAAGAAACTGATGTGGAATAAGGTGAAGTCCCAAGAATGGAAAAAAACTCCTTTATCAGCCTCAACAAAAAGTTGAGATCTCTCATCAAATCCTCTAAAGCTAGCTATGAAAACAGAATTGCAGCAGATAGTAAAGGCAACCACAATACCTTCTATCATTATGTAAAGACTCTCCATGGCAATACCCAGATATGCTCTGAGCTACTGCACAATGGTACCTCCTATACTGAGCCAACAGATATTGCCAATATACTGGCTGACAGATTCAGTGCCAGCTTTACCCCCCCCCCACCAAGGATCAATCACAATACCAGTAGATTGCCAGGCACCCAGTATTACTAATGCACAGGTTAAATCAGCACTGTCCAAGGCCAAGAATGCAGTTTCTATGGGACCTGACAATATCCCTGGCTGTGTTCTACATGAGCTACAGAATGAACTGGCACCTCACATGTGTGCCCTGTTCAATCACATCCTCACCTCAGGCTTTGTCCCTACTGAATGGTACACTGCTACAGTCATCCCTCTCTACAAAGGATGAGCGACTACAGACCCTGGGAACTATTGCCCCATTAGCCTGATGAGTCTGATATGCAAAGCTATGGAATGCATCATCATGGACCTAATAAACAAGGATACAGGAAATCTCCAAACTCTGGATCCCACACAAGTTGGTTTTGTGAAGGGTAGATCATGCCTGCTCAACTTGGTTGACTTCTTTGAGCCAGGCACCAGAGCTGTGAGTGAAGGCAAGGTGGTTCATACAGCCTAGTTTGATCTGGTCAAGGCCTTTGATACCATTCCCCACTCAGGAATCATAGAAAAACTCACTAAGCTAGCCATCAACTCCTATATCACTAGGTGGGTTGCAAACTGGCTCACAGATAGAATCCACAGTGTAAAAGTAGCTGACTCCAAGTCAGACTGCTGACTAGTCATGAGTGGAATCCCACAGGATTCGGTCCTGGGTTCTCTTCTGTTTGATATTTACTTCTCTGAAGTCCACGCCAACACGAATGGAATCTGACTGACAAAATTCGCAGATGATTGCAAATTGGGAGCTATTTTTAACTACCCAAGTGATGTTGACATCCTACAGAATGGCTTCACTGAGACCAACAACCGGAGTCAGAACCATGGCCTTAAGCTCAATGCCAAAAAATGTGTCATCATCCCCTTTGGGGAAAACCCCGGTTCCAATTAATTACCACATTGATGATAGTCCACTGAACACAGAAGGTGTTATAAGAGATCTGGGAACACAGGTTGACAGCAACCTCTCTTTTGATACCACATTGCCACTGTGGTCAAAAAGTCCTTTTATGTTTCACATGTCATTTCTAAGGGTTTTTCATCCAGGAAGAAAGAGGTCATTGTCTCCCTCTACTCTTCCCTCATTAGGCCAATCATCGAGTACAATGCCCCATTTGGCATGTATCTCACTAGGCACCTGAAACAACTGGAGAGGCCACAAAAATACCTCACAAAGAGGATCCTAGGCCTTAAACACTTGGCCTATATGGACAGACTCAAAAAACTCCAACTATTCTCTGTCTCATATCACCTACTGAGAGACAATCTCTGCTTGACTTACAAAGCCATGTCTGACCCAGCTCTGTTAGAAATGCTACATCTAAAGAAATCCCAATCCCTCCACACCACACACTCCAGAGACCTCAACCTCATTACCACGATCAACAGAACATACTGGAGGGACAGGTTCATAACCCAAAGACTGCCCATGCTATGGAATAGACTTTCTATGCATGTCAAGCAGAGCACCTTGCTCACCCTCTTCAAGAGAAATCTTGATGAGTGGATGGGAAATAGAACATTCAACCCGGGGATAAATCCAGTGGCTCTACCTGACAGAGGCACTGGGAACTTAGGTCAGGTGGCACAATGCCAGTGTAATCCTATGGCTAGGCCAGGGCCATTAGCCTAGTACACACCTATGAACCTATGAACCTATGTAATGTTGACTGATACTAAGTCACATCTTGAGTATATATAACCTGTTTTTACCTTCACAATATATGTATGTGTGTGTAGAAAACACTGGTAATAATCTCAAGTGTGCATTGTGAATGTCCTACTGTCATGGGTTCAAATCCAGAAAGTGTGCTCTTTGTGTGAACATGCTGATGTTCAAGTTATAAGATAATAAAGTTAAGGAAACATCAAAAATGCACATTTTAACTACTTGTTGCATAATGTTTCCATTATTTACATTTTTTCTCTTTTCTCTTTGTGTGCCATTTGGCATTGTGCACACTTGACTTGCAGCAGTTCCTAGTAGTGAACAAAGATCACTTCCTAAGAAAAAAAAGTGAAAAATGTAATTTGGGCTACTTCCTGTAGTGCAAACACGCCTGACATTGGTGTGATCTGTCAACAATCTGGATAATACTTGGAGAAGAAAATGCACTTATCAGGTAACTTTCTCTGTAGTACAAAGGGCATGTGCAATAAGTTTTAAAAAAGGGAAAGCTGTTGCAGGGCTTAAATCCAGTTTACAAATAATTTTACAGGGGGGTGTGAATACATTTTGGCACACATTTGTTATATCATTGTGTTTTTGTTTGAAACTCAACTATTCTCATTATTGCTGTCACATATCAGCTTTGCCTATGCCATTTCCCATTATTTGCCATTACTTAAAGTCCTGATAATATGTTCCAGAAATAACAGTTGCAATTTGGCAAGGAGATGTGAGAATAGTGAATGTGTCATTGTAATGCACTTCTTGCTCTGGTCACTGCTAGCTATACCCTTTTATTGATTTAATTGTCCTTTCAATTTGTTGCAATTCATTTATTGCTATAATGCCTGTGGCATTTACTCTCCACTTGGCATCATGCAAATATTTTTCATTTCCTAAGGACAAAAGTGAACATTTTAATTTGGGCTGCCTTCTGTAGTTCAATAAAGACTGGTGTCTGTATGTGGCTGTCAGCACTGGATAGTTCTTAGTAAAGAAAATGCATGCGACAGTTAACTATTGCTTTGGCACAAGTGTAAGTGAAGGAAGCTTAGAGAAACAGGACACATATTGCAGGGGTGAAAATCCAGTTTATAGATATTTTTTATGACTGGATTCAAAATAAATTTTGAAATACAATGTTGTGTATGAAATGAGCAGACTAAAGTCTATGATAAATGATGAACTCTTACTTGTAGTCTTTGTGAATTGATGTTACAAAGGTGTTGTAAACTCACCTTTTCTCATTATTAATAGTGTGTGATTTGGGTGTTGTGGCATATATCATTTTTTAAAGTATGCTTAAGCAATGACATGAGTTTTGTATACATGTGTGTCATATATGACGCACACCATATCCATACCTCACAAGTATTTATCATGACAGTTATACACTACATTGTAAAATTTGATGTCATGAGTAATTGTATGTACTGTGGCAAGAATGACCTCCTGTCATTCCCTGTGTATTCCCTTTCAGAACAATTGCCATTAAATGAAATCCTGATGATGTGTAACCTAAGTGCTACTTCTGATGTTGCAAGCAGATGTGAAAAGGATGACTGTGTCATTCTAATTATACAGCTGTTATGTTCCCTGCTAGATATATCCATTAATTGTGTTAATCTATAATATAAGCTAATTGTTTAATGCCTTTTACATTTGTGCTCCACTAAGCAGTCCACAAACATAGTTCACTTCTTATGGAGAAATGGGTAATTTAATTTGGGGTACCTTCTGTAGCACAAATGAGCCTGGCACTAGTGCATAGCTGTCAACACTCTGAATAATACTGAGTGAAGAAAATGCACCAGCCAATGGAATTATTCATTATGCTTTCGTATATGTTTTTCTTTTCCCTGCTGTATAGCTTCAGAATAGATAGCAGAAAGATGTGAGTCACCTCTGGAGAGACTAACTCACCTCATGGATGCATTGGGTAAGTAAGTTTCAGGTCTGAATGCAAGGCAGAGAAATATTTTCAGTCCACAACTGTATATCATCTTGAGCAGGCATACCCTAACTTTTATATTAAGCATATATGCCTGCTTCAATAGTTCCTGGTAATTTCATTAGTTAATGAGCACATCAGCTTAGTTGCGTAACAGTTCAATACCCATAAACAGACATATTTTTTACAGGATAGTATTTATAAAATATTTACTGCAATACTGTATGACAGCAATGGTCCAATATTTACAAATACAGTTATTAACTTTGAAACTATATATCTGATATGGCATAGACAAAAATATGATTCTATTTGTTATATCATACCATTGTGACTGATTGATGTTATGACACATTAATTCCTTCCCATCATATCTGGATGTGGCAAAGGTGTACATATTTGGCTTTCATATTGGTTTATGTGTTGAAATAAAAAAATAATGTGACCTGTCATTGATCTAATTCAGACTTTTTTGTTTCCACTCCACCCACTCTATAGTTTTTTTCATTTGTTTTTTTTTTAAGTTTTATTTATATATCATTTTTTAATAGATTGCAGCTGACTGACCACTGCATTTTTGGTTCCATACCTCCACAGTTGATTGCAGTGGTACCACCACAGGCCACACAGACACAAAGCACATCTGGTTCATAACCTGACAGTGTTGCCTCCACAATTCCTGCTCTACCTGCGTCAGGTAGTGCTGACCTGCCTGCTGGCAGAGTGGTACCCTCCAGGAGCAGTAGAATTGCAGGTGGTAATTTTGGTATCTGATAGGAGCTGACAGGTCCAGTGGAGGGCATTATGGAGAGGGGTTATCGGTGCCTGAACTGGCAAGATTGAAAACGTCCATCATATTGAGAAAATTATGCTTTGTCCAGCATTGACCCAGGCAGCTGACACAAGAGACAGTGATGTCAGTCCTGAGGATGAGGACTAAATTCTCAGTGTTCTCAAGCTTGGCATGGGTGTGCTTCCAAGATCGCCTACCTATCCCCCGTCACAGTCTCCCCCAAATTTTTGTGTCCATCACCATCATTGTCTGTCATATATATCCTGTATATCTATACCTCCTACTTGATGTACCCTACCTAGCTGATCTTCTCATTCCTAATCACCTTCCACAACATTCCTCTCTCTCAAAAAAAAAATAGCATTTTAAGGGGAATGACAGTACACACCAATGCTGACTGATGGAGAATGATGTTTAACTCCCTGTTGCCTGGACTAGTCCAGTTACCTTTGCACAGATATGCTTAAATCCACTATACACTAACTATAGGAATATGGAATAAAGGCAGAATAAATGGGGTTTATATAATAATGTCGAAACCTCACAATTTCAAACATTATTACATCAAATCCGTAACCTCGAACACTGATAATATCGAAGCTGCAGAACATCAAATTCTTTCCCAGGGCAAGAATTTGGCGGGCCATTTCCATGGCTTTGCTATTTCCTCCACTGTGGTGCGATCTTGGAGTTGGTATATTTAAGTAAGGGAATGTGGGAGGCACAGCCCCCCATGTCGGGGGATGTGGGGGGTGACAGGCCCCTACATTAGAAATAGTTTTTGGTGTGCTTGTGTTGTGTGTGTGTTTCTCGGAACAGCAAATTGTTTCCTTGGGAAAAATTTGCTGTTCTGAGCTTTCGATGTTATCACATTTCAATCTTCCAAATTCGAGCTTATAGTGTTCGATGTTTTGGAAGTTGGGTTATGTGATATAAACCCATATACATGCACTACTTTGAAACAGTTACTGTAACATTTCTTAGGCTGATGGTTGCAATGAAGTAGAAGTTCCTATGTGGTGTATTGAAATAATTGTCCTGTCTGCAGACTTTTGTTTTTGGATGATATGAAGAATTTGATTAGAGTTGTATTTTAAATTATTAGTCATGCAGTTTTATATTCCTATCATCATCATCTTCTTTCCACTGTTCCCATTAGGGGTCGCCACAGCGGATCATCTGCTTCCATTTCTTCCTGTCCTCTGCATCTTGCTCTGTCACACCAACCACCTGCATGTCCTCTCTCACCACATCCATAAACCTTATCTTAGGCCTTCCTCTTTTCCTGTTACCTGGTAGCTTCATCCTTATCATCTTTTTCCCAATATACTCAGCATCCCTCCTCAGCACATGTCCAAACCAATGTAATCTTGCCTCTCTGGCTTTGTCTCCAAACCTTCCAACCTGGGCTGACCCTCTAATATACTTATTCCTAATCCTGTCCACCCTTGTCACACCCAGTGCAAATCTTAACATCTTTAACTCTGCCACATCCAGCTCAAACTCCTGCCATTTTGTCAATGCCACTGTCTCCAACCCATATAACACAGCTGGTATCACTACCCTCTTGTAGACCTTCCCTTTCACTCTTACTGGTACTCTTCTGTCACAAATCGCTCCTGACACTCTTCTGCACCCACTCCATCCTGCCTCTACTCTCTTCTTCACCTCTCTTCCACATTCACCATTACTCTGAACTGTTGATCCCAAGTATTTAAACTCATCCACCTTCGCCACCTCTACTCCCTGCATCCCCACCATTCCTCTATCCTCCCTCTCATTCACACACATATATTCTGTCTTAGTTTTGCTGACCTTCATTCCTCTTGTCTCTAGAGCTCTAGAGAATATCTCCATCTCTCCAGGGTCTCCTCCACCTGTTCCCTACTCTCACTACAGATCACAATGTCATCTACAAACATCATAGTCCACAGGGACTCCCGTCTGATCTCGCCTGTCAACTTGTCCATCACCATTGCAAATAAAAAAGGGCTCAGAGCTGATCCTTGATGTAATCCCACCTCCACCTTAAACGCATCTGTCACTCCCACTGCAATCCTCATCACTGTCACATTACCCTCGTACATATCCTGTACCACTCTTACATACTTCTCTGACACTCCCGACTTCCTCATACAATACCACAGCTCCTCTCTAGGCACCCTGTCATATGCTTTATTTAAGTCTACAAAAACACAATGCAACTCCTTCTGACCTTCTCTGTACTTCTTCATCAACACTCTCAGAGCAAATATCACATCTGTAGTGCTCTTTCCTGGCATAAAACCATACTGCTGATCACTAATCATCACATCCCTTCTTAACATAGTTTCCTCTACTCTTTTCCATAACTTCATGCTGTGACTGATCAAATGAATCCCTCTGTAGTTACTAAAACTCTGCACATCACCCTTATTCTAAAAAATTGGTACCAAAACACTTTTTCTCCATTCCTCAAATGCAAATTCCTGTATTCATCTCCAGTTACAACATTTCATTAACATAACATTTGAATAGTGCACCAAGAAAGCATTTGCAAAAACATTTCATCCCCAACAGTGATACTTAGGAAACCACCCTTACCCCAGTTATGTCTCAATTGTCTTTCTACTCTCCTACTCCTTCATCTTCTCTGTAGAAAACATTTTATTTTGCACAGCATGACAGAATAATAATGAGGAAACAGCTTAGAGTAAAACAGCAAAAAGGTGGTCTTAAATATCCCATAAAGCAAACTCTTGGGATTTTTCTTTCCATCTCTGTCTCTCTCTCTCTCTCTCTCTTCACCCTTTCTGTTTCAGTAAGTTTTCACTGTCGCTACAAATGTGTTATTTAAACTCTGCAAATTATGAGTTACTTTTTGGCATGCTGAGATAATGCTTAGATGTATGGACTGATTTTTGCATACTTCAAGGGTTCTAATCCAGAAATATTGCCTGTTTTTATTACAGTATTTCATGTATAGCTGCTGCCTACATATTGTTTTGAGCAAAAAGCTATCGTGTTTCTGTCATAACATACTTGCTTCTTGCTGCTAACTCCCCCTCTCTATGTCACTTCCCCCTTCTGTGTCATCACTCTCTCTCTCTCTCTCTCTCTCCTTAGCATTTGCACAACGCCTGGCACTCAGCAGCACCTGCACCTTAGGGGAAATGGAAGTACACAACTCTTGGTAAAATATTGTGAGTTGTTGCCTTCAGCAGCATTACTCTGGTGCCCTCCATGCTATTGTGCTTAGCTATGCACAATCAGGCTATTCTTCTCTTGAACAGGCTGAAGAGTTGAATGTACACCATATAGGATGTACTGATTTCAAATATTATTTGGAAGCAATCTGCATTGAACCATTTATTGTACTTCTGACTGTAATGTACTCTTTATGTAATGTTAAAACTAAAAGACCAGATAGGTTCTGTAAAGTTCTTGATGAACTCAAGTACATCTACAAGAATCCTGTGGCAAATCCAGACACAGTTTATTTGGCTTCAGACAAACATTCCAAGTTACTCCCTGGCACTAATGTTCGCCACAGTGACAAAGACATTTGAGCATGTCGGATCTGTTGCCATCCGATAATCATGGCCACACAGGTAGAAACCACACTCTCCAAAACTAAGAATACAGCATCCATGGGACCACATGACATCCCAGGCTGTGTACTACATGAACTACAAAATGAACTGGCACCTCACCTAAGTGTCATGTTTAATCATAGCCTCACCTCAGGCTTCATGCCTACTGAGTGGTGCACAGCTGCAGTTATCCTGCTCCACAAGGGAGGATCCGCATTGGATCCCAGGAACTACTGTCCCATCAGTCTAACAAGCCTGATATGCAAGGGCATGGAACGCATTATCATGGAACTTATAAACAAAGACATTGGCAACCTTCAAACACTGGACCCCACCCAGTTTGGGTTTGTGAAGGGCCGATCTTGTCTCCTGAATCTGATTGACTTCTTCGAATCAGTCTCCAGAGCTGTGGACGAGGGTAAGGCTGTCCACACAGCCTATCTGGACCTTCCCAAGGCCTTCGACACCATCCCCCACTCTGAAATCATAGATAAACTTACTAAGCTGGGCATAAATCCCTACATCACTCGATGGGTTGCGAACTGGCTTACTGACAGAACCCAGACTGTAAAAGTAGCTGACTCCAAATCCAGCTCCAGACAAGTGACAAGTGGAGTACCTCAGGGTTCAGTCCTGGGACCACTCTTGTTTGGCATCTACTTCTCTGAAGAGCAGGCCAACACTAAGGGACTCTGGCTAACAAAGTTCGCAGATGACTGCAAAATGAGAGCCATTATTGAATACCCAAATGATGTCGATATTCCACAAAAAGGTCTTACAGAAACAGATGCCTGGTGCCAGAGCCATGGGCTCAAGCTTAATGCCAAGAAATGTATAGTTATCCCCTTTGGAAAAAAAAACATGTACCCATGAATTACCACATAGGTGGCAGGACACTAAACATCGAAAGTGTGATGAGAGACTTAAGGACAAAGGTGGACAGTGGTCTCACTTTCGATAATCACATCGCCACAACAGTCAGGAAATCCTTCTATGTGGCACACCTCATCACTAATGGCTTTTCATCCAGAAAAAAGGAGGTCATTGTCCCACTGTACTCACCCTCATTAGACCCATTATCGAGTATAATGCCCCATTTGGTATGTACCTCACAAGACATCTGTAACAGCTGGAAAGGCCACAGAAATACCCCACTAAAAGAATCACAGGCCTAAAGCAAATGCCATATGCTGACCACCTAAAAAAACTCCAGCTATACTCTGTGGCATATTGTCTACTCAGAGGTGATCTCTGCTTAACATACAAGGCCATGTCAAACCCTGAGCTGTTGGGCATGCTCCACTTAAAGAAATCCCAATCCCTCAGAGCCACACGCTTCAGGGATCTAAACCTTGTCATCACAATGAACAAAACATGCTGGAGGGATAGGTTCCTGACCCAGAGACTCCCCATACTCTGGAATAGACTTCACATACATGTCAAGCAGAGCGCCTCCTTTGCCCTCTTCAAAAGGAACCTTGATGATTGGATGGGAGATAGGAAATTCACCCCGGGGATCATGTCAGTCGCCCTGCTAGACATGGGTCCAGAGAAGTAAATATTGTGGGAAGAAATATCCAGGGAATTGTTATGGCTAGGCTTGCATAGGGCCTAGGGCCGATAGCATAATACCAACCTATGAACGTATAAACCTATGAGCTATGAAGGGTGGGGCAAGAAAGTGTACACTTTTTCCACCCTAGCCTTTAGGACTATAAAGTAGCAGGAAATCCTTCTATGTGGCACACCTCATCACTAAGGGCTTTTCATCCAGAAAAAAGGAGGTCTTTGTCCCACTGTACTAACCCTAAATTGACCCATTATAGAGTATAATGCCCCATTTGGTATGTACCTCACAAGACATCTGCAACAGCTGGAAAGGCCACAGAAATACCCCACTAAAAGAATCACAGGCCTAAAGCAAATGCCATATGCTGATCACCTAAAAAAACTCCAGCTATACTCTGTGGCATATCGTCTACTCAGAGGTGATCTCTGCTTAACATACAAGGCCATGTCGAACCCTAAGCTGTTGAACATGCTCCACTTAAAGAAATCCCAATCCCTCAGAGCTGCACGCTCCAGGGATCTAAACCTTGTCATCACAATGAACAAAACATGCTGGAGGGATAGGTTCCTGACCCAGAGACTTCACATACTCTGGAATAGACTGCCCATACATGTCAAGCAGAGCACCTCCTTTGCCCTCTTCAGAAGGAACCTTGATGATTGGATTGGAGATAGGAAATTCACCCCGGGGATCATGTCAGTCACCCTGCTAGACAGGGGTCCAGAGAAGTAAATATTGTGGGAGGAAATATCCAGGGAATTGTTATGGCTAGACTTGCATAGGCCCTAGGGCCGATAGCTTAATACCAACCTATGAACGTATGAACCTATGAGCTATGAAGGGTGGGGCAAGAAAGTGTACACTTCCTCCACCCTAGCCTTTAGGACTATAAAGTAGCAAACTCAAATAAACAAATACTTGATATCTGTGTTTACAGTCTTCAAGCAAGACCATCATGGAGCCACAGACTCCAGACTCAAAACAACTCAGTTATTCTTTAGTGGCCCAGGCTTCTCAAATAGGCAAACACAGTAAAAATGTAGCTTTGATGTTGTGCATGCCGCTTCCAGGGAGGCTGCCACTGGTCTGGTGATTTAGGTGGTATACCTGGTTGAGAAGCCAACCTATCCTTGAAGATTTAAAATTTAAGATTTTAGTCTCTTCCTTGGATAACAATCTCCTTTTTGGCTGCTAGCAGGCTGCCAGTCTCTTCAGGACCTTGCAGGAACAGTGCAAAACTATGAAAGATTGCTGTCAAATCTTACTGTCCACTATTTCCAGGTACCCTATAAATTATTCAGCTAAATCCACCTCCTTCACCAAGAGAGATCCCAGAACTCCTCATAGACAAAGAAAAGCTCCCAAGAAAAGATTTCCTGAGAAAACTCAGAGGGATAACCCTTCTGGGAGGCCTCAGTTTATTATCAGGCCCCTGTGACTATTTATCTCCCCCTTCCACTTCAATCCCCATCCTTCCCCCGATCTCAAAAAGACTTTCTCTTTCCTATCCTGTCTGAGAAACAATAACCTGAGACAAGTGTGTGCTAGTCATTATTAAGGAGGGGCACTTCATGTCTTGAGAGATCAGTCCAATTCCAAGGGGAATCCCTCCCCCTCCTCCTGACCAGTTACATCTCATACAGCCCATTGTGCAAGAGTTACTGTCTCAGGGAACCATAGAAATAGTCCCCCCATCCTGGTCAGGAAGGGGATTTTATTTCAGGCTCTTCCTGATTCTCAGAAAAGAGGGCCAGTGAAGCCCTTTTTGGATATCTCCAGGCTAAACACCTGTCTGAGGCTGGGCTTTTTCACAGTGCTGCCCCTATAACATATTCAACCTTTTCTACTTCCTCAAGTCTTCCTGTTATCATAAGACCTAAAAGATGCTTATGTTCATATGCCCATTCACCCTTCTTGCAGAAAATATCTCAGGTTTTTAACTGGTTCATCATATTTTCAGTTTACTGCTTTGCCGTTTGGTCTGTCTAAGGCTCCAAGTATGTTCACAAAGTGTCCTGGCTCCAGTACTGTCTTTTTGCCATACTTAGGCATTTGAATTTTCCCATACCTGGATGACTTTCTGCTCCAGGCTGTATCCAGGGACATTCTTCTAAAACACCTTCATTACAAAATGCAACCTTAGACCATCCTGGGGGTTCACCATCAACAAAAAAAATCCCAGCTCACCCCTTCCCAACAGTTGATCTTCCAGGGATCCCATCTAGTTACATCTACCATGCTTGCCTCCATTCCTTAAGAGAAGGTAACCTCACGATTCGTTGAGTTTCTACTGATCTCCAGCCAGGATCATTGCTCAGCTAGACAAGCTTTCAGGGCCTTGGGACTACCTGAAATCAGTGTAGTCACAACACTATCACCATCTTGATGCCAACTTTCCCCTTCTTCCTTGCATCAAAAAGGGATTTCTTTGGTGGAGCAACAAGGTTGCAGTCAACCAGGTCAACATATTCATTCCAGCCCCATAAAATCAAGTCATTGTGTTGGACAGGGTGCAGTGGACCCACAGAGTCCAAGGGAAGTGGCTGGTCCATGTATTTAATGAAAACATAAACTTAAAGGAAATGCGGGCCCTTCTTCAAATTCTATAGACCTTCTCACACCTATGGAAACCAGGCATTCTTCTGGTACACACAGACAAACACAACAGTGATATGGTACATAAAAAAACAGTGAGTCACAATATCCTAACCTCTGTGCAGGCTAACATTGGAGGTTTGGCACTTAGGCTCTCAGATGAATCTGTCTCTCTCAGCTGCTTCTATTTACTTCCAACAGAATGTGTTGGCTGAGTGTTTAACATAAACTTGGAAGAACCTCATGATTGGTCATTGAAAACAGAGGTGTTCAAAGTGATCACTCACAGATGGGGGACCCACAGTTGGACCTCATTGCCTCCTATGAAAGCCATCTACTTCTTCTGTTCTGCACAAGGACTCCAACACTTCCAGCTTGGAGGACAGATGCCTTGTCTTTCACATCGACTGGGAAGTTCCTTTATGTGTGTCCACCTTTACGTCTGCTCCCAAGACTCCTCCCCAAGGACCAGAAGAAAAATCCAAACCTTCTATTTGTGATACCGTTCTGGCCAAGACAGCATTGGTTCCCACTCCTGTTTTACCTATCACATGGAAAGTGCTTGGGAATCCCTCCAAAACAGCATCTAATCACCCAGCAGAAAGGACAACTCATTCACCTAATCTCATATCTCTCAGCCTGACCTTCTGGATAATAGGATTTTAATCCCTTTAAGACAGACTTTTTCTGAAGAGGTGGTTCAAATTTTACAAAAAGCCAGAAAAAACAACACCAGAAGGTCTTACATGGCCAAATGGAGGAGAATTTTCATCTGGGGTTTAAATGCAAATGCCAACCCCTTCTAACAGACACCCCCAAAGTACTCCAATACTCGTGTGACCTGTTGCATTCAGGGTTGGCCTACTCTTCATTAAGACTCACTTATCAACCATTAATGCTTGCCTGCCTTTTGAGCCCTCTTCTTATGTCCAGGACAGAGAATAAAGATTTCTGATGGAGAGTTTTACACCTTAAACCCACACAAAAACCTATTGCTCCTCCTTGGGACCTTTCTTTTGTTTTGGAAAAGCTAACTTTACCTCTTTTGAGCCAGTCGATTCTGCAACTTTAAAATTCTGCACTTAGAAAACAGTTCTCCACTTGGCATTGACTTCAGCCCACAGGTTCTCAGAACTACAGTTTTTATGGCCATTCTTACCTTTCTCGTCTTCCACAAAGATAGGATAAACCTCAGGGTCATCCCATCCTTCATGCCAGAAGTGGTTAGTGAACTTACTCTCAATCAAGCAATCAGTCTGACTACTTTTTTCCTCAATCTTCAGAATAAGGGGGAAAGAATACTGCAGTACAGACAGTGTAGACACCAGATCCATTTTAAATGCAGCTACCTGGTCTTCAGTTCACACCTTCACAATACACTATACGTTAGATGCTTTCTTAAGGTCCAGAGCAGTGTTTCCTAGAACTGTTCTGCCTGGCTTCTTTGACTCCTCCTCCTCCTCCTCTTCTACCTGTTCCTTTTTACCTACCACCCTCTTTCTCTGCAGCTTTGGCAATCACCCATCTGTTAAGAATACTGCAACAGTGAATCAGTCAGGACATAGTACAATTGTGTAATAACTTACCATAACAGTAGAGGTCCTACTTATTACTGTTGCAGTATTCCTTCCATCCCACACATCCCCCTTTTCTTTACTTCTTTTCTTCTCATTGGCACTAACACTTTGCCTTTTGTTCACACACAAGCACATTCAATATCATAGAAACTTACTTTCCAAGAAGAAAGCTGCTTACCCAGTTCAAACTAAGCTCTTCCTAGATGATCTTTCTCCTTCTTTGGTCTTCTTCAGACCTATGCTGGCTTGGAGATAGTCTGAGGATCTCATATGTATGTTCGCTTTTATAACCCGATGCCTATGAGCAGAGGTGATTGCTTGGATATATGTTGTATGAAGGAAAAGCTTTTGTTCCCTGGCCAGATGTCAGCAAGTAGCAACTCATCTGTTACGAATACTGCAACAGTAATCAGTAGGACATCTACTGTTATGGTAAGTTCTTACACAACTGTACATTCTATTTGCTACTTCTCTTAAAACACAGCAAGTTGCACTGAGAATGTAATCCAATTTCACAAAGTTGACTGCTTTTATAGTACCAGATTCAGTATTTTTTATTGTAGTGCCTTTTTCGTATATACACTTCCAGTTGTCTTCTGATCACACTGTTTTCTCTGAATTTTCCCAATTTCTTACAATTCTTTTAGCAAGACTGAACACAGTTAACAAGATTCTGCAGTTTCTTCCTAGTTACTTAGACTTTCCTGGTGCCTTGCTTGTTAGAGCTTGGCCACATCTAAGAGACAATTGAAGAAAACATTCCCAAGGATTTCTATCATACTTTGCAAAGATTTGGTTAGAAATTCTACTTCACATTTAACAAGGCTGTTTGGGGATTTTACTTCCCCTCCCCATTTCAGTGCAGACATTGAACAGCTTACCCTCAACTTTAAACAACTACTCTATCAAAAGTGCGACAGTGCTTCATGGCAGACATGTTTTTCTTAAACTAGTGGTTACTGCTTTATATTGCTTGCATAGAACATTTACACGTTACTAAATCTGAATGCTGTTAATTACTTGTCCTTTTTTGTATGAGGTAGAAGCAAAGGTAGGTTTAAGACCACTATGACCACATTAAGATACTATACCTGATATTTTAAGGACTTTCTGATAATTTGGGGTGAATTATCTAAAACACAAGATACATATCCATATCTATCTCTATCTCTATATCTATATCTATATAACACACTCACATGCATACACTCACATTCAATTTATTTTTGATTACATTTTACATCTTGATAGTTTTAAGCAAAAATCAGTCTTGTTGTTTGTATTTGTCTCTAGTATCTGAACATAAGTGGGGTTGAAATGGTTTTTGTGACATCTCCTCTCTGAGTAATCAAGGAGCCTGAATCCTCACCACTGACACTGGAAAGGGACACTCACTTGGAACAAAAATGGATACACTCAGTATTTCCAGCTGCAGCTCTCTGCATCAAGCACAATTTCCCTTAAGAACACACAGGGGAATACAACTAAGTCTGGGCTCTGGATTTCTCTCTCCCTCTCTCTCCAAGGCCCCAGTGATAGTCCCCACTGGCGCAGCTGTAGAGTTGAATTCTCAGCCAAGTATCCAAACCAAGTCCTCTAGCACCCTCTCTGTGAAACCAGTGCTTCATATCCCTGCTCCATTCAGCTGACACACACACACACACTTGGAGATTTGATTTTCATACAAACATGCACAGACCTGAGAAAGACTGGCACAGATTTTCTAGCTATGCCTCGTTCTGCCATGATTATAAGGTAGTTACTGCCACCAGACACTCCAAAGCCAGCTACTCTAAGGCTCTTGCAAGGGTATCCAATTATGCTGAGTGAAATTAATATCAATACCGATGATAGTGTTTGACCAATGCAGTAAGGCTCTCAGGAGTGGCCGCAGAGTCACAAAATAGATATAAGTACTTTCAAAGGTTAACACATTCTTTAAAGGACCAACCACAATGAAAAGTTTAACTATATCTAATAATATATAATAAAAGAACATGAAAATGCTAAATATCTATTTACAATAAACACCAGAGTTTCAATCACAGCAAATATTAAAATAACACAGATTAATAGATTCACACAGATACAGAAAATAGTGCTTAACTAATCTTACTATATTTTCCTGACTAATCTAAAGAATTACTATTCCCTGATTCACTTACTAGAGCAAGGCAAGATGAAGTGGGTGAGAGATCTTTCTTTCTCAGGTTATAAAAACAGAATGTCCTGAGACTTCAGTTTCATCCTGTATTAAAACATTATTTGTGGTCTGGATTACAGAATGACATCACATCAATCTGGTCATCTGAATTCTGGTTCCCGTACTACACCTTTTCCTAGCAATTGACCCAGAATCTCACACATATGTGTCAATAATAGCTTTGCTAAGATCTGTTGCAGCGTCTGGAAGTCATAAAACAATAAAACACTTCCACTCTTCCTACAGGAGCTAATAAACCATTCTCTGGCAGAGATATTTCATCTCTGGCTGCAATCAAAACTTTAGGATACAATCATTATGCCATAAATTAGGTAATTTAATGATAGCTGGAGTTGAGCTTAATGTCTTTTCTTCTGGTATCCTTTATTACAATATTAATTTCAACAGATATAATACAGTCTACATACAGGTATATTTCTTTGCTGTCCGGCAGAACACACTATTGGTACATTTTACCACAAGTAGTTTTAAAAATGCATTTTATTTTTCAACACAAGCATGTGTACAAATCAGTTTGATATACAAAAGACATTTTTTTTACAAAACTCTAGCTAGCTATGCTGGCATATGTTACACATCCATTGCCCTACTTCTCCTAGCATAGCTGAAAATACCTCACATCATCACAGGTTTCAAAAAGTTAAAAATTGATTTCATTTGAACTGAGAGTTTCTAATAAATACTTATATCCTTCCTTGGTAAATTGTAAAATAAATTAAGTGATAATTGCCTGCTGCTTTTTAGTTAGCATTTAATATTACACTTACTTGTCAGTTGCTTGGCATTCTAGGGACAAAATGGCCTAGCTTCAGGCAAAAATATAGCTATATAAATTACTACTACTACTACTAATAATAATAATAATAATAATAACAACAACAGTAATAATAGAAGAAAAAAATATAAGTTTAAGAATGGGGCATAATGACATGAGTAGACATGAGTTCAAGAAAAGGGGAATAGAAATGCAGGAATTATTTGAAAAGTTTTGAATGGCATAGAATATAGAGTCTGCAGGACCTAGTGTCCCAGTAGAATAGCTAGTCAGTTTAGAAAGGAGAGAGTGAAATTGGAGTAGAGATAGCAAGTGTGGAATAAGTAAGCAAGTCTGAGTAAGAGAAGGTGTGGCAGAGATTGGCAGAAAACATGTGGTCCTAAAAGTTTTTTGTATGACGTTTACCAGAATGCCATCCATTTGAAATGAAACTCAAAAACACTTCTTCATCCAAGCCAAATGCTCCTGCTTCAACACAGGGCATATCACCTAACCTATCTCCTTTCTGAGTCTATTTGCCTCTCTCAAGATTTACTGAAGATTGACCCACTTTAGAAACTAATGTATATATTGTACATTACACTCTGACTGAATGTACATTGTACTGTGCTTGTTCACTAGAATGTCTATACACATTTTGTTCTATGTAATTAGGCTGAACTACTCTGCTTACATTTCTGTATTTTTGTTTGTAAAATGTATTGTATTTCACTTGAGCTGAGCCTGAAATTGGTCAGTATTGATAAGAGTACTACCCCCAGTAAAATAAATACATAAATTACAGGCAGCTGAAGTAGACATAATTAAAATGAAGAAAGGCTGTGTGAGACACATCCATGAAAATGAAATCAAAGAGAAGGATGCTAAGGTATAAGGACATGTAAAAAGGAAAGAACTGACAAGTAAAACAAAATGGGTATAATATCAGAAGTTGCTTTCCAGGAGTCAACACTGTAATGAGACAGGATGGAAGCAGTCAGGAAGGAGCACTCCTCTACACATTGACAAACAGAGCCTAAAAGGGACAGCACAGTAAAGCTGGACCTTAAGAAGAGCACAGCAGGGATGGGAATGTAGCAGTACAAGGATGGGCACAACTATCTCAAACAGTGAGGAGAACTTTGACTAGTAAAAAAGATAGGAATGTTGCATTTTAAAGGGGTAGTAGCAGGGAAATGGAATGTGAAGACAATGATTGGTAATTTGTGATGGTGACTGGAAGTTCAATGACCAAGAGGATTAAGAATTTTGGCAAGGAGGGGAGAGAAACCATGATACAGTGAATCAAGGATGTTAATGTAGGTCACTGGACTTCACCATGGCATGTGCTTAGCTATCAGAATGTTACTGTAGTAATGTAATTGGACTGTTGTTGGAGCTCTTAATTCTAACAGATTCTTCTGTGTTTATTCATTAATTCCATTTGTAAGGAGGACAACTGCCCATTAACACCATCATTATCCATCTTAATTAGAGAAAATATATTTTTGGCAGCTACATGTAGCAGTATTACCCCTTACAAATTCAACTAAATAAATGTCATATATGTTACATTCCCTGTT
Source organism: Protopterus annectens (assembly GCF_019279795.1). Classification (NCBI taxonomy): domain Eukaryota; kingdom Metazoa; phylum Chordata; order Ceratodontiformes; family Protopteridae; genus Protopterus; species Protopterus annectens. Next base: position 1,062,097,535 of record NC_056728.1, on the reverse strand, counting down.
TAAAAAAAGCCAAACTAGTTACTTCTTGTACAGTAGAGCTACCAGGAATCACTACAGATGAACAGCAACACAGTATAGGAACCATCTCTGATGGTGACCACAAGATCTTCAATAATGGCATCACTTGGTATTCTGGGACCACATTTCCACAAGAAACAATGTTCTAGATCATTGCCAGAACAGGTCTCAGGGCTCAAGATATGCAAGGCATGGGATAATTTAACCAAAATTGCCATGAAAGGAAAATTGTGATCATATGTTGTGTGCAAGAAGGCACTAATAACCTGACAAATGAGGTAGTTGAGACATTTGTAGGCAAGAAGAAATACATGGCAGGGAGATAACAAGATAAAAGCTGGAAGTAGCATAATACCTTCTGAAATGGACATGGAAGAAAGGACTGTGATAAGAATACAGAGACAAACCTGACAAGTAGTACAGCTCTCTGTGAGGGGCAGACTACATCTTAGGCAAAAGGGACAGAACTGCTCAGGACATGGTTGGAAAAGTAAATCTCAATTACTGCAAATTAAACTAAGATGCAAAATTGGAGTTACAGAAGCACAATAGGTGGAAAGACAAGCAGAGAAAAGAAGGAAAAAACACAGAATATAGGAGATTAACAAACAACATTGAGTTATAGCAACAGGAGGGGGTCTGTGTAGGAAGACTTGCTTGCTGCAAGCTGTGATTGGAGAGTGGGCATTGGCAGTAATACAGAAATATATCTCTGTGTCAACAGTAGGTGGTCAAGCAGGTGCCTCCCTATAGGGTTGTTCAAAAATAACAGAAATGGTGAGATGGCAGATGGGAAGAAATCTAACTAAAGAGTGACATTAAATATAATGTCAGATGGGAGAAAGAGAACTTATCCAAGAATGGTTGGTGGAAGGTAACACATAGGATCAGCAGCTAGGGTAAGAGCCATGGTAGCTACAGTAGGTAATGCAGGACAGGGTATGTTGATAGTCTGACACAAAGTACCAGCCCCAGAAATGTAAAGAGGGAGGCTGAGAAGCTTAAAGACAGAATAAAGGAGTTAGTTGGAATTAGAAAGAATACAGTGGAGCTCTGCATACTTCACTCCTGAGTCCACTATTTTTTAGTTTGCTTATTTTATTTGGTTTATTCTGGATGTATCGTTGGGAAGAATGAACAGGAACAATGCCGTTGTTGATGACACAAAAATAGGTGTTACGGACGGTGAAGGATCAGGAGAAGAATCTAAGGAATGATGTGAAAAGTGGGCAAAAATGTGGCAGCTGAGGTTTAGTGCAGACAAGTGTAAAATACTGCAGTCTGAAGGAGTGGAAATGACAGTAACAGGGAAGAAATAGGATCTAGGGGGGGTTGTAATATAGGAAATGAACTATCACAAGCCAAGTGAATATTATAGTTTATCCTTACAGTAATAGAACATGGAAGCAAAAAAGCTAATAAGCTAATGCTTCTGTTTTACTGGAGCACAGTCAGTTTACACTTCAGATAATACATGCAGTTCTAGAGGTCATATAAAGACATCAACATGGGGTGATAGGAAAGACTCCAGAGGAGAACCACTTGAAATGTGTATGTGATAAGATAAAAAGGCTGTGACTAGACATTAAAAGAGCTAGAACTCTTCTCGCTAAATACTACAAAAGATGGAAGGATACATAATATGGATACACCAGATCATGTTAGGAAGAAGGGAAAGAACAGGTACAGACTGGGTGCAGGCAAAAGAGGGCACACACTAACTGTTCCCTGGATCTTCTCAAGTACTTCATTACAAAAACTATGGTGGATCCATGGAAGGAGCATCTGCAGTGCACAGAGTTGGAAATTCACCAAGGCATTTAAGAGGGCATGTGGAAGGAGCAGAATATCAAACATAAAGACAACCTACATAATACTATTGTCTCATACTCCTGTCAAGCACATGTACACTAATATAAGACCTATTCATCATTGTGGATGAAATATTAATGAAAGCTTAGTAAAGTCCCCAGAGGTAAAAGAATTAGGGATTGGTTAGTGTATATACAACCAATGTTAAAACACTCCCCAAGATCTATGTATCACTTTCTTCCATTTCTGCATATTTACCACCTGAAATCACTAAGCTGCACATGTATGCCATGGATTTTGAAAACATCAGCTTCACCTATAGCCATAAGCTGCCCTGACTCCAACATTCATATCATGCCCCAGCATCCTTACCTGCTGTTTCTTAAGCAATATTACTTTACTGCATTAATAATGTGCACATTACATATTATTATATTTGAACACTCATTCCTTATTCCTTAGACATTTTTTCAAGCTGATAATCATTTATGAAATTACGTTTTGGAATCTTGGCAAGCTGTACACATGCTACAGAAACAGTCCATTTCATCCAAAGTTTAATTTAATTTCTTAATGGATATTTTAAGCAAAAGTGCTGTCTGTTCCTGCCAGTGTTGCCTCCACTTATGTTGTACAGACTGCTGAGTAATTACAATGTCAGCAAACTAGTTTCATATCTTTTTGCTGTTTTTTCCTCACTTGCACATTTTATAATAACATGGTGAACATACTCCAGAATTAATATAATTGCACAAATTAAACCAGTCTTTTAAGAAAGAGTTTTCTTAAATCAATCTAGGTGTTTTTTTTAAATAATGTAATTCATATTTATAATTGTATATACCAGTAGGATTTCTGTTGTAAAGCTCCTTAGTGGAGATCACATGAGATTTAAGTTTAAAAAAAAACAAACAAGCTGAAAAGAATGCAATACTTGCAAATGAAGAAAAAAAGAACGGCTGAGAATCAATGCTCAGCAAAAAGACATTCAATAGTTTCTGAATTAATACAGTCATATAACAAAGTATTTATGCAAATGCTAAAATGTAATTTATGTATAACAGAGATTATGCTGACCCAAATCAGTACTGCAATATCCTTAGCTATATTGGCTATATCCTGCCAACGATATAACAGCTGGCCAGCTTCCAAAGCTTCAGGGCAATTTCCATGTGCCCAAACTGTCAGGCAGCTAAAGATGAGCTGACTAAAAGACACGTTTGGGTGCCAAGCCCATCAGATCTTTTCTGCCAACAGAAAGAAGGAGGCTGAACCCTGAAAAGGCAATGCTAGGAAGAACAACAAATAAACAACTACACCCTAGCATAAACAACACACCAGAAAGTAAGGGGGTGGACGGAGAGGATCAGCTACTGCAGCAGTGATTGTTCAAACATCTACTGTTCTGGTAGGTTTACTTACACAACTATACTATGTTCATCATATTGATCACTGCTGCAGCAGCCCTATCTATATGGGTAGAATACTTCAGCTTACTACATTTGGGAGGTGGAAGGAGAAGAGTCCAGGACCCCCTAGAGAATGGTCATTGTAAAGCCAGATCCAGACCTAGAGAAGGAATTAAGCTTATAGTGCTTTTTAAAAGTATGTGCAGAGGACCATTTTGTACGTTCTAGAATACTTCTAGACTCCAATGCTTTATTAAAAGCCATAGATGGATCTAAAGCCCTGGTAGAGTGGATCTTGACCCTACCTGGAAAAATGTTATTCTAAGTATAAAAAAGTTAATAGTCTTAGACAACCATATGGAAATAGTCTGTATTGACACAAGCTGTCCTTTCTTCTTATACTCACAAGAAAGAACAGCAGATCCAAAGATCTGAAAGATTTAATTCTGTCAATATAGTACCTGAGTTGTCTGTGGACATGCATGGTATATATTATCCTTTATCCCTCATTTTAAGATCAGTAAAGAAAATGGGGGAATGGATAGTTTGGTTAAAGTAAACAAAGATACCATTTTAGGCATAAAAGACAGATAAGTTCTCAAAGAAACCCTTTATCTGTGGAAAATGAGATAGGGTTGACTCACCATCAGAGCTTGCAACTCAGATACTCTTATTGCAAAGGTCAGAGCAGTCAGTAAAACTGTTTTCCGTGTTAAGAACCTTAAGTCAGCCAGATTAGCTGGTTCAAATGGAGCATGTTTTGGCTTCCCAACAAGGGGTCAGAGAGAGGAAAATAGAGATTCAGACTTTCTGGAAGGGAAAAGGGACTGCCAGGGTGGGAGGGGGAAACAAAGTCCCTTAATCAGTCAAACTCACTAGTTGATCTGCCCTTGGTTTTTGGGGTCCTGATTTCCTTTTGGGACCCCTTTGCCATTATACCAAAAATGGATAAGGGATTAGTGAATCTATTAGAAAATTAGAAAAAGGAGGAGAGAACATCTTAGAGATTCCCTAATTTAACTTGTGATGTCCCATGCTGGGCCAGTAATCAAGGAGCCTGAATCCTCACCATTGACACTGGACAGGGGCATTCACATGGAATACAAAAGGATACACTCAGTATTTCCAGAAGCAGACCTACCTGCATCAAGCACAATTTCCCTTAAGAGCACACAGGGAACACAGTCACCTCAGGGTCTGGCTTTCTCTATCTATCTCCCTCCAGATCCCCAGTAAGACTCCCCACTCACACAGCTTCAGAGTTAAGTCTTCAGCTGAGTGGCCAAGCCAAGTCCTCCACCACTCTCTCTGTAAAACCAATTCTTTGTGTCCTTGTTCAAAGTAGCTGACATACACACACTGTCACAGACCTGTCTGCATCAAGCACAATTTCCTTAAGAGCACACAGGGAACACAGTCACCCCAGGGTCTGGATTTCTCTATCTGTCTCCCTCCAGGTCCCCAATAAGACTCCCCACTGCACAGCTTCAGAGTTAAGTCTTCAGCTGAGTGGCCAAGCCAAGTCCTCCACCACTCTCTCTGTGAAACCAGTGCTTTGCATCCTTGTTCCAAGTAGCTGACATACACACACTTTGAGATTTGACTTACACACACACACACACACACACACACACACACACACACACACACACACACACACACGCACACCTGGGAAAGGCTGGCACAGGTTAACTAGCTATGCCCCCTTCTGCACAGAATATAAGGTAGTTATCACTGCCACCATGCACTACAAAGCCAGTTACCTAAGGCTCTTGCAAGGGTACTTAATTATACTGAGTGAAATTTAATATTAATACAAATGGTAATATTGACCAAACAGGCTTTTAGGACTTGCCAGATTCATTACACAATAACTATGTGCAAATACTCTGAAACCTAAATATTTTCTAGAAAGGACCAGCCACAATGAGAAGTTTAAATATAGTTAATAATAAATAATAAAAGAACATGAAAGTATGAAATATCTATTTACAGTAAACACCAGAGTTTCAGGCACAGGAACATATTAAAAATAACACAGATGGAAAGTTTCATACAGTTATAGAAAAATGCTATTTAACTAGTCTATCTATCCCTGATTGACTAAATGAATTACTGTTCCAACTTACTGAATAGAGCAAGGCATGATAATGTGGGTGAGTTGTTCTTGTTGCCAGATCCAAGACAGAATATAGAATGCTACTGAGACTTCAGTCTCCTCTAATATTAAAACATTATTTCTGTACAGAATGACATCACATACATCTGATGATTTGACTCTGTTTCCCGCACTCTGCCCCATCACTCGAAGCTACCAGGGTTTAGCACTTATATGCTACAATACACACAGATAGAGCTTTGTTCAGATGTGGTGTAGCTGCTGGAAGTCATGAAACCATAAAACCATTTTACTCTTCCTATATGAGCTAAAAACTATTCTCTAGCACAAATATTGCATCGCTGGCTCCATTTAAAACTGTGGAATAACATCTTTAGATCTTAACCCATAAAGTACTTTAATTTTAAGAAGATTTTACCAAGTCAGGTGTCTTCCAGTATATGCTGTTGCAATGTATACATTTAATTCAGTTACAATAATACATTCACATTTCTTTTACGTCCAGCAGGGCACACTGCTGATACTTTTATACCTCACAAATACATTTTCAGCACAAACATCTGTACAAATCAGTTTGATAGACAGATGACATATAATTATTTACAAAATTCCAGCTAACTGTGCTGGCATATATTACAAATCCACTTCCCTATTTCTCCTGGCATGTCTGGCAGTAGCTCATATTGTCAAATAACTTACCATTTTAATCGTATTTTTTGATCACTTCTCTATCAAAGAAAGAAAAATGTCAATCTCTATCCAGAAGGGGAAATGCATTTTGTCACACATCCTCTTCAAGGTTCTGAGAATGCAGCAAGGAAAATTTCCACAAAGCAATAGCAGAGTCCATAGTCCTGGAAGAATTATCAACTGAGCCATAAATACACTGTAAACAGAGAGACATAACTAGTACAATAGAAGAAACTAAATAATTTAAATCAGATGTTTCTTCACAAGAAGAAACTGAAGACCAAACATTCCTCATACTTTCACAATTAGTAGTCAGAATAAACATTATTATGTGAGCCTGAAAATTCAAAATGCTGAAATTCAAATTTACAGAAGTATCGCTGTTTTCTTGTACCACCAATAACCTTCCCATCCTTGTTTGAAAGAGGAGGATAGGAATTAACTGTTTAGCAGTATGAGGAATATCCAAAGCTAAAGCTGCTGGGTTAGGTTTAGGTAGAGTGTTTAAGAAACTTAAAAAGACTGAAGAACTTTATATATTATTTTTGCCTTTCTAGAGGTAGCAGACAGGCTATCAGGAAAAAATAAAGGCAGACACACACACACACACACACACACACACACACACACGCACGCACACACACACACACACACACACACACACACACACACACACACACACACACACACACACACACATATCCCTCAACGCTGGCAAAACTGGGGAAATGGTGAAGGTTCAGGAAATTCCTTCTGTAAAACCTCATAAAATTTTATAAGACCAAGGAACCTCAGAGTACACCCACTGAATACACTGACACATTCTAGAAATAGTCTGAAAGAGAGAGTAACTCCATAGAGAGAATCAGAAACTGAGGTCTCACCTGCATCAGAAAACTGAGGAGAAATCCTGTATCTGTCTGTGCTAGCTCCGGTGGATGTAAAAGATCACACAGCACATATCAAAAAGAGTTGTGTAAGATTCATGATACTCTGGACAAATTTCTCCTAGTAGTATAAACACCAGCTTGTGTCTACACTGAAAATAGTCTAATAGCCTTGTGTGACTCACCTGGTCAACAATGGATAAATAAATAGAATCATATGCAGCATGTAGTATCTTTCACACTACATGCATGATATTTTCCTTCTATGTTCTCAGGCTGGTTGTACACTTTCATATAATTGCTAGCAAGACCTTTAGCATTTCCTAAGAATGCACATGTCAAAGCACAGCCAGTTATTGTACACTGTGTCCCTAGGTATTGTATACATATGTCAGGACTTAATGCATTCACTGAAATTTACATAGACATTAAAGTGTCTTATACATTATAAATATCCACCATGATCAATGTTTCTTTTTTGAAACCAATGAAGATAAATAGAGTAGCACCAGTCTGTGATGTCATATTAGTACTGCCCAAAGCACCTGTCAGTTAAAGGTGCATATACAAGTATGCAGTCCTCCATAAATTTAGACAGAACTATTTAGAAAAGATATGAAATATGCAATATGTGCACTATGGATACCTTAAATACATAATGTCGAAGTTATAAATAGGTCATAGCTATAGACCAGTTGACTCAGTATTAAAATAAAAGACAGAAAATTACAGTGCAGTGCAGTTTCCTGTATATATCTTTCTGATCCATACCTAGCTATACCATCCACTGATAACTTGTTTAGAATGGTTGCAATACTCATTGTCAATAAATCTGTTGAGGAAGAGTTCAGCATCTGCCTTCCATTCTGCTTCCTAATATATAACGTTGTGCAATATGAAATTAAACACTGTTTTCATTAGCATCAACCTGAACTGTATTTGAGCAGAGCATGACAGTTTCATTGTTCTGAATGTGCCAACATCTCTAACATTCAACACATTGCTGATACAGTCCACTAACTAATAACTACTGGAATGCATTTAATATGCATACATAGAATATTCATAATAACTATTGTTGTACTATACTGTGGAGCATCACCCTGCGGCCTTAAATATTGGAAGGCTGTATCTCACATCATTGGTGCATTCTGACACTTCATAATTTACAAAAGTTACAACTGATACATATCATATATCACAGTGAAGACAGAAGCTTTCCTATAATGTGGTTAGGCCAAGCTCAGGGGATGATATCCTTCCCTCATTGTAAAAGGAAGTAGTAGTTCATAAAAACACAAAAACTGACAGATCAAAAAAGTCATACAGGTAATGGTGCAGACTATTGAGGATAAGAAAGAAATTATGTATTGTTACTATTACACAAGAAGCCCAGAATTTCCAGACAGAAGATATTTAAAAAGACTGATAGAAAAATTAAAGGAAAGAAAAATGCTTGCAGAAGAAAAATTGTCAAAGGCTTCAAAGAGAAATTTGTATTCAATAACACAACAGATTTATGAAAAACAATACACAGAAAAAGGAACTTTGGGATGACAGGAAAAAAGAAGCGACAGATGATGTGGAAAAATATAAAGAACAAAATCCAGAGACTCTTTAAAGATGTAAAATAGAAACGTACATGGGAAAGAAAAAAAAAAGATTTGGTACGGTAAAATAATTATGCAAATGAGAAGGGCAATCTAATCAATACAAAAAAGCAACTCCAAGGATATTTGAAGATAAATACAAGCAAAGGCACCCAGATATGGAATATTTCAAAATACATAAAAATAAGAAAACAAAAGGGATATATAGAAGACAGGGTTAGTAAGGCTGAAATTAAACAAGTAGAAATTGAAGTTATGGATTATCTACAAAGTGAAGGATTTAGTGTGGAGAAATCAACACAGGCAGTATCGCAGCATGATAGAGTTATGGGTCCCTAGATTAATGAGCAACAGGTGGAGCAAGAGTCATTTGAAGAATTTTACCACATGATGGTGCTCTGGAACCTTCTGTTGGAGACCAGTATGAAAGTCCAGTTGAAGTGGCATAGTAAAGGAAGGAACAGGAATCTGTAGCAGCTCTGACATGAGTAATGTTGCAGACTGATGGGCCAAAGGGTTCTCCATGAAGGAGCAGCATATGAAGCAGTCTACATCTGAAGAGGATATGCCACAGGTAGATATTCTTGAACTTTCTGTAGATTACTCACAGGAAACAGAGACTGGCAAAGAAGACACTCTCAATCAAGAAGAAATTGATTAAAGGGAAACCTGCTTGAATTAATAGAGATGAATAAACATACTAAGATAGATGAAAGAAATATATTACAGAAAGTACATAACACCCAAAGTCTTAGAAGATTTATAAAACAGATGATCACAGTATTAAAGACTATTAAGAGAGATTCACATGATATTAACAGAAATAAATAGAATATATTACTGCATATCTAAACTAATAACAGATAGTAAAAACACAAAAACAAGAAACAAGTGCAACCCCAAAAGGGAAACAAGTAAAATACAAAGGCACTTGTGAAGCAGTGTGTCTAGTGCAAAATAAGAAATTTATTAAAAAGCCAGCAAAACCTTAACGCTTTAAATGAATCACCGTGTTTTCATTTCAGGACTTCTTCAGATAAAAATTCCACATAAAATTGTTGCTTTTATATATCAAAAAATGTAATCTGTCAATTATATACCATCCAATAATAGTCAAACACTCAAAATAAGTTACATATTTAAAAAATAATTGCAGTACGTCTACTGTGTAAACTATATTGTAAATAAATAAATGCTGTATCCTGTATATGAAATAAAAAAAATGTAAATTTATAAATGTTAAGCATTGATACATATAAAAATGTTCACATGTATAAAAACAGATAAGTGAACAACCGGCAATGAACTGTACGGATATATAAAAGAAAATCACAGCAAAAATGTAGTAAAATTCTATACAGAGACACAGCAGACTCGCCAATATAAAACTTCAAACCTTTAATAACTAATTGCACTTTCGCAATAAAATGTTGCTTCTTCAGGCAACTTACTATGCATACTACTAACATTTATATACAAGAACACTCCAATTCAATAAAGCACTCAGAATGAACTAATAAGCACTTAAAGGTATACACCAACTAAACATAAGAATACATAGGATTGTAATAGTATTCTGCAGTGAAGAAAGACTTAAAAAAACTGCTCACAAATACTAAAATTCTAACAATACTTCATGTCATGTATATATAAAACACAAATATATATAAAAAAGAAACCTATACACCACCGTACATATATACATTTAGGAATCATCTACACAATTTCCTAGATTTAAGCGCTGGTTTGAGATATATATATAATCATCTAGTCCATGTCCCTTATGCCCTGCTAATTTAAAAATCCACCTTAGTTCTACCCTTTCTATTTCATTAACTAAATTAGTACAGCACCATAGCTAAGCATATTAAAGAGGGAGGGGATGAACACTGGTTTATATTTCAAGTATTGGAAGTTGTTACTGAAAACATTAGGCTTGGGGATTTAGTTAATGAAAATAAAAACAGTAATGAGAAGGTTGTTAGTATGGATGATGCCTTTGTCATAGATTATAATGGGGATGCCAAAGTAATTACTTACATCGTTAGGCAGGAATGGAAGAAATGTCCTCAGTTTTCTGATTTAGATGTGCTTTTTAAGAACCCCCTTAATATAACTTATAGGAGGGCTCAGAATATAAAGGACCTGGTGGAACGTAAGGTTAAGACCAGTGTGGTGCATCTGCCCAGTGTGCCTATATTGCCCACAAAGAAAGTGCTTTTCTGACAAGTAGGAACAAAGTTATTAAAGGAACTTCCTTTTCTAATTGCAATAGTCAGGGGTTAGTGTATCTGGTTACTTGTGAATGCTGTAATGCATTCTATACTGGTAAAACAAAAAGAACTCTAAGGAGAAGAATATATGAACATTAATGTGATATAAAAAACAAGGATGAGAAAAAATATTTTATATAAGCATTTGATAAGTTGCCCCAATGCAAAATATGTTTTTTTTTTGTGATAGAAGTAATTATTTTTGATTTTAAGGGGGGTTCCTGGGAGAACAAAACTGAGTATTGTGAATTGTACTGGCAATTAATCCTGGAAGCTAACAGAATCCCAGGACTTAATGAGAATTTAAGTATGTGTTCAGTGTTAAAAATTAGAGTGGCTAGTTTGTGAATTATTTGGTGGAGGAATAGATTTCTGTACTTTATTTTTTTTATATTTATGACTGCCTGCATTTTTATACTATGGCCACTAGAAAACAATAAAGAGAGATTAATATTTTGCTGTTCTAAATGCAGAAACATTTTAAGTTTCTAGTTTAATTATTTAACATTCTTTATATATGTGAACATTTTTATGTTATCAGTGTTTAACATTTGTAAATTTACAAGTTTTTTATTTCATATACAGGATGTAGCATTTATTTCTAGCATCTTTTATGCAGAAGAAGTACTGTGATTATTTTTTTTTAAATTGTAACTTGTTTTAATGAGTGTTTGACTACTATTGGATGGTGTATAATTGATAGGTGGAGTTTTTTGATATATAAAGGCAAATATTTTATTTGGAATTTTATCTGAAGAAGTCTTGAAATGAAAACAAAAGTGATTCAGATAAAATGTTAAGTTTTTTGCTGGCCTTTTAGTAAATTGCTTATTTTGCACTGAAAAACTGCTTCACAAGTGGTTTTGTATTTTACTTTTTAATAACAGATAGCGTTCTCAAAATAAAAAATAGAGTAACAAAGGAAAGGGAGGGAGCAAGTAACATGCCTCCACGGAAATAATAAATAGACACACCTATAAAGTAATTAAGACAAAAATATAACTGTTAGAAGAATATAGAAAAGGGAACAGATCATCAAAGAAACTTAGAAAGATGAATGTTATAAAACTGATGCACTATATCAAACAGATCAAGATTTATTGTATAATATTGCCAATAATAAACTAAAAATATTAGTTCAGGCAGAAAAACTTAGAAGGTATGCAGACCTCGGTGACTGTCCGATCTAGCTAAACTGCAAGTATTTCTGCTTCTTGAACCGTTTTAAACTGTTTAAAGTTGCTTTTGTACCTGCACTTTTAAAGTTTGTCCTGTTTGTTGCATTTATCTGTTGAGGCTACACACTCAGGTGCGCTAGCCTGTGCTACATATTTATTGCATCTTCCTGCTGTTTGTTGCAAAAAAGAAAAAAAAACAAAAACAATTATCCTTGTTTCCCATCTTTCCTGACCTAGAGTAGTCCAAATACAGGCTTTGCTGTATTCTGGACTTTTGGAAAGTTCCTGTGTTGCCCATTTCCATTCTTGGATAAAGGGAGGCTTCTTTGTTCACCAGTGGCAGTGAGGAGCTTAGGGCAGCCTATCTATCCCTGGAGGAGTGTTCCCAGCACAAAAATCTGATAGTCTATTGGCTGTTTTGGGCCAATTTCTAGCTCTTTCAAGTCCCCCTGTATAAAACCCGCTTTGGTGCGGCTTTGCGCGATTTTGCGCATAGCACAGCATCGGGCAGCTCCGCTTAATTGGGTTTAAACCATTCTCGGCTCCACAAAGTCTGCTCTTCACTTTTTCCCTTAGAACTGATCTAGTTCTCATAATAAACACCCTATTCCTACTCTAAAGCCTGGCACTTGCTCACTAAAGCAATTATATAAGTCAGCACTAAAAAATTAAAAGCACTACACCCTCACAAACTCCCCTTGAGTACCTTGTTCCCCATTGGCCTTTTTTTTTCAATTATAAAGGAATTCCCAATACTATTTTAGCATGTCCAAATGTCAGTTGTCAGTCTCCTCTTCGGTCCAGCTGGTGAATCTGGGAATCCTGAGGCAATGTTACAACTGCCTCATGTGCACAGACAACCCTCTCCTCCTCCCAACAAATTCCAACACATGTGAGAGATGCAACCATATAGCCAAACTGGAGGCTAAGCTCTCTCAACTCAGTACTGGCGTAACCAGTCAGGAGGAGAAGGAAACCACACTCACTACAATTCCAGTCTCACATAGACCTACCACGACAGCAAACCAAACACATAAACACACAAAAACATACTCGGAGGCTCTAAATAAAAATCTGCCTAAGCAGCAGAGACCTCCAAAGCAGACACCCAAGCAACCACTACCCCAAAACAAAACACATGCAACACATAGCTCACAAAGCCAGTGTGCCGAACAGTCACAGGCCTTAAGGCTAAACAACACACCTGATACACTTGTAATAGTTGACTCTATCATCAGGCACACTGACGTCCCGCTCACCAGGCTGAACAAGGAGAAGGTCACGGTGAGCTGCCTGTTGGGCGCTAGGATCCACCACATAACACAAGCACTCAGGTCACTCCAAGGCAAGTACAAATATGACTCAGTCATTGTCCATGCTGGTGTGAATGACCTGAGATGTACCTCCCTGGACTACATGAAAAGAGACATAGAGGAGCTCTCTGAGCATGTAGCCCAGGCCGGTATGACCCTGACCTTGAGTAGCATCTTACCCTCACCAAGAATGATGCCACAATATGAAGACAAGATGATCAATTTCAACAATTGGCTTAAGTATTAGTGTCATTCAAAGGGGATCCAGTGCCTGTCAGCCTGGGATGACATGCTCGACAAGCCACGATGCTTCACTAGGGACGGCTTGCACCTGTCACCCCTGGGCTTTCGGATATTGGCAAAGGCTCTTGCTACCCCCATAGTGCCTTTTTTAGGCAAGGCTCAAAAGACAAACCCACCTCCATAGGTATCACAAGGGATAAGAAACTAAGAGTAATGCTACTCAACACCAAAAGTCTAAACCTCAAGATGCACGCACTCAAAACTCTCCTTAGCATGGAGAAGATCGATATCTGTGCAATAACAGAAACCTGGTTCAAGGCTCCCGAGAGCACCCCAGCACTACCAGGTTATACCTCATACCATGCTTTTCGGCTCCAAAACTTGGACCGAACCACAAAAGGAATGGGAGTATCAATATTCGTCAAAGATACCCACACCTCCAGGTTGGTGGCACAGCACAAAGCATCAGAGACTATCCATGTGCAACTAACAGTGGGTAAAACTGCCTTCCAGTTTATAGCCTGCTACAGACCACCCACCCAAACCCAGGAACCCCACTCGGCCTTCCTGAGAATACTGGAAAATATGAAGGTCTCTCCAAACACCATTATACTGGGTGACTTCAACAACCCAAACATAGACTGGGAGCATTACTCTAGCTCCAACACCCTAGCCCAAAGGTTCCTAGAATTTATAAACTCAAATGCTATGGAACAACTTGTTACCACTCCCACAAGAAGGGAAAACATACTGGACCTGATCATCACCAACATGGGGGCTCTATGCTCCAGACCAGAAGTGTATCTCTCACTGGTAAGATCAGACCATAAACTAATCTCACTGGATATTCACATCCAGACCCCAACCCCTGCCCAGAAAACCACAGTGAAAAACTTCTCTAAAGCAAATTTCACACTCCTCAAAACTGAGGTGGAATCCTTCAAAGCCCCCGGGCCTGTGGAAAATACAGCCCAGACTGCAGAATCCTTTATAAACGCATTCTATGAACACCTTCAGGAATGCATGGATCATGCAATCCCAAATAAAACCAAGACCCAATCCTCCAAAGGCAGGCATCTTGTCTGGTGGACCCCAGCCATAAACAAACTATACAATAGAAGGAGGAAGCTACTACATGACAGAGCAAAATCCCAAAAAGGGAAGGCATCTCTGATCAGTATTAGCAAAAAACTATGGGCACTCATAAAATCGTCTAAGGCCAGCTTCGAGAGACAAATTGCATAGGACACTAAGGATAATCACAAGGCTTTCTTTAGTTATGTTAGGAACCTGGGTGGGAATTCCCAGATATGCTCAGAATTAGTCCAAAATGACAAAAAATACACCGAACCCACAGACATTGCCTACATCCTAGCTGACAGGTTCAGCTCCCCTCCTCCCCACCAAAAGGGCAAATATCTATCCCAGCAGAGTGCTGCCCCTCTGACATCTCAGATGCTCAGGTAAGAGCCGCCCTCTCCAAAGCAAAAAACACAGCATCAATGGGACCAGACGGTGTCCCGGGCTGCGTCCTACATGAACTCCAAGAAGAGCTAAACCCAAACATAAAACTACTGTTCAGTCTCAGCCTTACTACAGGATATGTACCCAAAGAGTGGCGTACAGCAACAGTGGTCCCTCTCCACAAAGGTGGTGCCTCAACGGATCCTGGAAACTATCGCCCCATAAGCCTGACTAGCTTGGTCTGCAAAGCTATGGAAAGGATCATCATGGACCTCATAAATAAAGATATTAGGGAACTACAGACACTGGATCCTACCCAGTTCAGCTTTGTTACGGGCAGATCCTGCCTCTTAAACCTGGTTGATTTCTTTGAAACAGTCACCAAGGTCATTGATGAGGGGAAGGTGGTCCACACAGACTACCTGGACCTCGCAAAAACCTTCAATACAATACCCGACTTGGGCATTATAGATAAGCTCACCAGCTTAAATATAAACCCCCATGTCACTAGATGGGTTGCAAACTGGTTCAAGGACAGAACCCACATGGTTAGAATTGCTGGAGCCATGTCAGACTCCAAACCATTTACAAGTGGCGTCCCACAAGGCTCAGTCCTGGGATCTCTCTTGTTCGGTATATATTTTTCGGAGGTACAGGCCAACACGGAAGGACTGTGGCTGACCATGTTCGCAGATGACTGCAAACTAGGCACCATAATCGACTCTCCAGCCAACATAAGCATCCTACAAAAGGGCCTCATAGAAACAGACAACTGGTGCCAGAGCCATGGCCTCAAGCTAAACGCCAAAAAGTGTATATTCATCCCCTTTGGCAAAAATAAAGTGCCCACAAATTACCATATAGGTGGCAATCCATTAAGTATGGAAAAAGTAATTAGGGACCTGGGGACCCAAGTTGATAGCAATCTCTCATTTGAAAACCACGTTTTCAAAGTGGTTAGAAAAACATTTTATATAGCCCACCTAATCATGAAGGGATTCACATCTAGATCAGGGGAGGTCATCGTGCCTCTTTACTCATCCCTCATCAGGCCCATAATTGAGTACAATGCCCCTTTTGGGATGTACCTTACCAGACACCTGCAGCAACTGGAAAGACCCCAAAAGTACCTCACCAAGAGGATCAAAGGGCTCAAACAGATGCCATATACTGCACAGTTAAAGAAACTCCAGCTCTACTTAGTGGCATGCCACCTGCTCAGAGGCGATCTGTGCCTGACATATAAAGCCATGTCCAACCCGGAATTAATGGACATGCTGCACCTCAGAAAATCCAAATCCCATCGAGCTACGTGCTTGAGAGACTTGAACCTCAGCACTGAAATAAATAGGACATGATGGAGGGACAGATTCATAACCCACAGGCTCCCTTCACTCTGGAATAAAATCCAAGTCCAGGTAAGGCAGAGTCCCTCATTGACTCTCTTCAAGAGGAATCTTGATGAGTGGATGGGAGATCGTAGGTTTACCCTGGGTATCACTTCTGCGTCACTGTTAGACAGAGGCACAGTATACTAACCTCGAAAAAGGGCATAGCAAAATTCATTTAAAATGGGTGGTGAAAGCCAAACACACTCTGGCTAGGCTTATAAATGCCCTAGGGCAGATAGCCTAGTATGAACCTATGAACCTATGAACCTATAAATATAAAGTAAAAGTACAGAATAAGCAGTTTATGGATTACACAAAAAGATTTTATAGAAAATTGGAAAACAAAGCAAAAAGAATAGCAACACCACCACAAAAAGAAGAATTAGGCACATTCTGAAGTATTTATGAAGACCCTGTTGAACATCAGAACAATGCTGAATGGCTAGAAGACTTAAAAGAAACAGTAAAGAGTTCTAATGTGGAGGATGTAAAATGGGATGAAGTAACGGCCAGAGAAATCGAGACAAAGTAAAGAAAACCTCATAAATGGAAAATCCCAGGCACGGATGCAGTACCTAACTTCTGTCTAAAAATATTAACATCTTTACACAAAGGTTTAGCCCTGAGTAATAATTACTTATAAACACATCCCAAACAGGCATGACTGGTTAACATCACACAGATTGATACTCCTTAAGAGGGAACTTGCAAGCCATCTTAAAAACTATTAGACCAATAACGTGCCTCCTGACAATATACAAGTTATATACAATTGATGCTAACAGAGTTTATAGTCATTTAGAAAAAAAAATCCAATTAAGGCAGTAGAACAAAAGGCTAGTAAAAGAAAGTCATATGGAACAAAAAATCATCTGTTGTTAAATAAAGCCATAACAGAAAAAAGGGGAATAATCTATGTATGGCATGGATAGATTAAAAAAAAGCATTGGACAGCATCCTCAATTCATGGATAAAATAATACTTACATATGTATAGGATAACATTCTACATCAATCAATTACATTACAGTGACAAACCACTTTTTAGATGAACCATGACAAAGGGTAAATTATTATTCTACTGATAAATTCAAACGGGGATATTCCAGGGTGATTCTGTGTCACAAGTGTTGTTTGTTTTGCCCTTACCCAATTAATCTATTTACTAATTGATTAGGCAATTGTTAGAATCTGGCTCACAAAAAACAGCCTTTTTTAAAGATTTATCATGTATGTTTTTTGTGGATGACTTAAAACTGTATAGTTCATCAGATAAGGAATTGTAAGCATAACTACAAATGTTTACATTTTTTGATGATATAAGAATGACATTTGGTCTTGATAAATGTGCAGAAGCAACATTTAAAACAGGAAACCTCCAGTATCAAGAAAACATCTACCTGGGACTAGAATGTGAAATAAAGGAATTTGAACAATCGGAAGTGTATAAGTATGTGGGAGTATATGAAGTATTGTCAATAAAACATGAACAAATGTGAATAAAACTCAGTACAGAATATTTCAGAAAACTCAAACTGATATTGAAAACTTCCTTAGCATCTGGGAATAAAATCCAAGCTATAAATCGATTTGCAACTTATAGTTTTGGGGTCTGTTATAGATAGAACAATTTATTGTATCAGCTGACAAGGAAAACAAGAAAAATATTTCACTTCTATCCATCCATCCATCCACAACTCCTTTTCCCATTTAATTGCACATGGGTCGGGGTGTCACTTCAGCAATGATAATATTCTAGAGCCAAGGTTCACATGTCTCCGTGGCTATGGAAAAATTCATTTATACCAAGATTATATATTCCTCACTCTGAAGGAGGTATGAGCCTCCTTGAAATTGATTACTTGTACAGATCAGCATTTGTAGGACTGCATACATATCTGTTGACCTCTTCAGATCCAGACATAGTAAAAGTTTTAAACATGATATCAGGAAGTCTAAAATGACATCCTTACTTAGTTTAGCAGAAAAGTGGAACTGGAAATCAAACCAGTAGTAGACAAAAATCAGACAGCAGCTGAATATGCCAAAAAACAAAATGAAGAATATAAGGAAAAGGATCATATGAGAAGAAAAATGTGGAACATCCATAAATATAGTGGCATGTACAGCAATATCCTGGAACAACCTCATGTTGACCAAGATTTGAAGCAGGAGTAGTTAAGGAGAGATGAGTTGAAACCAAAAGAACCCAGGATAGTAGACTTGGTTTGCAAAATCCATTGAAAAAGTGGGAGAAATAGACAAATGCAAGTTCTGTGGAAAAAACAAAAACTGGAAACAGATGCACATCTTGTTACTGGATGTGACACAATCATAGCTGAAAGGTGCAATACTGTGGCAAGGCAGTTGCATTTGGTAATTTTCAAATGCTACAATATGGAAGTAGCTGAGAAGCACTGGAAACATGAATAGCAAAATATCATAGAGAATGATGAAGTATATATCATGTGGGTTCACCCATTACCACAGTTCAAAAAGTAGATGCAAGGAAACCAGGTATATAACAGTCCATGGAAAAACACAAAATAAGCATTGATCATTGAAACTGCTACACCCACGTATTGCAATTTCATACATACAAAGAGACACAAATTCATTAGAGATTAGGATTTGCAGGCAGAAATGACAACAACATAGAAGTAAAATATTTAGACAGCTCCAAAAGTGGTAGGAGCAATGGGTCTAATAAGAAATTAATTTAAAGTTGTACTTAGATATGCTGCAAATATATGTGGCCACATATGAATTACAGAAAGAGGCAATTCAGGGCACATTGTGGGTACCAAGAAGAGAACTCTTGGCTAACATCAAAGACTGAAACATTGCTAATTTCATGAATGCTAATTCTACCCTGACTTAGGAATCTGGGCCATTCTCATAATA
This sequence comes from Protopterus annectens, assembly GCF_019279795.1. Taxonomy (NCBI): domain Eukaryota; kingdom Metazoa; phylum Chordata; order Ceratodontiformes; family Protopteridae; genus Protopterus; species Protopterus annectens. The sequence goes on along the minus strand of NC_056728.1, from coordinate 1,062,078,225 downwards.
ATATTAGAAACCCAAAGACTTGGAGAAATAAAACTGAGAGAGAATATCACATATGAAAAGACTGACTGGTGTTGCCATCTGTGTAACTACATTAGAACTGCATCACCCAAAAAAAAAACTTAAGCAGTACAATAGTCACAAAAAATGGCTAATGGTGGTTTATCATAAGATATCTTACAGTACTATTATATAAAGAGCACATCTTAAACAGCATATGGACTCCATTATGGTGCACATATGTTTCCTTGGCCTGTGATTTCCACATGTTGTGTACTTAAGAAATATATAAATGCAAGCAATACATTATTTCATTATTAGGTGATGTGGTGCATGTTCATCAATGTTGTACAACAGTAGATCTAGAAGATTCTAAGAACATTAAGGAAACAAGCTATGGGAAAACTGCAACCCCTGTCTGATTTATGAAACTCAAATGAATGCCTGATTGACATTTTGTGCCTGATGGTGTTATGGGCAATATATACAAAGTCTTGGCTGCATAACTAAATATTTTATCCATACTAGAGTCCTTAAGAGTGCCTCAGAGACTGGTGCCAGTTCAGTGAGTAGACTTTTTCAAAGTCTACACTATGTGCTAGTTCAATGAGGGGAATTTTCCTGAAACTTCTGGTAAAATCAGTGGTGTTTTTAAGCGGTATTGTGACGCACCTGCACTGGCCCAGTAATCAAGGAGCCTCAGTCCTCAACACTAGCACCAGTGAGGGACATACACATTGGGACTATGACAAGTACACACACAGTAAAGTACAATTTCCCTTAAGAACACACAGAGATCACAATCATTGTGGGGCTGGTTTCTCCTTCTTTCTCCAGATCCTCAATAAGACTCCTAACTGGCATAGCTATAGAGTTAAGATCTCAGCCGAGTGGCCAAGCTAAGACCTCCATCACCCTCTCTGTCCAACCAGTGCTTCGTGTCCCTGCCCAAGTAGCTGGCACACACACACACACACACACACACACACACACACACACACACACACACACACACTTTGCAATTTGATTTATATACAAGTACAAACACACACCTGAGAAAGGCTGACACAGGCTTACTAGCTATGCCCCCTTCTGCCCAGACTATAAGGTAGTAACAGCTGCCACCAGTCACTACTTATCAGCTATGTACGGCTCTTACAAAGGTTGATCAATCCTACTGTGTAATGTTACTATTATCCAAATGGTAAGTGTGACCAAGACTTTCAAGGCTATTTAGGAGTGTCCTGTACAGTATCACCAAATACATATGCAAGTACTCTAAGAGCTTAAATATCTCTAAACAAACCATCCACAATTAAAAGTTTTAAATATATCTAATAATAAATAATAAAATAACAAGACAATAGTCAAACAGCACACTAACTAAAGAGTTCAGAATCACAGGAAATATTTTAAAACAACATTGCAAGACAGTCTCAAATAAATACAGAAAACATCTAAACTTATCTTTACTATATTCCTGTCTATATCTAAGAGATATCACTGTACCCCAGTTACTTACTATTAGCAAGGCAAATGCAGATGATGATGAATGGATGTGTCTAGGTACTAGACAAGATACAAAATGCCCTTTCTGAGAGAGTTCTTAAATGAATATTACATATTACTGCTGGGTTAGCCTCGATGACATCACTCTTTGCCACCTGCCATCAGTTCACAGGCTAACAGATACTTAAACAAATTTAACATTTCTCTGTTAAAAATGCATATCTCTCAGAAGTTTGCAGAACTTGGAAGTCATATAACAATAAAAGGCTTTTATATTTGAAACCTAGTAATTATTTCTGTTTCAAGACAATAAGAACACCTCTAGCAATAGACATTGCGTCTGCTTACTGAGATTGAACGCAATCATAAAACAGTTTACTTTTCAACATATTTTCTTGAAGTTTTGCAAGTTAACTCTGTATGTTCCAGCTTCTACTATTAAAACATACATTTGCACAGGTATATAGTTTATATACATTTCTGTTCTATTCTAGTAGGGTACACTGTGGTCACATCCTGGAAGCTCAGTACTGTACAAGCCCTATTCAACACACACTTCTGCACCAGTAGTTTAATATACACATAACATATACAGTAGTTCTCTTACATCTGTAAGACAAGTATATGAACCATATTAATATTCACAAATTACATATGATTATTTACAAAACTCCAGATAGGTGGGCTGGCAGTGTCACAATTCTATATAAATCATATTAATATTTTCAAGTGAAATATACTTATTCACAAAATTCCAGATAGCTAGACTGGCAGTATTTCCCTGGTGTCACAGGTATAGTCTTGGCTGGTTTGCAGCAGAGGCTACAGGGATTAGTGCTGTAGTTATAAAACTGTGTTGAAAGCATACAAGAAAAACTAAAGCTGAGCCACACTGAATTTCTTTCCTTAATCATAATTTCTGTTCAAGCCATCATTGGATGAAAAGGCTGTGCAAAAAGAAAGAAAAAACTTTAAAATGCACATCCGAGCACATATAATGTTATGACTAAGCAGTTGTACATTGTAATATTTCTTTAAACATTGTTTTTGTAATTGTTTTTGTCTGTAGCTTTGTATATGTATTCACATGGAGCTTTTCTCCCTGGGCCTCCATTGAAAAAGGGCTCAATCTGGCCCAATGGACTCTCCCGGTTAACAAACTGCAAATAAAATAAATAAATAAATAAAAGTTGGTCTAAAGGGAAATATGCTTAAACAAGTTTATCCCTAGGGGGGTAAATACATGTCTGTTGGTCTGCCTCATACTTATGCAAGTTCTTCATTCATGGGACCCTAATACTGCCCTCTACCTTAATATCCAGTCATTGGTTTTGTCAGCACTGTCACTGTTTCTTTATTACTGGAGTACTGCTGGAGCTTCTGAAGAAGCAAAAACAAAGGAGGGATATTGTTTCTCCTCTATGATATGGATATATATCCAGCATTATTTTGCTGTTGTCTGATCCTTATGTGCATACATTTACCAAATGGTCTTTTATTAGGATTAAAAGGTATTTACTTAGCAAAACATTTATTATGCTTTAGTTTGTGCCCATGACAGTTAGACAGTTCACTTGCAGATATGCAGGTAAGGTGTGATTTTGAGACACTCAGCAGTATCTAAGATGTGTGTATTAAGTTTAAATATCTTTTTTTTAGGTTTTAGAATAGTGAAATGTTTTTATATGCTTTAAATTACCATAGCGTTTCTTTTCCCATACATTTTTCTTCTCTGTCATATTCTTATTAAATGAGTTTGTTCACCACGCAGATTGCTTGCAGTGTATTTCTAATGATAACAGCCATGATAAATATGGTATGGTGCCTGTGGAGTTTACTGGACTGCTTAAAAGTAATTAAGTGCACTGATTAATTTTATTATGAATAGTCAGTACTGTAAAGGGAATGCATAACTATGTTCTGCTTAAAGCTAATAAAATGCCTTTTTGTGCTGCATGTTTCTTTTCCTGGTTGGGTTGGAGTTGTATATATCCCTGCTGTGACGTCAATACAGTCTGTGGGCACTTATTTTGACACATCACCCAGCTATTCATTCCCTCTGAGGCAGGGTCAACCCACCCACAGACTATTGATGACAAATCTCCAACAGGAGGTAAATGGGCTTAACATCTTAAAGTCTTCCGCTGCTGTTTGCAAAAGCAGGCTTATCTTGAACAGTTTGTGGTTCTTCACCACTAATTTAGTGACTTCATGTTGGAGGTTAAAAGGAGGCATGAGGTGTGATTACTGGGAGTGGCCTCACTCTTGAGTCACAGATAGTGCACTACCTCAGACATCCCATTATCACACAATCTGTCTACTGTTGTCTGCTCTGGCTTTGAACAGAAAGAAAAGTGTGGTCTAGCTCTGCTTACCCATTGTTCCTTGACCACTTCTCACTCATAATGTATAGAAAGCTTTGCCTTGTCATACCTTCTCCATCTCCTGCTTGCTCTATCAGGTGCCTTAATTACTGAGTGAACTCAGGTTACCTGGGTCATAATCATGGCTTCAGGGGGTTTATCTCTCTACACCAGTGTAGCCAACTAGGTTAATAAAAAAGTAATGTTTGTGTGTGTGTGTGTGTGTGTGTGTGTGTGTGTGTGTGTGTGTGTGTGTGTGTGTGTGTGTATCAGCCTGTGTGCCTGTGTTCATGCTTATGCATGTGTTTTGAGTGTGTGTGTGTGTGTGTGTGTGTGTGTGTGTGTGTGTGTGTGTGTGTGTGTTTTGGTGTGTGTGTGTTTTGGTGTGTGTGTGTATGTGTGTGTGCATTGTGTGTATTTCAATGAGTACTATATTTTAACTTGTCAACAAAAAAGTGTCTGAGTTTCAAAATATGTATTATACTACACCTTAGATTACACCAGGAAACAATATCTAAAATTCAACTTTTTGCAGATGATGTTCTAATTACATCAGCTGGATCTAACTCTTCTATGCAATCCTTATTTGATAAAATGATGGATTTTAAAAATATCTCTGGTTTAATATTCAATGAAGAAAAAACTAAAATATTACCAATATACACACGAAAAAATGTCCTCATTAATGATTTTAACAAATATATATCCAACTCAGGTCAGATAACTTACTTAGGTATAATATTAACTAAAGATATCAAATCTATTATACATAATAATTATAGTACCTGTCTTCTTAATATACAAAATCTTTTCAATAGCTGGAACAATATGTTTTTACCATGGAAGAGAGACTCACAATTATTAAAATGATAGTATTCCCTAAGATATTATACTTAATACAATCAATAATACTCCCACCTACAAAAATAATTATTAAGAAATTGAATTCACTAATGTTAAATTTCTTATGGGCACCTAATAGACCTAGGATTGCATTAAAGAAACATACTAATAGCTGGTCTCAAGGGGGCATTTCATTTCCAGACTTTAATCTATATACTATCTCTTCTATTATAAAAGTTATTACTTTGTTAATAGATCAGTCATATGTTGCAAGATGGAAAGATTACTGGGAACTAATTAGCATTCACTTCATGAAAATCTCTTTAATACATAAAAATATTATTGTAAATAACCCCATGTTATGGTTACTAAAATAATTTTGTACTTCATCCATCACACCAAAATATGTAGTTAGTTACCCATTAAACATTATTATCAGTTATCATAATTTTATATTCATGCATCCTACGTATAAGGAATGGAATTTTATTCTATTCCCTATAATGTATACACAAGGTATGCTTTTGTCAACCACCTCTGAAAGAACTCTTTTAGTCACAGAGAATGATCTAAAGTATTGGTATCAGTTGATGTCTGATAATAAAGTAAAAAATTTAGACTTCTTAAAGCAAGAATTTGATTTGAGAGAAACATGTTGGTTAGAGATTCAGACTTTTAGACAACATCTTATTAATAAAATTGATTTAATGTCTTTAACAGTTAAAGAATCTGTTCCAATACTGATTGATTACTTGATATTAAATTTACAACATAGAGTTTCTGATAAAGGTAAGCTCTCATACATACATAAAATTATCAGAGAAGAAACTCATTACAGTTCAGATACCTATTGGAACTATTTCATTTCCATTAATGGTGAATCACAAAAACAACAAGAAAAACAATATATATATTGGAATCTGCTTATGAAACTACTTCTTCCATTAATTGGAGACTTTTTTTTTTTTTCCATAATAAATTTTTATTGAAATATATTTTCCAAAAACATTACAAAAATACAATAAACATCACACACATAATACACTATAACTACTACAAACCATTTATACAATATCTGCATGAAATGCTTCCTATATTTAATATATTCCTAAAATCAGTATCATGCTAATATAATATTGAAGACCTTTTCCCATATTTTCGGGTTATTAATATTTTTGTTAGTTTGTTTCAGAAGTAATTTATGTGCTAGTATATGCTTTATAGCCACAAGCTTAAAATTATTCCATGATGTCTTATGTGGTTCTAGCCAATTTGTGGCTATATAGAGTTTCATCAGCAAAAAATATTCATACAAATAATAGTTTGCGATCTGGAAAGCTCTCTTGGAGGAATGTGTAGAATCATAAATTCCCATGACAGTGTAGAACTTTGATAACCCATCTTTTGCAGTTGTACTTTAAGAGAGTTCCAAAGTTTATATACGCATTTACAACTCCAGAACATATGAAGAAGATCCGCTGTTTGATCTGCACAGTATGGACAAATTGGAGAATTCCTAGGGTTAAATTTATGTAATCTAAGATGTGTGTAATATGCATTGTTCCAAATCATCAATTGCGTGTACATCAGTTTTTGAAAAGAAACTGATTTCCTAGTTATATCAATTGCTTTTAATATCTGATTGTCTGTTACTGTTACTTTTTTTACCCAATTCTCTGAAAGCAAAATTTTGTCCTGAAATTTCAAATCCTTAATTAATTTATATGCAGTTGCTATAAATTTAGTGTCTTGTTGGATAGCTTGCCACAATTCAGAGCACTTATCCACAAATCCGGCTGCAGGTTTAAAGTTCCTAAAGTAGCTCAAGGCAAGTTCTTTAACTTGTCTCATTATAACAATGTAACTTCTAGGTAGATTCATTTCCTGTCTAATTTGTAAAGCCGATAAGTCAAGTTTATTACAAACATCAAATAGAGTCAGATTAAGTATTAATGGAAATTTGCTGAGATCGATCAGCTGATTATTTAGTTTAAAATTAGGATTCCTGTGGAAAGGTTGAAGAACCATCATATATTGCAATAAATCTACGGACTGAAATAAAGTTTGCAAAGATGAGACACAGGTTATTATGTGGTCCATGACCCCATATTTTATCAGACTAATTTTGTCCATAAAGGGCAATGCTTTAGGATTTATTTTCCTATCCAAAATATGCTTATGATTCAAGACCACCCAAGTTGGTATCCATGTTGTATTCGTTACATCATAATTAGCAATTCTTAAAATTTTATTAGCGTTTACAATCAAATAATATGCTTCAAAGTTTGGTAGCTCAAGTCCCCTCTTGTTTTAGGGGTCATTAATTTCTCATAAGATATTCTAGTTCTTTTGGGTTCCAGATAAATTTAGCTAGATCTTTATGCATTTGTTTAAAACTGTTTTTGAAATTGATAATTGGGCAGACCTAAATATGTATAACATTCGTGGTAGTATATTCATTTTCACTATTGATACTTTTGCTAATACCGGTAGTTTTAAATTCTTCCATCTGTCACAATCAGCTATTATGTGTTCCCATACTCGTTTAACATTATTGTTATAAAAGTCCTTATTATCCGTAGAGAAGTTGATACCCAAATATTTAATATTTTCTTTACATGTTAACTTCCCCATCAGGGCCAATTGGAGACTTTTTACTTGGAAATTTTTACATAGATCCTTCTATACACCTTTAATGATGAATAAAATAAATAATAAAGACAACTTATGTAAAAGATGTAATGTAGAAATAAATGCTGATTGGGCACATATGTTTTATGACTGTATAAAATTGAAGGAATATTGGAAGTTAATCAATGATTTTTTGCAGGCCCTTTTCACAGATAATTTCATTGTTTCTAAATCACTTATATTATTTAACACACCTGTTCCTAAAAGTGTTAAAAAAGTTAAACTTCCCTTATTATGGTCTATTCTAGCAGTGGCTAGAAAAATAATAACCAGAAATTGGATTTCAGATAACCCTCCTTCATTTAATGAATTTAAAAATGTTATGACTGGAGTGTGTCATATGGAATTGATGACAATAAAATCAAGAACTACTAGAAAAACATCTTATTATATTATATGGGATACTTTACAAAACGTGTTAAAAAAATCTTAGTCTCAATAGCATGAGATTATAGTTTAATCAATTGATTTGATTTGTAGTGGATGTCTTTGTAAATACTTTGGTTATTTTATTGAATGTTATAACTATTTCTATTTTAATTGCTTGTATAAAATTGTTATGATATTTATTTTGTATGTTAAAAACAATAAACTTGTTTTAAAAAAGATTACACCAGGATAACATATGGCCTCTGTCTTTCAAATCTTCATTTTATTTGAATATTTTTGCCAGCTGTTAGGCCTACTGACTATCAAGCTTCTGCCACAGTTTTCCATTGTTCCCCCATGGCTGAGAAGACATATGATCATAGTGTACTGATCATCCAGCTGGCCAAGAAGGGATTTTTTTTTTGTTTGTTTGATTTTCAGCTTTAACACCATACTTGTAGCTTAGGTACATGGACTCAGACATGAGGTCCTGTTATGGCTTCTTCTATGAACATGTGTGGTCCCACATGTGCTCTATGAAAGTGATCAGATGGATGCATCTTGACAGATATAAAAATGCATTCCTGGTTTCTTTACTGCATACTACACAATTATCTGTGTAGTGTGTGTGTTGGCACTGTAGTAGCCAGAATGCCTCACACATGTCAGGATGGGCAAACCATCTTGTCCACTCCTTCCCTCCGTAATCATTTCATAGGTAAGTACAGGCCTAGTTGCCTTTGTGGGCCATTTTAAGCCTAGTCGGGTTCCCTCAAAGGCAAGAATCAAACCCTGTATCTTGCATTTATGATGTAAACACTTTAACCATTATGCAAATCCCTGACACCCTAGTTCAGAGTAACTCAGAACAGTTTATTGGCAAACACTTGGCTGTTACAAGTCTATTCAATAACCTCCAGTCAGAATTAAACCTTGTCCCTTCTATCTGTGAGATAAAGGCCTTAACCATTATGCCAGCAATTCCCCCTTTCATCACTGACGTAATAAAGTGATCCCAATTTGTCTAAGGATCTATATCAGAACATCAAAAGTTCATACTTTCGAATGTTATTACATCAACCCTTATTCAGCGAATGCTGAAAATAGCGAAATGACAGATAACTGATTTTTTTTCCCAGGGAAAGAATTTGGTTGTCCATTTTTGTCATTTTGATATTGTCAGTGCTGTGGTGGAAAGTTACAGGTCATGTTCAGGTAAGTGTGTGATTGGGCATGGGTTAGGTGAGTTAGGGTTAGGGCGCGAGGGAGGTATGTGTGCGATTGTGTAGACGTGAGGGTTAGGGCGGGTTAGGTGAGTTAGGGTTAGAGCGCAGGTGAGGTGAGTGTGCGATAGTGACGGACCTTAGGGTTAGGGTTTGGGTTAAGGTAAGTGGATAGTTAGTGGTGTTTGTACAGTTTAGTGTAGGGTTAGCTGTAAGATTTTGGGTGTATGTGTGTGGATTGCTGTTTGTTTGGTGTGCTTGTGTTGTGTGCATGTGTTTTGGAACAGCAATTTTTTTCCCTAGGAAAAAAATTGCTGTTCTGAATGTTCGATGTTGTCAGCATTCTCTGATTAGGGGTCGATGTAAGAACATTTGAAAAAGTGAACTTTCAGTGTTCTGATATAGACCCTTTGTCTAAATTTCAGAGCTTTACACCTTTGTGTAAATGAGCCAGTAACATTGCTCTAATTATGTAGAGAACGTCATTAGTAACATCAACAAAGAAACTCTCATTGACAAAGAGTACAGAAATTAAACTTGGAATACTTTTAGAAAGACTTGAATCAGCACTGCTTCCTCCACAATATTCAGCTGCATCATATCATACTGATGGCTGTGTACCATGACTATCACTCAGATACATCATACGCCAAATTAAGGGGATGCATATTATGAGTCTGTAATCTAACTTTCTAATATTTCATCTCTGTCCTGGTGCTATTCACTTCACAGCCCACTTAGTATTCCTTTATTTTCAAGACTTTATTGACTTCAGTCCTTATTATTTTTGAATGCATTATGACACTTTCATCATTCTCTGCAGGAATTCTAAGCATTATCTGGAATTAATTGCAGAATCTGAGAGTGGTACAACTATTGAGTAAATAAATTGGTGCATATCTGAAAACTGACATAACATGCAGACAAATGATGTTTCACTTAATTTTTATGCATTACCTATCTGTCTAAAACAAATATTTTATGCATGTGATATAAGGGCTGGTCTCCACACAAAGAGCATATGTGGTAAGTGGTCATAAAGCAGTATATGTGTTTTACTGATATGGCTTTGTGAAATATGTACATTTATGATATGTTATACCTACTATCACTGCATAACCTCACTCAGTTGATATTTTACAAATAGTGTGAGGTCATAGCTGCAGAGCAAATGTTGAAAAGGTTGATAAAATTAAAAAAAAAGGGAAAAGAAATTGATAATTTACCTTTTTACATGCTGTCTACATCTACCAGTAGGCAGATTTTTTGTTATCTTTTCAAGAGGCTTATCTTGTTTGTTACTCATGGATTAAAAAATGAAATGCATATGTTCCACATATCTCTTAACCTGTTAGAGTAACAAATCAGGACAAATATATAAAATATATAAATAACAGGGGACAAAGGCCCAAAAAATAGGGACAATTTTTAAATATTGCTCTTACAAACTGAGAAAGTTAATAGAATAACAGGTTTTGCATTACCATGAATTTTCTGAAGAATATGAAGTCTGAAACTTAAATGTCTGTAATTATTTTTTGACTTTAGTCCTCAATGAATTGCCAATGACTTGCCAGAAAACCAATATGTTATGCGGAAAAGATCAAAATTATGAGCAAAAATCTGAGCATTCTGTGAATATCTGGACAGTTGAGAGGTATGATGTTGCAATAAACATTGTAGATAAGTTGTCATAAGAATGGCAAAAGAGGTGCAAGATCCTTCCCAAATAATTTTAACGTGTTCTGAGAATGTTTGGATTTCTTTTATTTTGTCCCTTTATTTATTTATTTTACACTAGGTTGGAATCACTAGGAGAATAACATCATTCCGATAGAAAATTGAGAGAAAAGACAGTGGATGTACAAACTAGAGTGATTTGCCTAGGATGCTAGTCAAAATTTCTCCCTGATCTTTCTTGCTGTGGAGCGATTTTTCAAGACAGATGTGTCAATAATACTTTTTCCAGAGAAGGAAAGAAAACTTTTGTTGGTTAAGTTGAATGAAGCTGAAAAGCAAAATGAAAATGAACTACCCACAGCTGGGTGGGTTTTTTTAGATAATAATAAAATATAGTCAAATTATATGGAGATAGTGTAATGCATAGTTATCGAAAATACTGCAGAGGAAGAGTTACATATCTTTGTAGAGAATGACATAGCAATTAGATATACAAGTGTTGTGGTACAGTGAAACTAGGTACTGAATGTTTAAGCAACTCCAATGTAAGTGTTCAAATAGCAAAAGGACAAATGAGGAAACCAGAAAGTGAGATGACAAGAAAAGAAAGATGAGACAGAGACAGATTAGAAAGAGTTACCTTTGTAAATATTGTCAATGGGAAGGAGAAAAAAGATTGACAGCAGCATAAAGTAAGAAAAACGTGATGTTACTGAAATAAATTAATTGAAAATGATAATAATAGAGAAATATCCTACTGACACTTGTATACTCTGCTTTATTTTTTATGCATTATGTGGCAAGAACATTATTTAAGTGTGCCTACTTAAAGGTGCATATGGCTAGGCATCTTATATTCCCTGTGATTTTTGCTTGGTTCCTAGGTTCCTAAATAATACAAAAATGTTTCATAATTCTGAGGGAGACCTGAGAAAAATAAGTGACAAAACAGGGACAAGGCTGTAGACTGACAAAGGTTGTTTTCTAAAATTGTAGGAGGGAATGTTAAAATATCTAGACATGTTTACATTTGCAGAAAGAAGCAGGACATCATTCATTATGCCAACGAACATATCAGCGTTTTCTGTTGGTAAAAAGTAATACAAGGGTAATCAAGCCAAATGCATTTCTTTTTTGAAAAAGAGGATTACAGGGCTATGTAATAGAAAATGTTTGACTTAAATGTAGAAAATACTGAAAATGTCATTGCTGGTCAGAATAAAAACTGCTATCAAAGTATGAAAAAAAACAGAGGGTATACAAAGAGAACAAAAACGTATGAACAAGAGAAACATGGTTATAACAAAAAAGCCAATGAATATAATATGTAAAAGGCAATTAGAAGAGCTGAAAAAGAGAAATAAGTTCAAGAAAATGAGAAGAAATCCATAAAAACATTTTGAAATATTTCAAGAAGAAACAAGCACTGGAGAACTTCCTAGCAGTAGTCAATGTATTGAAACAGCCAATCTGTACATTATCTGTTTATTTATTTATTTATGTACATGTTTTGACCGGGAGTGTCCGACTGGACATAGGTCCATTTTCAGTGGAGGCCCAGGGAGAAAAGCTCCACAGTTAAAATAAACAGACAGTAGTTACATTGGATTACATAGCGATTAACAATTTACATAGCAATTACTTACAACATATTTACAAATGAAGAACACAGTACATCAGTAAACAGCTAGAATCTTTATCTGTGAAGTACATAACAGACATTAACACATGTTACAATAAGAAGTTCCTGCTGTATAATAAGTATTAGGCTTATGAGCATCTGAGCTTGCTATAATCAAGGTAGTTAGTGGAGTGGAAAGAAAGGTAGTGGTTGGATGGGGTGGGTGATATTAGAGTGGGAGTTGCAAGGGCATAGCCAGCATGTTTTTATGTGCACTTTTAGAAAAGCTTTGAAGTGAGTGAATGATGGTACAGAGGTAATTGTGGGTGGAAGGGCATTCCATAATTTGGCTATGGTGCAAGAGAGTAATGCTTCACCAGCAGAGTTATTGACTTTAGTGATCTGCAAGTGATTTTTGTTGCTGGATCTTAGTGGTCTGGTGGTGTGATAGGGTTGAGTAGATTCTGGAGGGATGGGACATTTAGTGGATGGTTTAGTAGTTTGTGGGCGAGTGAGAGTTGATACCACTGAAAGAGGTGAGGGAGTTCAAGCCAGCCCAGTTCAGCAAGTGAGAGACAGTGGTGACTACGGTAGGATGCCCCTGTGGCGAATTTGGCGATTTTGTTGTAGCAAGTCTCTAGCTTGTTTAGATCGCATTGCCTTAGGTTGGTATATATTGGAGAGGCATAAAGTAGGGTGGAGATAAGGTGGGAATTTGCTATTGAAATCTTTGCTGCTTTGGTGAGAAATTGCTTATTTCTGTATAACGCTCCAAGTTTATTGTGGACTTTTTTATGGTCATGGATATGTGAATGTCAAATTTTAGTTTATTGTCTATTTCCACACCTAGCAATTTGGTGTGTTCAGTTGGTTATATAGTGGTGTTGTCTTTTGCTGTGATGTTAAAGTGAGAGTTGTTTTGAGTATGTTTGGTGGGTTGGAAGATGAGTTTTGTTTGGGTTGAGTATTAATTGGGCATCGGATAGCCAAATTTCAACAGAGGAAAAGGCTTCCTGTGTGACTTTTTGCAGTTTCAACTCATAATCTATGTTTTATACGTATACTCTGGAAATTATTGTTTGTAATAAAAAAATATATGTATTTGCTGAAGTGTTTCTGTCATATTGTTAGTCTAAACATCGTTGTCTAATTCTGCAGCAATGCAAACAATGAGATCTTGTTTGACTGATTTTCTATTAAAAAATGTCAGAACATGTAAAAATGTCATGCTGCAAAGTTACAAGACAACACACAACATATTACAAAGCACTCTTAAAAATGCTGTTTTTCTCTGCTTTGGGGCAAATGGGCCTGTACCACCTGATATGAGGTAAGGTCACACACCTCTGTCTTTTTATATATATTTATATATCTATATCTATGTTTATCTCTCTCTCTCAATCTCTCTCTATATATATAGGGTCGATATTAGATCAGCAAACGCTTAAGCAAGCGAACGCTGATTGATCAACCTTATTTTAGCAAATGTTAAAAATATCGAAGCAACAGAAACTCAATTTTTTTTCATAGGGAAAGAATTCGGTTGTCCGTTTCTGTTGCTTTGTTATTTTCAGTGCTGTGGTGGAAAGTTATGGGTCGGATTCAGGTAAGTGTGCGATTGTGTGGATGTGAGTGTTAGGGTGGGTTAGGTGAGTTAGGGTTAGGGCTTGGGTTAGGTATGTATGTGATTGTGTGGATGTGAAGGTTAGGGCGGGTTTAGGTGAGTTAGGGTTAGGGAGCAGGTGAGGTGAGTGTGCGATAGTGATGGACCTTAGGGTTAGGGTTAAGGTAAGTGGATAGTTAGTGGTGTGTGCATAGTTTAGTGTAGGGTTAGGTGTCAGATTTTACCTGTATGTGTGTGGATTTCTGTTTGTTTGGTGTGCTTGTGTTGTGTGTATGTGTTTTGGATCAGTGATTTTATTCCCTAGGAAAAAAATCGCTGATCTGACAGTTTGAGATTGTAAGCTTTCGCTTACATAAGGTCGATCAATCAGCGTTCGCTTTTTAAGCATTCGCTGATATAATATAGACCCTATATATATATATATATATATATATATATATATATATATATATATATATATATATATATATATATATATATATATATATATATATATAGATATATATATATATATATATATATATATTGCATTTATTCTTTATTATCTGTCTGTAAGGTTTGAATTTGTTTCTTTTCACTTGATTGATCTTGTTATATAACAAGTGAGACATCATTTCAGGAATGTCCATCTGCTGATTATAAGATGCCTACTATTAATGGCTATCAGGGATGTGCCCAATCATATTAGAAATTGTTGGTTTAATAATAAGAAATATAGATGAAAATAAAAGATAAAACATGAAGGATGAATATTTCTTATATTTCCCGCCAAGCTTTAAAGGAAAATAAAATCAGACTTTGGACAAATTATTAGTTTAGAAAGGGTAAAGTATATGGCAGAATAAAGAAATCTCATGCTTTAAGTCAGACATGATAAAGTAAAAATTGTGAAAAAATTCAAGATAGCACAGATGAATATTATCTAAAAGAGAGCGGTAGGACATGAAAGGGGTGGGTGAAACAAATTAAAGCTGTCAGTAGGATTAAGAAAAAAGTAAAGTGAAATTGAGCAGAACAAGAACACATTATATCAGATATTCATAAAGTTTGGAAGTTCATGAAAGTTCATTTCTTCTTTTGTCAGTTGGTCTTGTTGAAGTGGGTGTTATAAAAAGTGACAAGCAAGGATTGCTTTTTGTTCTTTTAAACTCTGCATTCTATGTGAATGAAGTGACAAGACAGCTGAAAAAATTCACCAAGTAAGGCGGGGGGGGGGTGTAATTAAGCACTATCTTTCATAGTTTTCTATCATGTGGATGTCACTGTGATAGCAAAAAAAAAAAAAAAAAACAACACATAGAACTTTTGGTAGGAAAAGAGAAGAAGAAGAATGTGACTACAGATAAATGTAACTAGAGATAAATAACTGGTATCAAAATAATGGACACGATCTAAATGCAAAAAATGCATTAATATTCTTATTTGCCATGTCATCTACCCTGGAGAAGTACCACACTGACAACACACCCCTAAAACTTGGCCCAGTTGTTGAAGATTTGGGAATTGTATTGGACAGTGCCCTAACTTTTGATCAACATGTACCCATTGCCATAAGAAATTCCTTATATACAAAGTCTAGAAGATTCATAATCATTGCTTGGAAGTGTTTACACAAGTATTTTTATACCCCCAAGAGGATTCCAAACAATTTTTCCTCAAGTAGATACAAATGTTGGAGTTGTGATGGGGAAGAAAGAGATAGTCAGGAACATATTTTTAGGAGTGTAATGAGTTGACAGAATTTTAAAAAAATCCCTTCAGACTACTCTGTCAGAAGTACTGGGTGAGCATAAAATTCCCTTCAGACTACTCTGTCAGAAGTACTGGGTGAGCAAATTGGTACAACTAAGGAAATTATTTTTTGAGCTATGATACAGAATCAGAATTGACTAGACATAGTAAGGCTTTGCGGAGTCTAATTATGGTGGCTGTCAAAAAAGCAATTACTAGAAAATGGAAAATAAAGTCTATTATCTTTCTTCATGTGTCTAAGGCCTTTGATAGAGTATCCCACCAAAAGTTATTAAATGAGCTAGCTTACTTAATTGTAACCCAGCCATCCCTCTTCTGGTTTCTCAGCTACTTAACTGACCACCAACAGGCAGTTAAGTGGTACAATGAACTCTTTACCTATTACCAGTCTCAGTAGGAATACCCCAAGGCTCAATTCTTGGCCCATTGCTCTTCACCATATTCACCAACAGGCTCAGCACAGCCACCCAGCATGCAACCATCGTTCAATACACAGATGACTCCTCCCTCATATGTTCACCTCCCTCCCTACCAGAACTCATACAAACAACCCAACAATCTTTCCAAGACATTGAAAAATGTCTCTCAGACTCTCAACTCATACTCATTCGAAATAAAACAAAGCTTATGCTCCTCACTAATAGCAAAGTTCCTGATAACTCTCCACCCTTCACCATCTACTCCACCAATAAAACTGAAATTTAACCTTTCCAGCAGACTAAACTCCTTGGAGTCACAACAGACAACAACCTTAAATTTGACAAATACCTCACTCTATCATAATGGTCTACATTAAGCTAGGATCACTGTACAGTGTCAAGTGCGTGCCCCTCAAGTGCTGCAGTAGACAACTCATCCCCAGCTGGTGTTTCCTGCAAGGTATACAATTTAGTTTCATCGCATTTGTGCAAGTGTGGCTGATTCCATGCATGTTTCTTATGTCACCAACTCCCAGCTAAGCAGTTCCATTCTCTTCCATAGTGTAGGCAATTTGACTGGGCTTCCAAGACAAAAGTGAGCTGAACAACTACATAAGTCATTCCTTTTCTTAGCTGCTGAGTGCATGTGTACTGATAATAAAGTCAACAACTAATTATACCATTAGTGTGTATGTAAAATGCCCCAGTAGGTATCTCTGGTTAAGAGACTTGTTTGGTCACGTAGTAAGAGAATCATTCCCTGCACCCTTGAGCTGTAGTCTTAATCCTCCCCACCAATTACCAGGTACTTAAGGCTCTGTGCTATTAATGAACTATTTCCTGTAGTCAAAATTACAGGGTTTGTTTCCCTCCACTTCCATTTTCTTATGGTGTGACTGTGAGCAAGTCTCTTGGACAGTACTGCTGGGGCACATTTTGGGTCTCTCCCTCGCTTCCATCTTTGACTTTGTCCATAATTCTTTAGTAAAGTCATGGGGAATCTTTTGGCCTGTTCCAAGTAATTTTTTTGACCTTCTGGCTAATTGTTCAGCATTACAGACAACCACTAAATGTCAGGCATGTGAGTTTCAGACTTTTTGTCCTTCAGAAAATGCTTCTTAATGTAACTTTTTTAGAATATAAAAGAAGGATTTGAAATCTATGCCTAATTGTTGGGTTTTGCCTCTAATTTTTGACCTAAGATGTTTGGAGAGATTGGGGGGATGTGATGAAAAGCACTTCACCGTTTATGCATTTGTTCATTCATTTTATCACAAGAAAAATATCTGAATGTACACAGTTGTATAAGGGCCTGTAACTGATAAGTCATATCTGTGTGTGTGTGTGTGTGTGTGTGTGTGTGTGTGTGTGTGTGTGTGTGTGTGTGTGTGAGCATGTGCAGCTGCAAGTGTGAGGGTCAAATATATAAATATTAGCAATGTAAGGGGTAGAATAAAGTTATAATAACTGATATGGGGAGAAAGGCAAAAGTAGTTTGCCACTGAAAAAATGTAACTGGAGATGCTAAGAGAGAATATGAGAATAATTTGTGTGTTTTTATGTGTTGGGAGGGAGGCTGTACTTTCTCAGCTTAGTCTCAAACCTCTCTTTGCAGAGCCGGGTGTGTGGTAAAGCACAATATATTATAACTGCTGTATAACTTGTTTGTCTTATTAATAGTGTAAAAGGAAAATTGTATGCTGTAACCAAGTGACTGTTCTGGCAAGCAAAGAGAGGCTGGGGTTATTATATAACTTCAATGCAAAGTTTAGCCATGGAAAAAGCATCCTTCTTAGTTGTTAGCAGTCTGCAAGATAATGTAGTATTCCACATTTTGAAGATAGAAGGTTGGCTATGGCTGTGGTTTCCTTAATACTTTTGCTTGTTGATGTTATGGATGGTATGGTGTTCATGATGTCGCAAGCCTGCTCTTACTTATATTGCTTGATGTTTACTGGAATTGCTTTTTTTTCTGGTGGATGGAGTGGTCGCTTAGCTTGCCCATCCTGGGCCTTGGACACTTGCAGCTTGAGTTTGCTTTCCCCAAGAGTCACTAATGATTAAAGGACTAGGTATGCAGTAAGACAAGTATAACATAACATTTTACCAATACTGTGAGCTCCTCCATAGTTGTTAGTAAATGTTCCGCATTTTGCTCATTTGTTCCACTTTATGAGAGGTAGTATAGTTTTCCATATTTTGAAGATGGAAAGTTGACTATGGCTGCAGTTTCTTTAATTCTTTTACTAGTTGGTTTTATGGATATTATGGTGATGTCAAACCATACTAAGCTTAAGATTTTAAAAATATGTACTTTTAATCATCTCAGTTATTAAAATTAAAATTCTTTAATTCTTCTGCTGATACTAGTTTATAGACAGTTATAACAATACTCAGAATATTACAGATGCATCATTAAAAAAATCCCTCACATACACAAAAAAGTATTTAAGTCCTGGAATGAATTATTGTCACCAGACATTCTCTTTTGAGTGCTACTCAAAACTCTTAACTATCTCCTTTTTACAGAATGCCCCAGATTTTGTTTCAAATGTTGGCCCTATCCCTCACAACATTTCATGATTTTCTGGTAAATCATTCATGATTACAAAAAGTCAGTTTATCAGTCAGTAGAGTTTTATATTTTTTTTGTTCAAACAAATGCATATTGATTCAAAACATATTGTTCTGTTAACT
Organism: Protopterus annectens; assembly: GCF_019279795.1. Lineage (NCBI taxonomy): Eukaryota > Metazoa > Chordata > Ceratodontiformes > Protopteridae > Protopterus > Protopterus annectens. The sequence goes on along the minus strand of NC_056728.1, from coordinate 1,062,059,437 downwards.
TTTTTGAAGAGAATTAACAATAATATTGAAACATTGTTCCTGATTTTATCCCCCGATATTTTTGTATTTGTCTAGAGTTCATGACCAAATACATAATAAGCTAGGGTGCATCCACAATATATTCAGATCTAAATTATTTTTATTGGTGCTGTTTCAGCAAACCAGAAACAGAGTACTGGGTGGTTCATGATGCTACATTTGCTTGGTACAGTAATATCTTTATCAGTGCTATTTTCTTTGGAAGGAGGATTGAAAATGAAAGCATTTATTTGCAGTCTCAGAAGCTCAATAGGCTGTATATTCACTTTGGGTTCAGAAGGCTGTGGGGTCTATTCCCATGTGAGGTACTATGACTTTTTCCCATTAAAGAGGAGTATAAGGAGGGTGCTGCACTTCTTGGTGTGCCATCCATAAGATGAGGTCAGTCATTTACTTATCAAAATGAAGTAATGCTATTTCCATAAGAGGTAGCACACTCTCCTTTATGCAGATGGTTGGGAATTCAGTACCTACACCAAGTGGACTAATTGCTGACACTAGCACTGAAGTAAGGTTCTACCTCCATGAGTTGGTTTTAGCTCAAGTGGATGTAAAAAGTCCCATGGCACATGTTGAAAGGACTAGGAGAAGTTGTCTAAATGTCCTGTCCAAATTTCCCTTAGCAGTATAAATACCATCTTAGAACTCCCTACTAGCTACTAGCCTAGTGGGAATAACCTGATGAACAAAGGATAAATAATAGACAATAGTGGAAGTTCCCCAATGTCCCGGCCAAATTTCCTCTAGTCAATATGAATACCACATTGGGTCTCCCTGCATTAAGGTTTAGTGGGACTAACCTAGTCAATAAAAAGTGTAAATAAATAATGGCTGCCACTATATCTGTGTTATTTCATTATACCTTTTACTTTGACTATATTAATGCAGCAGAATCATCAAGTGTTTATGGTAATTGATCTCAATGGATCTGGGAGTGTGTCAAGGAATCATAGACACAATTATATTACCCAGGTGAAAATAACATGCAGGAGAGGGGGTGAGGGGGGACAGGAAATTAGTTAGGATTAAGTATTGGTGGGGGGTTGTGTAAAGGTAGATGAGTAGATATAGGAAGGGTTTTACAGGCCAAAAGTAACCAGGCAAGAGCAGAACAGAAGCAGTGGCACATAGGAATGAACAAGAGAAACAATGGGGAAGTAAGCAACAAAGAAACAGTAATGAACAAGAATCAGTGAATTCCTGAAAAGAGCTTAGCAGCATCTGGAAATAATGTGAATTACTAAGACTTGAGAATCTTCCTTCACAGAGAAAAACCTGCAGTCACTACATCTGACCTCGATATTGCAGGAGCTCTGACATAAGGCACTACACCTACAAGTTTACAGAGACTTTTGCCAATATTTAATAGCCTGCAGTCATTACATCTTACCTTGTTATTGCAGGAGCTCTTCCATAAAACCCTACACTCACAAGTTTACTGAGAATTCTGACAGCATTTAATAGCCTGTGATCACTACACCTGACCTCAAAATTATAAGAGCTCTGCCATAAGGCCCTACACCTGCAAGTTTACTGACATTTTTGTCAGTGTTTAATGTAAGTATATTTATCATGAAGAATCATGCTGTGTATTAACTTTAATCAGTCAAATTAATGCCTGCACTATGACTAAAAATCTCTGTGAAATAGTCTGTGCACTCTAAGGACCTCTTACTAAGTTGGCCACAGTCCCCTTTTGCTTTACCAGTAGCCTATACTGCATATGCCAGTTTTGTAGTCTCAAGAAATGACAAGACAACCTGTTTTACTTGCATCTCTTTGTTAATTGCCTTGTTCTGGCTATAAACTGATTGCTCTCAGTTATAGTTTGCCCTGAGTGTAAGAAACCTGCTACACTCAGCCTCACTAAGCTTGGCATCACTTCAATCCCCTACCCTACACTCATTTCCCACCCAGCCCATCTTACTCCATCTCCCCTGACCTCCCCTTGCCAGGGCCAAACCAAAAAACCTTTCCAAAGCTGACTACAAACTCCTGAGAGCAGGTATACGTGGCTTCCCAGCCACAGTCCCTTCAACTGGAACTAGCACTATTGTCCAAGCCTACAAAAAAATGAGCACCTACATAGCTTCATGGACTCAGCAGTACCTGACAGGACCAAATTATTTTCCTCAAAGAAGAGTAAATCTATCTGGTGGACAGCAACAATAAACAAACTCTATAATAAAAGGTAAAATTTGTTGTTCGGGACCAAGGAGGAGATGCCAAGTTGGAAACAATCTCTCCTTTGTCTGAACAAGAAAATAAGGTCAATGGTGAAATCCTCTAAGGCTAACTTCGAGTCCAAATTGGCAACATCCACTAAGGGCAATCATAAGACCTTCTTCACATACGGCCATAATCTCAAAGGTAACACCCGAATCTACTCTGAACTGGAGGTCAAGACACCACATACACAAATGCAGTGGCTATAGCCAACCTGCTGGCAGACAGTTTCAGTTAGAACTTCACCCCCTGTCGCCCCTATCAGTAAACCAGGACATCCCCAACACCTGCCTCTTCCCCTCATCACCAGGGAGCAGATATTTAGTGCCCTCTCAAATGCAAATAACACAGCCTCCATGAAACCCAACAACATCCCTGGCTGCATCTTACATGAACTCAGGCATGAGTTCTCAGAACCAATAGGCATCCTATTCAAACAAAGCCTGAGCACTGGTTTTGTCCCTGCCGAAAGGAAGGCAGCTACTGTCATCCCTCTACACAAAGGTGGAGTGTCCACTGACCCAGGCAATTATAAGCCCATCAGACTAACTAGCCTGATCTGCAAGGCCATGGAATGCATTATCATGGATGTTATAAACAAGGACATTAGCAAGCTCCAGATACTTAACTCCACACAGTTTGGTTTTCTCAAAGGAAGATCATGCCTATTAGACTTAGTCAACTTCTTCGAAACAGTCACCAAAGCCATGGACAAGGGGAAGACAGTGCACACTGCCTACCTTTACCTAGCCAAAGCCTTTGACACTATTACCCACTCAAGCATAATAGAAAAACTCTCCCAGCTAGGCATCGACCCATATGTTACCAGATGGGTAGCTAACTGGCTCACTGATAGAACCCACTCAGTCAAAATAGGGAAAGCCACCTCTAGTAGTAGACCCTTAATGAGTAGCATGCCCCAAAAATTGGTCTTGGGGCCTCTACTATTTGGGATTTACTTTTCTGAGGTGCAAGCCAAAACCAGTGGTCTGTGGCTGACCAAGTTTGCAGATAACTGCAGTCTGGGTGCTGTCTTAAATTCCCCTAGTGATGTGAGCATTCTCCAAGAGGGTCTTACCCAAACTAATGACTGTGCCAGAAGCATGACCTCAAACTGAATGCCAAGAAATGCATCATTATCCTTTTTGGGGAAAATGGCAACCCCACTAATTATCGCATTAATTAGAACATGCTAAGCATGCAATCAGTCATGAGGGACTCGGGCAACCAGGTTGATAGCAAACTGACTTTTGACCACCACATTGCCTTCTTGTGCAAAAGGCTTTCTACATGAACTACCTCATAATTAAGGGCATTTCATTCAGGAACAAGGAGATCATAACATCCCTCTACTCCTCCCCTATCAGACACATTATTGAATACAATGCCCCCTTCAACATATACCTTGCCAAGCACATGCAGCAGCTGGAGAGACTATAGAGGTCTCTGACCAGGAAAATCCAAGGTCTCAAACACCTATCCTATACAGATAGGCTAAAATCCCTGTCCCTCTGCTCAGTCTCTTATAGACTGCTCAAAGGTGACCTGTGTCTGGCATACAAGGCTGTTTCATACCCAGCCTTGATGGAGTTGCTGTATATCTGTAAGTCAATCTCCATTCAAGCAACCTGCATGCAAGGTCTACACCTGGTCTGTGACATTAATAGAACTTGTTCATAGCATAGATTTGAGTGCCAAAGACTCCCCCCATCTGTGGAATAGAATCCATCTCCCTTTCAAGCAGAATACCTCACTAGACCTCTTTAAGAGGAACCTGTATAACTGGATGGGAAACAGAAAATACACTCCTGGGATCCCATCTGTGGCCCTGCTGGACAGGGGAAACAGGTGCTGCCTTTGTGGGAGCATGGATGAAATTCTTGGCTAGGCTTATAAGGGCCTCTGGGCCAATAGCCTATTATTGTCACATGGACCTATGAACCTATGCCATGCTATATGTGTATCAATTAAAAGACATGTCACTGTTATCTGTCTGGTATTTGATGAGGTAACATCAACCTGACCTCCAGGACAGTGTCTGATAATGCCCTGGTGGGATGACTGCATATGCAATAGTCTGATATAGACAATGACATAAACATTGTCTGTTGAGAATATGGTAATAACAGTATCCCACATTCTGGTGTAAATGCTTTCATAATGTCAGGTAACAGCTCTCATAGAAACATACCCACTTACAAACTTGACAGCAATGAGAATAGAACTCCTCCATATATAAATACACAGACTACAGAGCACAGTACTTTACACAAACACCACACATGGCTCAAGTCTGACTTTTGCCTGGCTGCAGGTCAACTTATAGTGGATGACATCAGCAGGCCATGTGGGAGACAGGAGGTTGTTAGGGTTGCATTAAATGGATGTGTAGGCTTGTGCAAGTATCAAAATACTGGCAAGCCATGCCATTGGAGAAGTAAATATAGAATAACACATATACTCCGCTGACTAGAAATACACACACCAAGTTGAATGCAGTGAGACTAGAACCTCTACCTTTCCAACTGCATAGAATATAGAGCACAGTACGTTATACACACACCACAATACCAGTTTGACTTTTATATAGCTGCAGGTCAACTTATGGTGGATGACATCAGCAGGCCATGTGGGAGACAAGAGGTTGTGAGGGCTTCATGAAATTGATGTGTAGGTGTATGCAAGTTTCAAAATACTTGCAAGCCATACTATTGGAGAAATAACTGTAGGATAACACATGTACTCTGCTGACTAGAAGCACACACCAAGTTGGCTATAGTCAGAACAGAGCCCCCAGATTTCTAAGTGCACAGACTACAGAACTTAATATGTTATGCAAGCTCCATAGCACAAATCTGCTTGTTTTATGGATGCAAGTCAACTTATAGTGGATGCCATCGTCAGGCCATATGGGAGATAAGATGTTGTGAGGGCTGTATGAAATAGATGTGCAGGCTTGAGCAAGTATCAAAATATTGGCAAGCCACAGCATTGGAGAAGTAACTGTATGATAGTATGTCTACTCTGTTGACTTGAAACATACATGCACCATGTTGACTGCAGTAAGAACAGAACTCCTATCTCTCTAAGTGCACACACTACAGGACACAGCATGTTACACAAGTGCCACAGCACAAGTCTGACTTTCATAGCACTGCAGTTCAATTATAGTGGATGACATCAGCAGTGCATGTTGGAGAGTAGGAAGTTGGGAGGCCTGCCTGAAATGGATCTGTAGGCAGGTGCAAGTATCAAAATACTGTGCATTTTATGGGATTGGGGCAGTAACTGCAGGATACATACTTGCTCTTGGGGCTAGACATGCACACACACAGTTGATTGCAGTGAGAACAGAACCCTTACCTATCTAAGTACACAGGCTACAGATCTCAGTGCTTAAAACAAGCCTCATGGCACAAGTCGGATTTATAGAAGACTACAGGTAAACCTATAGTAGATGACATCAGTAGGACATGTGGGGGACAACAGGTTGGGAGGCCTGCATAAGCACGTAGATTCATAGGTTCATATGATGCCAGTAGCCTAAGAGCTTTAAAGTGTGTAGACACCTAGCTGTGTAAAAACACAAGTACCCTTATTGAGCATAGTTAGATGTTTAAGTATAGCAGAGCAAGGTTGCGAGCACCACCAAATGGCCTTTTCCATGAGGGAGCACACAACATTATATATTACATTTTGTAGTGTGGTTGATAGATGTGTGGAAAAAATACTGAGACCCCAGGGTCGTACTGCTTGGTGTGGATATATTGTAAATACATGATTTACAGTTAGATTGTGCCCTTAGTTTGCAGTGTTTCCATATGTAGTTTTATGTCATACAAAGGAAATAAATAATAAACACCAATAAGACAACATCATATACACAGTTCCATAGTACCATGAGCAGCGGATTTGTGCAATCCTTAACAAAGTGTACACGCATGCGAGTTACACATGTTTGTGCCTAGGTAAACAGTGCACAAATGCAAGCCACATTGCTAAGGTCTGACAAGCATAATGCAACAGTGGCAAGCAAATGCATGTATAGGCAATTGTATTTGTGTTTTTCACAAAACTTAAACCCATACCGGTCCAGAAACAGGAATGCATTTACAAGACTATAGTACACAATATACCCACAGGCATACATTTGATGATAAATGTGATAATATAGATTACTAAATCAGTAAAAGTAATACTGTTTGGAAAATGCTATATTCAAACCCATGATCATTTGCATGACAATCCTACACTTACACTTGTTACCTCAATAATGTTTAGGAAACAGTTGTCTATGTTGCACCTCATTGCTGTAAACTACAATGTGTGTCACTCACAGCAGTAAAACAAAGGTTGTCTGTACTCCAGGTCAGCTTTTCATAATGGCCAAGGGCATTCATTGAATATATCTGGTTTCTATTTTGGCTGTTTCCTAGGTAGTCCACCTCACTTTGCACCAACTGGATAAGCACAACTAAACTTGAAATTTAGTTGTTCCTTGCTTTCCATGTTTATGCTATGTTGTACATCATGCAAAATGTGCATTTAAAAAGGAGAGAAATAAGAAAAAAGAACTTACAAATCTACCACTATTTACTTGATTACTGCACCAAGTTAGGAAATACAAGGATATGCCATAATATCATTAAAGAACACATTCTTGGTTTAGGACCTATCTTGCAAATGCAGCAGTTGACCCAATTTTATTTTGGGGCTAAAATTTCCTTGTCTCTACTCCTATAGTATTGAAGTATTCAGGAAAAAACAGAATGGAGGCTACATGGATGTTTTACAGCTTGCTGAATAGCTCCACAGTGCTGAAAATCATCTGTTTATGCTGTAATTAGCACCTATGAAAACCATCTTCTGCTTAACTGAATATATTAAGCCAGTTGGTGCTCATTTGTGTGCAATGCTCACTTCTGCTCCACTGTGCACAGAAGCTTAAATAAGGTAAACACAGGTAATGTTGTTATTACTTTCCTCCATTCCTGTGATATTGGGCAAACAAGCAGCTCAAAAAATGAAGAAAACGTTACAGACTCTGTAATAGAACCCAGGACCATATGCAGTCTAGCCCTTCACATAGACATGCTGTCACAGGAATAGTTATGCAAAACCACCAAAAAAAAAACTGCCATTTATTGCTCTATTTCCTGTGGTTGTACTAAGTGATGCATCATACAAACAATGACAAAAATTAAAAAAAAAATAATTTAAAGTGGACAGAGATGACACATTTTAATAAACAATAAAGAGGATGAAACAGAACTTGTGAATTGTGCACTGCGTATATGCACTTCCACATTTCACAGACCTACATGTAAGTGTAACCTGACACCCACCCGATGTCATCAGTCACTGTTGTCATCTATTGAAAATGAATGCTGTGGAAGTGCCTACATGAAGTGAACATCACTACATGCTTACACATTTTTGGGATTCAGCAATTCTAATGAGTTTTGACCTAATTTGCATTGTCACTGTGCTGATAGCCCTGAAGCTACATGGGGTAACCATGTAGGAAGGGAAACTGAAGGGGACCCCAAGGTTGTACACACGAGGGAGGGTATTAGTTTATTATATATCTGCAAAGAAGAATACAGGTTTTGATAAAATGCGACTGTATTCTGTCAGATGCATACTGCATATGCTTACATGACATTAAGAATAGTCTGTTTCATGGGGTTTACTTGTAGTTGTCTATATTAGTTATGAGTATTTTCGTCATTTGGGGGTGGGGGAGAGCAGAGCTGCATTTATGTCATGGCACTTAAAAGGGACTTATTGCTATTGTTAATCTAACTTTCTAGCATCCACCAGTCATAATGTGTATGAGGTTACATGTTATGGTCAGTTCTGTACAAATCTATGGAGATTTACTCGCTCTTCTTTCCCTGTAGACTCCTTTCCATGGCTGCATTCAGAAATCTTTTGAAAACATGGGGAACATGAGCATGGAGTCTACATGATTGCTTTACATCTTGTTGAATCACTCCACTGTGTTGGTTTGCTACATTAGCATACAATTCATCTACTTATGCTGTAATTTGAATGCCATGGAAATTGACATGTTTGTACGTGAGTGTGGCCCACTACACAGAGTTTACTGAATCTAAAAATATTTGCACCCATATGCACATCACGCTGTGACATGCACATGGTCAAAAATGGCCATGTAGGCTTTATTGAATTCCCCCATGACTATTCCAGAATATCTCTCATTTCCCAAATTCCAGATTATCTTTCTTCCCCAGAATTCCTCTGTAATCTTTCTCTTTTACTAAAAATCTTGTCACTTCTAATATAATTATGTCTATATCACATGTATTATACCACTTCAAAATCCATATTCTTCTTACTATATTCTTAATTCTATTTACATTTGCAGAAAGCACTCTAAAATTTTCATTTTCCATTTACCTCAGAGTCATAGTTTCACAATTTCATAGCTAATTAGTAGGCTAGCTGCCCTAATGAGCTACTCTAAACTTCACCAATTTCCCTATCAGTGATGACAATCAAACACTGCGCGTTGTGACTCTGAATCAAGCATCTTAACCACTACACCAACCCCCATCCGTTAAATGAATGCATTTTCTTTCATCCATTTCTTTTCTTTTTCTTCTGTACTTCTTTTAAATTTTCTTTTTCTGTTCTTTGTACTTTTACCAATAAAATTATTTTTTCCTTTACTATCTACTAATTTATGTCTTGTTCACCACCTATATCAGAACCTCCTTCTCTGGGGGGGGGGATTTAATAAAGCCTACACATTGTTTTTCCATGTAGGCATTGTGCAGCCCTGCTAACATAGCTGTGATCATTTTTAGATTTAGTAAGCACTGCTGAGTGGTATACACGAGTGCGCCAACACAGAAACTTCTGTGGCATGCAAATCACCTCATAAGCAGGTGAATCTCATGCAAATGAGCCAGGTAGAGCAATCAATCAAGCAGATAGGCAGCTCTGCAGACCCCGTGTCTGTGTCTGTAGAAATTCTGTGTACAGTAATATACACAGACAAAAGGGGCTGTAAAAATATATAGATAGATGAACAGAAATGCCGTAGCATGTACAGGTATGAGTGAAACTATCATATGTGTGTCTGACAAATTAAAGCAAATAAGTTAAATTAAATTAATTTTTTTTAACAATCTGGGCATGTTTGTACACTGTGGCATACCATGTAAACATGCTTTATAAAATATAAAAAAAAAAAACTGGAAAAACAAAACTAATATTATGTGACAAAAATATATTAAAGGACCCTACGTGCAGTATCTGCAATGGTGCATTGGTGCTGTTGCTAACATGGTAGGGATTTGAAGCATGTAGTTTCCAGGCTGTAAGCATGGGTCACTATGCAAATGAGGTGGAGTTACTGAATAGCACAAAGGGGTGATCATGTCCGCATATCCCCTTCATGTAGGCAGAGAACCATATTGTTGTTTACAGTGGAAACAGCTGACATTGGTGAGGGTGTGTCCAGTGATTTCTAAGCTTATTTCAGTCTGTTTGCACAGTGTGCCACAGTGCTGAATGTATCCTTGTGGGGGGGGGTGTACTTACATCTAAGCTTATTTTAGCTAAGGTGAGCATGTTTTCATGTGTTTGCATGGTGTACCACTATGCTGAGCATGAAAGTCTGTGGGGGTGCATACAGTGACTGGTAAGCTTTGTTTACAAATGGGGCACACATTTGCATGGCACGCTGCAGTGCTGATTGTATCTAAAACCCAGCGACATATTAATTAGTTTTGGCTTCTCTTTAACTTAAACTAGGGCCATTACATGATGTTAATGATATACCAGGCAGGTTGAATGCATCACAGGTAGCCAATCACACAGTCAGCAACTGCAGCAGAGCACTATAAAGTATGCATTCACCCTACCATCTGATTTTTCCCCCATACTCTGCACCATTGGAGTACAGACTTGTGAATTTTAACTGACAGAATGCTAGGGGCTGCTGCAGGTTTGTTACATCTGTATGTGCTAGATGCTGAAGTCAGTGCTGCTGCTGCTGCTGATAAGAGGCCTAGACAGAGAAAGAGAAGAATGCTCAGACCCAGTGTAACCTTCCAGGAGCTACATCAGCTGCAGATTGTAGAGCACTACAGGGTGGACAGGGACATAGTACAAGAACTGAATGAGGTCTGCCACCCTCAACTCGGACCCAGAGCCAAAAGAGGAGAGCCCATCCCAGTGGAAACAAAGGTATGTGCAGCCCTTAGCATACTAGTGTAGAACAGAGCACGCACGCGTGTGTGTGTGTGTGTGTGTGTGTGTGTGTGTGTGTGTGTGTGTGTGTGTGTGTGTGTGTGTGTGTGCAACATTAAGAAGCATTTCCAGACATGGGCATGTGCATATAAAAAGTGAGCATGTGCAGGCAGCAGTTCCATTTTGAGAAAACAGACAGAGTGTTAACATGTATGAGTGTAGTAGTCAGTCTGTTTATAAGTTTAAGTTTGTTACTAAGCCTCAGTCATGATGTGTTGTGTGTAATAAAGCTGCTTGAATCAAACCCACAACTGTTTGCCTGTTTTATCCTGACAGGAGGAGCAACATGGTGTCAGACCTGTGATTGAGAGTACAACTTCTTCAAGCCATGAGGTTCAGAGTTGATTGTGAAGGTATATTGAGCAGGTTGGGTGATACAGTGCTCAAACGATCAAAAAGGGCCAGAAACAAGCTTCAGGTAATCAAAACTTGCACGGATGATTTATTTTGCAAAGAAAATGAGATGGAGCATTTGTAAGGCACAAAATGCATTATTAATCAAACAAGTAGCACACACTGCATTATTAATTAAATAAAATGTTCAAAACCATGATATTTGATAAAACTATCAGAATCAGAATTACCTTCAGTTTGCATAATGAGCATGTTTAAAGTAAAACAAGCACAAGGAAAGTACAATGAACATGATAAGAGATTAAATGGCCATAGCGAGTACAATATAAGGTCAAAATAAGCTTAAAGAGGAGGGCAACATCATGTTTTTAGTAAAAGACTGTGTTTTGGGCATAAACTACTATTTCACAATGACTGAAGCCATGCAAAGCATAACTAGAGTTGTTTGAAGTATCTCAGAGTGTGCAAAGTGTTTGCAGAGTGTATGCTTTGTTACGGTGCAATTATTTGAAAGAGTTTGCTGTGTGCAAAGTACAGTTATTTTGTAAAGTGCATTCAAAGTACAGCCATTTCAAAAATATTTCTTGTTTTCTTGTGCTGTGTACATTTATTCATAGAGTGCCACCATTTCAAAGTGTTTCTTACACTGTATAGAGATATTTCCCGAAGTACAACCATTTTGAAAGGGTCTTGTGCTGTATACAATTTATTTGCAAAGTGCATTCATTTTGAAGTGTTTCTTACTCTGACCTTCTTCTGCTTTGTACAGCTTATTTGCAAAGTACAGTTATTTCAAAGTATTTCTGGCACTGATAAGAAGTGAGTTCACAAAGTACAGTGATTTTAAAGTGTTCATGTGCTATGGAGACTTATTTGGAAAAGTACAATTATTTCAAAGAGTCTGTTGTGCTATTGGGCATAATTAAAAGTTCTGGCATAAAGTTCTGACATATATTTATGTGTGTATGTTCATACATAATTCCAAGCACCTTCATTACTGTGTGTTGATATGGCAGAGGCATTTTGCAGACACAGTCCACTTGTGTTTGATCATAATATTGCAGAGAATTGGAGAGTATTTGAGCAGGCGTATGATATTTTCATACAAGCAGCTTTTTCTGACAAAGGTGCACATACAAGGTCATTAATTTTGCTTAATTTAGCTGGGTCAGAGGCCATTGAAAGAGAGCATTCCATTGTCTATGCACCAGCAGTATATGCAGCAGAGGGGGGAAACTGCAATATTGTTGTACTGGCTGAATCAACAAAGGAACCTGAGTGCTTGAAATGTAAATTTATAGAAATGTGCAACCCACAGACAAAAGTTACATAAGAGAGGCACCTATTTTATACAAGGCACCAAAGGCTAGGTGAAACTTTTGCAGTTTATATCACTGACTTGAGAAATAAGGCTAAAATGTGCAGATTTGATGATTTGAAAGATGAGTTAATAAAGGACAGGCTTGTGTGTTGTGTTAATAGTGCTGCAGTGAGAAAGATTTTGCTTTGTGGCATTGATTTAATGTTGAGAAATGCTGTAGATATTTGTCAAATCCATGAGCTCACAAAAAGGCACACAAGTAGGCTTGCAAGTGATAAGAGCTTAGTTCCAGCAACTTATAGAGCAAGCATAGACAGCAAGTAACACATGGCAAGCAGAAGCAGGCATAAGCACATGGCAGCTGCAGCCCCTATGGGTTCCCATGGGAGATCCCATAACTTTCTAGCAAGTTCCAAGACTAGCTCAGCAAAATGGACATGCTCAGTGCAGTATAAGAGTGGGTCAGCAAAATCCAAGTCAAGTCTTATTGTTCGCTGTCGTAATTGTGGTGCCAATCATGAGTCTAAAATAGAGAAGTTCTTAGCATTTGGCCAGCAATGCCACAAGTGAAAAAAATGGAACCACTTTCAAACGTTTTGTAAATCATGCAAGCCTCATTCAATTATTAAGAAAGGTCACTCAGTAAAGGAAGTTGATCGTGCGGAAAGCTGCAACCCTACTTTCTATGTAAATGGTGTATCAGTGGTCAGTGAAAAGGTTACTGCAGTAGATTTGTTGGCAAAGAATAAAGTAGCTTGTACTGTCCTGATTAATGGTAAACTCAAAGCTCAAAATAGATACTCATTCAAAGTGTAATGTAATGTCAGCAGAAACATTTGCTAGAGTGAGAGCAGGTGCGCAACTTAATTTTGCTAACTGTGCAAAGTTTGTTGCTTATGGAGTTGAAGAGATTCAGACTGATGGCTCAGTAGTGCTGTCATGCTATTCAGCTGAGAACAGTTACACCTTGCAATTTTATGTAGTCAGAAGACCTATGCAGTCATTATTAGGTCTCAGAGAGTTTAATAATGGAACTGCTTTCGTTTACCAAAGAAATCCATCCTGTAAGTACATGTCCCAGTTCCAGCTTCAGTGATGCTATTTTCTCAGAGTATGCTGATGTTTTTAATGACATGTTAGGCAAACTTCCAGTTGTGTGCTCCATGAAAGTAGACCCAGAGTTCAGTCCAGTGGTCAGACCAGTGAGAAGAGTTCTAATAGCTATGCAGGACAAAGTCAAGGTCCAGTTAGACAAGATGGTGCAGCAAGGTGTGATTTGTCAAGTCACAGAACCAACAGAGTGGGTGTCTTCCACGGTAGCTGTTCACAAGAAAATTTCAGATGAAATCAGATTATCCATTGACCCAAGATACTTGAACAAGGCATTAAAGAGACCTCACTATCCTATGCATACAGTTGAGGAGGCTGCCACCCTCATGCCAAATATCACTGTTTTTACTGTCTTAGATGCCAAGAGTTCATTTTGGCAAGTAATGTTTGATCGCAAATCTTCACTACTGACTAAATTCAGCACACCATTTGGTAGATACAGATTCCTTGGGATGTCTTTTGGAATAAATTCTACCAGTGAAGTCTTTCAGAGTGCAATGGAGAATTTTTTTTCATGCTATCTTTGTGCTATAGTAGTTGATGATTTATTGGTTGGAAGTAATGGTGAAGCAGAGCATGACAGAAACCTCAGGAAAGTTCTGAACAGAGTGCATAAAGTGATCTTGAAGATTAATCCTCTGAAATTAAATTCAGACTACCAGAAATTCCATATGTAGGTCATTTATTCACAAGTACAAGTTTACGACCAGACCCTTCCAAAAAAGTAGCCATTCTTGAGAAGCCAGCTCCAGACAATGTCCATTCCCTACATCATTTTCTTGGTATGCTTAACTATTTGGACAAATTTATCCCTGAATTTAATGAATTGTCAGTGCCTATAAGAGAGCTGACAAGCAAGCATGTTGCCTGGCCATGGTTAGAATAACATCAGAGAGCATTTGATAACCTCAAACAGCAAATTGCCAACCCACCTACATTGAGATACCATGATGTCCACAAAACAGTAGTTCTTTGCTGTGATGCTTCAAAGTTCGGTTTTAGTGCATTTATTCTTCAAGAAGGTAGACCTGTTATCTATGCATGTAGAAGTCTTACCCAAACTGAAATGCAGTATGCTCAAATTGAGAAAGAACTTTTGGCAATTGTGTTTGCATGTTTGAAATTGCATGATTATATTTATGGCTGAACTATCCAAGTTGAAACTGATCATCAACCTCTAGTCACTGTTTTAAAGAGGCCTATGCATACCGCTCCAGCAAGACTACAAAGAATTATGATCAGAATGGAAAAGTATAATTTCAAAATGGTCTACACAAAAGGCAAACTTCTTTATCTGGCTGACACCTTGTCCAGATCACTGAGAAATACTGCACAATAGCTTGATGCAGAGAATTTTGACTTTGATGCTATGGAAGTGCATCATTTTTCTTCAATGAGACTTGATGAGCTAAGAGATCATACAAAGACAGATCCAATTTTGCAGAAGCTCAACCACTTCATCAATGTTGGATGGCTGTGAAGGCAACCTTGTGTACCACCAGAAGTACAGTCTTATTTTCCATACAGAGATGAGATGCTGATGGAAGATGGTATCATTTTCAAAGGTCCAAAAGTTATTGTTCCTGCTTCTTTACATCATGAATACATTCAATTTTGCATCATGGCCACCAAGGTTCTTAAGCTGCCAAAAGAAGTATGAGAAGACTAGTATATTAGCCTTCTCTGTCAAAGGACATTGATAAAGTGCTTTCATCTTGTTCAGTCTGCATTAGTACTAAACAACATTTGCAAAAAGAGCCACTTCAGCTAAGCCAGATTCCTGAACTATCTTGATGAACAGTAGCCACTGACATATTTGAGTGGAAGAATCAGCATTACTTAGTGTTGCTAGACTCTTATTTGAACTAGCTTGAGATCGATTTGCTACCTAATCTAATCTAATGTCCAGTGCTGTTATTATTAAGATGAAGTGTCATTTCTTAGTCCATGGTAGTCCACACAAAGTTATTTTTGACCATGGTAGCCAGTTTACCAGTCACTTGTTTCAGAAATTTGCAAAAGAGTGGGACTTTATCTGTGTGACTAGTAATCCGGAATACCCACAGTCAAACGGCCTTGCTGAACATGCAGTACAGAGTGCAAAGCAATTACTAGAGAGGTCAAAGCATGGCAATACCGATATTTTCTTGAATTTACTTAATCTCAGAAATATACCTCGTGACAACCTTCTTGGCTTGCCTGCTCAGAGATGACTATCCAGGCAAACCAGAACAAAGTTGCCTATCAGTTCTAATTTGTTGGTGCCTTATGCTAAAAAACACAAAAACAGTCAAGCCCAACTCTTTAAGAAGTGTTCCTTTCAGAACTCCAGCTATGAAAAAGCAAACAGATTTATTCGTCCATTAAAAGAAGTAGAGACAGTGAGGATGCAAATGGCGAAAGCCTTTGATTGAATTGGTCAAGTCTGCGGCATATGTGCCAAGCCAAGATCCTACGTAGTGGAATCTGACGGTATGGAATATACGAGAAACCACAGGCATCTTCTTCTGGTGTCTGAAATGATATTGCAGCATCATACCTGTGATACAAACTCTAGATCTCAGGGCAACCAAAATTTATACTGAAGAACATGTCTCAGTATCCATTCCCATTCTTGATGATGTCCCAGATGTCCCCAAAGTTGAACATTCCTTGAAGACTAGATGCAATTCTAATTTTTATGTTACACGATCAGGTTGTATTTCTAGACCTAGTGTAAAATACACAGTAACCTGGACAAGATTGTTTCATATGTGTCTAATTTTGTAGGATTGCATGTCAAAGAATTAGTTTTATATAACTGCATGTCAAAAGATCCTTTCTGAATAATTGCATGTCATTGAATACTGTCATTTGGTATATGATCTCATTCTCAAAGAGGGAGGATGTAGAATAGATTATGTGTGTAACTTCCAGAAGCATTTCCAGATGTAGACACGTGCATATAAATAGTGAGCATGTGCATGCAGCAGTGCGATTTTGAAAGAACAGCCAGTGTTAACATGGATGAGTGTAGTAGTCAGTCTGTTTATAAGTTTATTTAAGTTTAAGTTATTAAGCCTCAGTCATGATGTGTTTGTGTGTAATAAAGCTGCTTGAACTGAACCCACAACTGTTCTTCTGTTTTATTTTGACCAGACAAGCAACAGCTAGCTACAGGTACTTTCCAAAGACCAACTGGGAACATGATGGGGGTCTCACAGGCATCTGCTTCCAGGATACTCCACAAGTTCCTAGGTACCATGCTACTAAATGCCAGCCAGTACATTTCTTTTCCCCTCACCCCTGAGATGAGGGCCAGCAATATGCAACACTTTCACCATGTAACACACTACCCTGTGGTACTGGATGCCATAGGTTGCACGCATGTACACATCAAGTCACCACCTGGTGTGGAGGGTTGCATCTACATCAACTGCAAAGGCTAATACTCCATCAACTGCCAAATCATGTGCAATGCCCAGGACATTATTATAAATGTGTGCGCTGGCAGTTATCATGACTCTCATATCTGGCATGCTTCACAGCTGTACCAGATGTTTGCTAGGGGGGACATCCCACATGGCCATTTCCTTGGGAATGCTGGCTACACACTGGAATCGTGGATGATGGCACCCATCAGAAATGCAGACTCACCCACTGAAGAATGCCATAATGAGGCACACACACAAACTTGGAACATCATAGAGAGTGTGTTTGGGCTTCTAAAGTTATGGTTTCAGTGCCTCGATATATCTGATGGAGCCCTGCAGTACTCTCCAGCCACATGTGCCCACATGTTCACAGCACGTACCATGCTACACAATATGATCCTGGGGTAAGAACTGCAGCAGGATCAGCAAAGGGAAGGGATACACAGCCCCACAGTAGTGCCTATATTTTCACAGCCACAGTCACAGGAGGACTTGGAGGAGGAACCTGTAGGTAGATTTAGGCATGCCCAGTACACCCTGGCTTTGGCTAAAAGACAACACATAGCACATTCACTGACTATCTATTGCCCTAGGGACTGACACTGTACTCCGACTCACATACATACAGTAAAATTATTGAGGCCAGAAAACCCACACAACCTGTACCTATCCATGTATTGGCTGTGTACTGCTTGTATCACACAGAGTCAGCCTTTAAATGCAGTCCTGTCAACTTCTGCATTCGCAAGGTAAGTCTCTAACCTCCACACTATTTGTAAGGATTACTATAATAGGATATTGTATGTATGGATCTTCTGCATTTATGCAAGGAAATATAGTGGGTTATGCGGACAGAAGCAACATCCACATGGTACTACAGGTACCCAGTCCAATAGTATGTGTTCCCTAACAATCACTAGGCCTCATGGTTAGAATATGCACTACATCAGCCAAGGGATGTGTTAAACAGTGGGGTCACATGATATTTGGACTACTTCCTATCCCAGCAGATCATGTACTGTTGTTCCCCCACACCCAACACAGCAGTGTCCCCATATACCTGCTTTAACAGAAAATCAGCAATGGTATATCAGCATTCCAGGCAATCTCAAGGCTGTAGCACAGAACTCGATCGCACTCTGTCTGGCAGCCTGTGTGGCTCGGTGGACTAGGAAAGTTAGCATGGATGATGGTGTTGATGCTTTTAATCTGGATGTAGGCACAGCTGTTCCATGTGAGGTATTATTATGTTGGTGTTTTCACAGACTGTCAGTCTGTGTGTGGTATGACATTATGAACCTCAGTCACATATTAGGTACAGTAGACAGCTGGGGAATGCTGTGGACAGTTAGAGTGATGTGCAGTACTGCAGAAAAAGGGAGGGATGTCAATATCTGTAACACACCTCTCAACCTCTTATTGCAAGAAATCTGTTCAAAGCCCAACAAAATGGGGGGGCAAAGTCCCACAAATAGGGGCATATGTTAAATACCACTCTCATAAACATAAACAGCTGCTAAAATAACAGAGGGTGTGTTTCAACAGACAATTTCCTGAAGGATTTGAAGTCAGACACTCAAATGTATGTCACTATTTAGTGACTTCAATACTAAGTTCATCTAAGTGATTTGCCAAAAAAACACAAATTCTATGAGGAACAGACCATGAGCCAAATCTCTGGACATTCTGTGAAACTCTGGACAGTTAGTCTGTAATGCACAAAATCCCAAACTGGAGTATAGGTAAGTGTGGCCTGCAGTCACTGTATAAGTACTGACAGTCACACTGGACATGCCCAAACATTTAGTTAAAATGCTCGCACTTATGCTGCCTCATCAGCAGACTGACCTGTTATATATAGATATGTCTATCCATACAGACAGATACATATACATATCCATCTGTCACTGTCTGTCTCTCACATACACAGTATATTGATTGCTATGTAGTGTCAAATAGATATATACCGATATATATATATATAATTATATATATCACATTGCTACATAAACTCCACATATATCTACATAACACAAATACATATCATAGACACACACAGATACATTTATATATACATCCCTGTTATATACATAAATATGTGTCTGGATGTCTGTATTGTCCTACATACCCTAATAATGATGAGTAAATCTGCACTATCGCACATTCATGCTGTTGCTCAAAGGATTCAAACTAAGGGCACAACAGTACATAATCCAGTTACCTACAGACCCCTTTGCCTGCTGGATGTCACCACATAGAGAGACACTGGCAAGCAGGTGGTCTAATGAATAATGTTGTCAACCCATGCATGAACAGGGAACATTGTACTTGCTCACTGGTTTGCCTATCTAACTGCAAAAGCCACGTATGACCATACAGGTAAATATACACACATAGCTAGGATAATAACAGTTATCCCACTGCTAGGATACTAGATGCAGATAACACTACAAAGCAATATCACAATGCAGACCACAGATGCTGTTCAACACAAGCCTAGTTTGTGTAATGCACAAGTACTGTGCCTGCAATCACATAGACAACAGACTTAACCTGTGGTGCATGCAATAAGTACTGTGATCCATAGTGAATACAACTAGACAGGTATGGGTTCTATTTCACTCCACTTAACTTGGTGCATGTGTGTGTGTGTGTGTGTGTGTGTGTGTGTGTGTGTGTGTGTGTGTGTGTGTGTGTGTGTGTGTGTGTATGTGTGTGTGTGTGTGTGTGTGTGTGAGTGTGTGTGTGTGTGTGTATACCCCTGCAAAACAACTGCCATGTCCTCATGAGCTTTCCACCTGCAATGGTTATGAACATTTTGGCTCTGTAACCTTCTGCTGTCTTCCACACTGCCCTCTTCTACAAGGCCTGATTATGTCATCCACCTAAGGACTACCAGCTGACAGTGTAGTATCAGGAGTTTAGCTGTGGCACATGTGATTAATTCTGTGATCTACATATAGGTAGGAAGTCTGATCACACTGCAGGCTATGTGGTGCATGCATGTGCCTCAATGGCATAAATATTATCATCTTGGTAACACAGAAATAGGTATGGCTTTGCAGTATTTTATTTGTAGTGTGTAATTTGGGCCCCCCCCATGGACTGACCACAACAAGGACTGCTGATGTCATCAAGCATAGTATGTTCTAAACTGATAGTACTAGCAGACATGAGGTGTGTAGCGTGCATCACATACTGTGATCTGTAGTGTGTACCATTACATAGGTAAGTTTTCTCATCTACATATAGACAACTTGCACTATGTGTGTGCCTTGGCATGTCCTGTACGCAGTGGTTGGAAGTGGTGCTAGCCTCAATGTAGCCATGGTTGTGTGTGAACCTGTTAGAACATTTTACATCATGTTACGGAACCATAGGATGTTTGAACATCACTGGCATAATGGCCATACAGCCATTACAATCACAGACATCTTTATACCCATAGTTACAGGATCAGCACATATTGCCCCGGTCCACGAGAGACACAGGCAGATGCCCTCTGATGAGATAATGGTACGCAACATAGGGACATCCATCTCCAATAGCTGATCTCTCAGCAGCAGTGCTCAACAGGGTGCAGTTCTGGATCCTCTACTGCTTGGAATCCATTCAACCACAATACATGGCACTGCTGCAAGGCATTGTTTGTAAGGACCTGGTCCATCCTTTGGGAAACTGAGCAACAGCATGACTAAGCAAAACAGTGTATACATATTACAGTTCCCTAAAGTGTTTGTATGTGCTCTGTAGAGACACTTTGCATGACTCTCTTCCTGCAACATGCTGGAAGTAACTGCAACACTCATTGCACAGAGGACATCTAACAGGTAGTGACAAGCAGTGTGCCAGATCTCTGAGTCATGTCACTTGAAATGTCTTGATAGCAGTTATCATGGATAATAGCACTGATACTGATGTACACCTAGTGACACTAGACCAAACACTGATATGTTTACTCAAGGCCAGATCATGCCTACCGGCTGTAACCGGTGGGGCCTATTGAGTGTTACACTATGTAATGGATATCGGACATATATCTCACTCCACCAACCATGCCTTGACAAGGTGTATGACAATATTAGGCCAGTAATCTTTGCTGGAAACTGTGTACGTCATGTACAGAGTGTTATGTCAGCTAGTGGTTTAGCAAGTGTCTGACAGTCATACTTTGGGAAGATAGCAGTGGGAGACCTGTGCTGCAATGATGCCAGTAATGAGTGGGAACCAGGGAGTGAAAAAAAAAAAAACTCTCTTTTATTACAATAATTAAGCACTTTTGTCCACTGGTAAAAGGATTCTTCAGAATAATGTAAGTCACAAAATTCCAAATATTTATACAAATAAAAAGACAATGCTCATAAACCAGTTATCCCACCAATGAAATGCTAATATACCTGAACTAGCCAGCCCATTTTATACAAATCAAAAACCACATACTTAATCAATGCTCTAAAATAACACTGCTAGTTTGAACTTAAAAATATCATAAAAATATTATAAAAATATAACCACTCTAATAATAAAAACTATTATACTAGTAAATTCCCATACACACTGAACCTTGTCAAGCAGAAAAATGTGCTCTTAATGTTAACATGCTCGAGATAGAGATAGCCTCATTATGGCATGGAGGTTGGTGGCATTGACCCTTAACTGCCACGTCAAGTCCATATACTCCAGATATAAATCATCAGGTCCATCCTCTCTGTCCCAGGTCCACTTGATCAATCACTATAAACTTGAAGAAATGGGTAGAGTTCTTTTTAATATGTTTAGCCAAGGAGTTCAGTTTGTCCCTCTTTTGGATATCATGGATATGCTGATATATTCTATCCTTAAAGCTCTTTTTGTCTTGCCAATATAAACACTTCCACAACATTGCCAATATAAACACTTCCACAACATTGGCACTTTGCAACATAAATTATCCCTTTACTAAAACAGTAATATCTCCAGATTAATTTAATAATCCCATAATTCTGGATACCTACTTCTGTCTTTTCCAAGACATGTTTACATTGTGAGCAACAGCCACAATTTACCATAACTCTAGTCCTTTTACCAGTGGATAAAAACACTTAATTATTGTAATAAAACGGAGGTATGTTTCACTCCCTGGCTCCTTCTTTTTTTATTTTTAAGTCAGTTTGTTTTTGGAGATGGTTCATCATCCTCCATTATTGGCATACCCTGTCTACCTATTCCCTCTCTGCAGTCATAGCCAGTGCAAGTGACCTCCAACTGACGTCATGAGCAAGTGATTGTTACAACTCCCAATATGCAGACTCCCACACAGAGCCAACAGGCATGCAGCATGGCCTAAGACACAATCAGTTGTACTTTGAGCCACTGACAAAGACTAACTGCCAATGGCTGCACAATACTATCCTGTGAGACATCATCCACCCCTGCAAAATATTGTAGTGTCTGCACACCGCACACAGTTGAGCCATTACACATGGAGTTTTGGACAAAGAGAGTAATGAAATCTTTGACTCTCACTAGTCAGTAAGATGTGGGGATGCATTCATTGTTGTACACCTTACACCGACAATTGTGGGATGTAACTCCCAGACTATCACTGCTATACTGAATGTGGCAATCATCATGGCTAGCATTGTGTGCAGTGGCACCCTTGCAATGTCACTACATAGGCATATTGTACAACTGTAGCAGCCATACAGGTTCCATGGTACTCCAATACACATCATAGATAACATGTCCTATGGAGTCCGTGTCATGACCCTACATGTGTAGTCTGTCCCCTAAATGCTTTTGAGGGGATGTGTCTGGCTCCATACAGGGAGGTGTCAGATCCCACTGTGTACTTCCTGTGTATCCATGACAAGACTACCACATTTCTTAGCTGTTCTACATGCCTACAACATCACTGTGGTATGCATAGTACATGCTGGAGAGACAGGTATGTACCACAGACAGTATGCCATACATGAAACAGGTCCCCACATGCATGTGAAGCACATATCTTCTGTGACACACATCTTGTGCAGGTTACACATTGGGATGCAGAGCACAATAATAATAACTGGTGTCTGGAAACTGTCTATACTAGACACATGTTATTTGTAGATGGGTCATCACCATCGTCACAGCTTTTTGATGTGTGAGTTCCCAAAACCCTGGTGACATGTATCAAGGGTAGAAGACCTGTTCACAAATTAGGGATGCATGATTATGCTGAATGCTGCCATTGTCCTTGTTAGCCTTTTTTACACATATGAACCTATGGAGCCATGCAGTTATAGTACTGTACCTTGCTGAAGACATATTTCTGCTGTGCTGACATGCCATCCTGTGCTGCTTCATTGCCATGGTGTATCCATAGATTATCTCAACAGACCCCTGAAACAGAAACATAAACAGGTCCATGACACACCTGTCATCATGTAAATATACAGCCATACAACATAAGGTACACTAAAGTATGTGGTGTACTTGTGACAAATGTCAGCAAATGGCATCTGTCATTAACCACTGCAAGTGGCATGGCAAAACAACACTGCATTACACAAGTACATGTTACCTAATGTAGTCACCCTGTGCATCAGACACATAGCTCCATTTCCCTGCATCGATGGTGAGGATGACAGGGATGTGGCACATGTATCATCACTTTCACAGGGTATTGTGTTGGGGTGCAGGAGGCCTAGGCCTTACCCAAATGGTTGACAGCATGCATGTGAGTCAGGAAGGGAAGCGGGTAAGATGGATCATGGAAAGGTGCCATATGTGTCTGTAGGTGACCTGCATTTGACAGTGGCATGTGAGTGTGTCCATGTACACAGTCAAGCTCAGTGCTAGCCCTACATGTGTGTATGTTGAACAGCTTTGGGCCATACATGTTAGAGTTGACAGTTCACCATCTCTGTTTCTGAACACGGGAAATGGCTCTGCCAGGAGTTGCACTGGCACCTCCATGCCCAAGGTCAGTAGTGGTGCTAATACCTGATGGTGACTGCTGTCTGCTGGGACCATGTCCCCCACGGAAATGTACTGCCACTACAGGATCATGATTGTGCACAGCCACATGGACTCTCAGCATATGGGGTTGCTGATCTACATTCATGAGTCCGACGGTCAACTCCAACCACACGTTTCAGCACAGACAATGTGCAGTCCAAGATAGACACTGTCTCAGCCTACAATCTGTCCACCGCATCATTCAACCAATCCAGGGTGTCACCTATGCAGTGGAGGTAGTCACGGATGTCAGACTATGCTGCATCCATAACCCTAAGCATTTGTCTGTTGTTCATTCCGAACATGCCTGTGCTTCCACAATGGTCTGAAACATGTGCCAAATGACCCATGATGTGACACCTGCAACAAGTGTTGGATAGACAGCAGGCCACCTACAAGCACCCCTGTTAATCTGCCTGTGTGGGACCTTGCCAGCTCTCTGGCTATGGCCAATGTCTACACTCACTGGAACCATAGTTGCCACACTTTCCTGTTCAGTGTCCCCACCCTCTGACTGTCCAGTATCTGTGGCCTCTGGGGACAGGGTATGTGTGAGCATACTGACTGTGTACAGTGACAACAATGAAGGCAAAAGAGGGATGTTTACCTCTGGGACAGATACAGCCCCCAACACCCCCACCTGTTCTTTACTGTGGCCGCCATCATCATCAGAGACCAAAGAGACACTGACATCAGGATGTGTAGGGGACAGAGACCAACCCTCCCCTCTGGTCACCTGTAATAAGAAAGAAAAAAGCAGTACATGAATACCTGCACTATTGTGTACAAAAAATCAACCAATAATCATAATAAGACCCTCAACTGGATTAGCAGTCAAATGTTTCCTCTCTGCTTTTGTCCAAAATAGATTTCCTCAGAATAAAATACACATTCAACTTAAGACCTTTATAACAATAACTTCAAGTAAATCAAGTAAAACATGACCAGTACAATTTACCTTCTAATTAAGTGCTATGACAACATACTTGATAAATCGCTACATTAAAACCCAGTAAACCTTATAAATATATTGAAATACATGTTTCACTGCCTAATTAATGTCCTTTCAACTTTTTGGGTTTTAAAAAGCATTTTAGAGTAAATGCCTCATTTAGACCAGGAGGCTTATATTTTCTTAACTGTCACTGCCAAAGTGTTTCTGTTTGTTCAGCTACACTCCTGTGACTACCCCATTTAAGATCCTTATGTACCTTTTCCAGAATGGAAAATAAAACAATTCCACCCTGATTACACATGACATTAAGTTGAAATAGGGCATTATTCTGGCCCTTATCTTTAATAGAACGTAAATGTTCTTTAATAAAACAGTGTAATGCTTACCAAGAGCAGGACCATGGTCTTGGCCACTAACTGACAGACCTGTGAAAATTTGAGGGTGATGTAATGGCAGAACCAATGCATGTTGCAGCTCAAGGTAATACATCCATATAGCTCACATTTACAGTACCTACTGTGTTACTTGTTGTATTGGTCACATTCTGAGTATGAGAGTACAAATGAGATAAAACTCTCCCCCAAGACCTAAGACCTGACACCCACATAAATGTATGTACAACCTGACACACTGACTGCTACAATATTACAATGGTGAACACAGTAAGCCTACCTGCACGGTCATCTACTGTGGAAACTGCAGCACCCACCTCCACGATGTGATGATGTGATGGATGCCCAGGAGCTGTCATGTGTGCCTAGGTTTGCCAGGAACTCCTCAGTGGCTGTGAGTCTTTGTTCTGCTGTAGACCCTCCACTGGTGATAGCATGATCCCTGGCTATATCTGCTGCCCTTCATCGTGCAGCATTTATAATGTCTGTTGCATGGTGTCGAGCCTGCTCATATGTCCTGCCCTGATGGCCCATGCCATTCACATCATGGACAAGGTCTGCCCACAATGCAGCCCGCTGTTCCCTGTTTTGCCTCCCTCTGGACAGCAGGATGTGATGATGTTGCCTTAGCCCTTCAAGTATAATTTCATTTTTTTGCATCAGAGAAAAGTGCATGGCATCTACAATACGTGATTCCTGAAAGACAAAAAAAGAGAACCACATTACAGGATCACATACTTGGATTTACACTATGTAGAGATACAGCAAGGACAACATGGCAGGCACTATCCACTGCTTGCTCACACATGTCATACTCCACAGTGTTCAAACATACTAAGTGTGTAGATACAACTGAGATAGTAGCAATAGTCAGGTATTCCCATGTGTGCAATGACAGATACTGCTGTATGATCATACACCCAACATTCAGGTCTGTTGTGGTGTGTTCCCTATGGGCAACCCCCCGATAATACATCATGGGAACAGTGCCACACAAATAGCAGTGTGCTATTACAACCACTATAAAGTGACAGTCCAAAGAGACCAGTGTGCCACAATGACAACAGACAATGCACCTTTGATGTATAGTATATCCTGTGTATGTGTAAGGCAGCAACAGCTGAATGACATGTCATTATCACAGGTCTACAACAGGCTTAATGCTGTATTCCCTATTACCGTTATGTCTATTCACCCATCTGCACCCTGTTGTACACAAAATCAGTTGTAAACCTGATGGCGTGCAGTAGTCCTCTGTAGATATGTGGTGATAGTAAAGTTTTCAGAAAGGTGCGCTCTGTGTGAGGAAAGTCTCATACAGATTGGTTCCCTGTAGCCAGCTGCTTGCCTTTTAAACATGCTTCTCATCAACAGGTGATTGCCTCTAAACCAATCTAAATGCTAATTAATCTGTGGGTCTGAAATGCTAATTGCAGCTAACACATTTGATTTGCACTATCATCAGCCAATGACACGCAACCACTGTACAATATATAAGGCCTTTATGTAGGTTAGGGTCCCTTTCTGATATGTTGTGCTGGATATTACTGGGGTGAGTAGACTACATCGTCACAGAGGGTAGGTCTGTCTGCAGAAAACTTCCCATAGCAATGTGTGTGCTACAGGCTGCAGCTGCTGTTGCTGGTAATAGACATAGGCAGAGAGTGTGAGCACATTGGAGGACAACAACTTGTAGGAGTAAGTGTGGGAGCTGTGTCAGCCTAGTTCTGGAGGCAGAGCCAGAGTGAGGCTACCCTTTCCATTCCAAATAAGGCATGTGTTTAAGGTAAGTATGTTAGATAACAATGTCATTATCAGAGTACTAGGCAACATGTTTGGTGTGTCCTTGGGTAAGATGGGGTATAAATATATAGAATATGTCCACCATTTGAGCAACTGCCAGGCCATGTGTTACAGTCCGGTAGTTATTTGCAACATGTATGAGGGTAGGCCTTGTTACAAGCAGGGATTTCTAATGTGTATGTTAGCTGTGCACCTGTGATAATCTGCACAGTGACTTTGGAAGGACTGTGTGGTGCACTCTGATATTAGTGGCCCTCATTTACAGTACTTGTGTTGACATTCTGACATTAATGCAAGATGTGACACTTTATGCACATATAAGATTTGCTATAGGGATATGTGAACTGTGTTCCTACCTGCAGGCCTGTGACGTCCATCAATGAGAAGCAGACATGTCATTTGAAATGCATTGTGTGCATAAAGAGTGCATGACTCAGTCATTAATTGCTGCATTCACAATACTATAAAATCACTTCTATACACCACTGGATTTGAACCCAGGACTGCATGTGGCAAAATGTACTGCTTGCAAGGCAATTAACAGACTGAGCTACCGAGTCACTGCTGCAGCAGGTGTATTTGCAAGATATATGTGCACATATCCAGGCTGTGACATACATTTCCTACATGCATCAGTATTTGCATGGCTTTATATGGATGTATTTGTGCACCAGGGTCCCAGCTGAACACGTATTTGGCCATTAATGCCTTAACTCATTTCCTCCGGTACAGCTCTTTTGAATGTGTGCCTTTAACTCCCAGTGGGTATGGCTTAAGCCTTTAAAAATGAAGTTATCACTTTAAAGTTCTAGAAAATATTAATTGAGAGAGATCAAATACCAATACAGTTGAGTTTGCCATCGCATATGCTTCAAGACAAAATATCCTGGTACCTTATAAGTAACATGGTTTTGTAATTATTAATGCAAATATGAAAAATCAATATTTGATGCCTAGAGGAGCAGTAGGAGTTAACTGCAGAAGACGCCTGGAGGAGCACTCGGCTGTAATAAGTTAACAGGTGTCTTTCTACATGTTGCTGCTGAAGGGCACATTTACGTGCTATCACAGGCCTTACTTACATCCATTATTCTATGTTTGACTTTCTAGTGGTGTACTACTGCACCAGAGTCCAAGGTACGCTCCTATTTGTAATCATATTACCTTAATTACATTTCAATCAAGTTTGCGTGGTGCTGTGCACAGCTCCACTGAAATATGCTTAATGACTGTAACTGTCAATTACTATGCTTTTGTTAAACCACCTCTTTTAAGTAAAAGTTGTGTGACGTGGCAGGTTAATGCAGTGGTCTGCAGGTGCAATGGTCTTGGGCCCAAAATATGGGACAGGTGTTTATTTTGTAAGTGTGTTTTTACAAGTTTATAAACACATATAGCTAATATAGGTCTGTTTAGCTGAGCTTAGCGAAGCTGCGTCATGCTGCACGCCACTCAGCAATGTACTAAAAAATATAAAGAAAAGAAAAATGGGGAGATTGGAAAGTGGTGAAATGGTTTGCAAGAAGGGGAAAAAAACATAGTGAAAGGCAGGTAGGGTTGTACAGGAAGGTTGCTGGGCAGAACCATAGCTATCCATTTCTTGTACAGCAACAACTGTGCACATTGACAGAATTTGTACATCACTTTGAATTCTCAACCCCCAGAGTGAGGGGTGAGGATAATATAACTGCATTTTCAAGCCAATTGGACCAAATTACTTGCATCCAGTGGACATGTATGCAAAATGCAGAGCTATGTATGGGATGATATTTTTTTTAGGACAGGTGTCCTTATTTTTTTTAAGGTGAAAGTGGAATGCTGGGGAAGGGACATGGGTATGTGTGGGGGAGGTGAGGTTGGTAGGTGAGGATTCATTTGCAGACAGATACGACAGCAAACAAGGGTGGTGTGTTTCACATGAGTTGGGTGAACATCGTGTATAGGGAGGGTTTTGTGAAATCCAAGTCTCATGTGCCTCCAGAAGGCAGCAGCATGACTCACATCTCCACCCATGGGACTGTTGGAACTGCTCCTTTACTGCCCGAAGGGTGGCAGTGCTGGAGGTTGGGCACCAGGGTGAGGCTACCCCAGGGTGGCCAGCACGCACTCAATCCAGCATAGGTAGTGGTCAAACCCATGGTAGATTGTCCTGCACACCAAGACTGGCAGCTCATCCTGGGTAACAACACCCCCTCCACCACCACTCCCAGAGGGGAGCTGGGCCCCTTCCCATGAAGTGGAACTACCCAATACCACGGGTAGTGCAGAGGCAGCAGATAGGCCACCACTGGTCTGGGTCCCAGACGTGCTGCTGCTGCTGAAGGGCACATTTACGTGCTATCACAGGCCTTACTTACATCCATTATTCTATGTTTGACTTTCTAGTGGTGTACTACTGCACCAGAGTCCAAGGTATGCTCCTATTTGTAATCTTATTACCTTAATTACATTTCAATCAAGTTTGCGTGGTGCTGTGCACAGCTCCACTAAAATATGCTTAATGACTGTAACTGTCAATTACTATGCTTTTGTTAAACCACCTCTTTTAAGTAAAAGTTGTGTGACGTGGCAGGTTAATGCAGTGGTCTGCAGGTGCAATGGTCTTGGGCCCAAAATATGGGACAGGTGTTTATTTTGTAAATGTGTTTTTACAAGTTTATAAACACATATAGCTAATATAGGTCTATTTAGCTGAGCTTAGCGAAGCTGCGTCATGCTGCACGCCACTCAGCAATGTACTAAAAAATATAAAGAAAAGAAAAATGGGGAGATTGGAAAGTGGTGAAATGGTTTGCAAGAAGGGGAAAAAAACATAGTGAAAGGCAGGTAGGGTTGTACAGGAAGGTTGCTGGGCAGAACCATAGCTATCCATTTCTTGTACAGCAACAACTGTGCACATTGACAGAATTTGTACATCACTTTGAATTCTCAACACCCAGAGTGAGGGGTGAGGATAATATAACTGCATTTTCAAGCCAATTGGACCAAATTACTTGCATCCAGTGGACATGTATGCAAAATGCAGAGCTATGTATGGGATGATATTTTTTTTAGGACAGGTGTCCTTATTTTTTTTAAGGTGAAAGTGGAATGCTGGGGAAGGGACATGGGTATGTGTGGGGGAGGTGAGGTTGGTAGGTGAGGATTCATTTGCAGACAGATACGACAGCAAACAAGGGTGGTGTGTTTCACATGAGTTGGGTGAACATCGTGTATAGGGAGGGTTTTGTGAAATCCAAGTCTCATGTGCCTCCAGAAGGCAGCAGCATGACTCACATCTCCACCCATGGGACTGTTGGAACTGCTCCTTTACTGCCCGAAGGGTGGCAGTGCTGGAGGTTGGGCACCAGGGTGAGGCTACCCCAGGGTGGCCAGCACGCCCTCAATCCAGCATAGGTAGTGGTCAAACCCATGGTAGATTGTCCTGCACACCAAGACTGGCAGCTCATCCTGGGTAACAACACCCCCTCCACCACCACTCCCAGAGGGGAGCTGGGCCCCTTCCCATGAATTGGAACTACCCAATACCACGGGTAGTGCAGAGGCAGCAGATAGGCCACCACTGGTCTGGGTCCCAGACATGCTGCTGCTGCTGAAGGGCACATTTACATGCTATCACAGGCCTTACTTACATCCATTATTCTATGTTTGACTTTCTAGTGGTGTACTACTGCACCAGAGTCCAAGGTACGCTCCTATTTGTAATCTTATTACCTTAATTACATTTCAATCAAGTTTGCGTGGTGCTGTGCACAGCTCCACTAAAATATGCTTAATGACTGTAACTGTCAATTACTATGCTTTTGTTAAACCACCTCTTTTAAGTAAAAGTTGTGTGACGTGGCAGGTTAATGCAGTGGTCTGCAGGTGCAATGGTCTTGGGCCCAAAATATGGGACAGGTGTTTATTTTGTAAATGTGTTTTTACAAGTTTATAAACACATATAGCTAATATAGGTCTATTTAGCTGAGCTTAGCGAAGCTGCGTCATGCTGCACGCCACTCAGCAATGTACTAAAAAATATAAAGAAAAGAAAAATGGGGAGATTGGAAAGTGGTGAAATGGTTTGCAAAAAGGGGAAAAAACATAGTGAAAGGCAGGTAGGGTTGTACAGGAAGGTTGTTGGGCAGAACCATAGCTATCCATTTCTTGTACAGCAACAACTGTGCACATTGACATAATTTGTACATCACTTTGAATTCTCAACCCCCAGAGTGAGGGGTGAGGATAATATAACTGCATTTTCAAGCCAATTGGACCAAATTACTTGCATCCAGTGGACATGTATGCAAAATGCAGAGCTATGTATGGGATGATATTTTTTTTAGGACAGGTGTCCTTATTTTTTTTTAAGGTGAAAGTGGAATGCTGGGGAAGGGACATGGGTATGTGTGGGGGAGGTGAGGTTGGTAGGTGAGGATTCATTTGCAGACAGATATGACAGCAAACAAGGGTGG
Organism: Protopterus annectens; assembly: GCF_019279795.1. Lineage (NCBI taxonomy): Eukaryota > Metazoa > Chordata > Ceratodontiformes > Protopteridae > Protopterus > Protopterus annectens. The sequence continues at coordinate 1,062,028,100 of NC_056728.1, read as the reverse complement.
TGTGTTTCACATGAGGTGGGTGAACATCGTGGATAGGGAGGGTTTTGTGAAATCCAAGTCTCATGTGCCTCCAGAAGGCAGCAGCATGACTCACATCTCCACCCATGGGAATGTCAGAACTGCTCCTTTACTGCCCGAAAGGTGGCAGTGCTGGAGGTTGGGCACCAGGGTGAGGCTACCCCAGGGTGGCCAGCACGCCCTCAATCCAGCATAGGTAGTGGTCAAACCCATGGTAGATTGTCCTGCACACCAAGACTGGCAGCTCATCCTGAGTAACAACACCCCCTCCACCACCACTCCCAGAGGGGAGCTGGGCCCCTTCCCATGAAGTGGAACTACCCAACACCACGGGTAGTGCAGAGGCAGCAGATAGGCCACCACTGGTCTGGGTCCCAGACGTGCTGGGACCCAGTGCCATGGCCAGTTGAGGCAAGGTAGGGGAATCAGCCAGAACCAGCCTACCTTGACATGCTGTGGTGATAGAGGTATAGCAATAGGGTAAGGTTAGTAATAGCCAAACCATTGTGAGTGTTAACAGAATGGAACATCATTTTAATTCATACAAATGCATATTAATATATAGTATGCATAACACAACAGTAAATAACATAACAGTCAGTATGGTGACCACATGCCAGTAAGAAGTAAGCCATAAGAGCAACAAAATTGTTTAACAAAATACGTTAATAGTGAATCAAAATAACACATAATAATATCACATCACATTTTGCAAAACTATAGTTAGTTTAACAACATATGTTAATATTAAATCATAATAATAAATAACAATAATAAATAAATGAAGATAAAGGGTGGGGAGAGAGAGAGAAACAATCCACTACTGAAAATGCAGACTATATCCCTGAAAACACTGCTACTAAATACTCTGCAGGTATGTATTATCATTTTTGGGTACAGTGACTGCAAGTGTCCTATAGCTGATGTTGCATGTACATACCTCTCAAGCTGTTAGCATGGGTCAGTATGGGTCAAGCAATAAAAAGAACAGATACACAACTACACAGAACACTTTCACATAATGTGGATTATCATAACTACCAAGGTGTTCTGTGAGCAAATGTGATAATACATTGCATTTCAGGTAATCAGTTTTCTGGTAATCCTGTGACAGACAGATTAGGCAGTTTCAACTGCATTATGTGAAATCATGACACTTGAGAGGCATGGTTATGTACAGTACATAATGTAGACATCCGTTCGGCTTTAGTTGGCAAACATGGGAATAGAACCCAATAGCAGTGACTGCAGGGGACATCTGCAAAAAATTACCTTCATTAATATTGCCTTTAACTGTCTGTGAAATGTTAGTACAATCATATCTGCTCATAACATATACCTTTTGCTCCTGGAGTGGGAGAAAAAGAGAGCATTATGTGACTGAATATATTTTGCATTCTAGTACTATTACAGTGTTACACTTGGCTGCAGCAACCTTACCATAGAAAAGCAATGCATACAGCTCTATTGCAATGGTTATGACAACACAATCCTGCTGTACATCATTTTGCTTAATGTTATTGGTATTGTTTATTGTTTATTGCAATACAGTTGTTATTGCCCATTTATTGCACTACAGATCTACTTCCCCATTTACTGCACTACAGCTTTTATGGTGTATACTTTGATGCAGTAAATCCTTTACTCTTTCTTGCTTATTGCACTACAGTTAGATAATAAATCCATACACACCACACTCATTGAGTAACCTGGCCAGGCGCCTGGCATAGGACTCGACATTATGAGCCCTGACAGCTGCAGCTGTTGGGAGAGAAACACACCATTATGCAAACCAGTTTTGCAGATATTCAGCTTGCATACTGGTAAAACAGGAAAAATTACTTAGATATTTGTGGGGCTTTCTCTGCTATAGCTTCTTGGACCCAGGTGGCCAGGGTCCCCTTCTTTCACCTCTTCAGGTCACCATAATGGTGATGACACTGCTCACCTGTGAAGGAGATACCAGTAACACTGGTGAGTTCCATGGCCAACCAGTCGTAGGCCACCACCTTATACTCTGAGCCCTGGAAACCACCCTGCAGCAGCTCAGGTTTGTTATTTTTAACCAGGAGCTCAACAAAGACCCTGGACTCCTGAATACCCCATCTCTGTGCCCAAATGCACCCACCTTCACCAGCACCATCTGCCATATCCACAGTAGAAAAGACTTGAAAGACTGTTGCAGAATTCCTGCTTATTGCGTTTAATATAGGCTATTTTTCCACCCTTACACATCACTGAGCAAATGCAAAAAAGTGCCTCATAGCAAACCAGCTAAGAGCAGCTATGAACTGTGAAACCGTACGCAACCTAGGTTTTAGCTAAGCTTAGCACTGTACAAACAAAAGTAGCTGTTAGTATGTTTACTCAGTGCTCAGCACAGCACTGCAGTGCCATATTTCACAAATTTGTTTTTAAAATTATACACGTATAATAAATTATATTACAGACATCTTAGTATAGCCGCGGTAGTGCAGCAGTTAGCGCTGTCGCCTCACAGCAAGAGGTTATCCCGTTAGATTCTCAGCTGGAGCACCTCCTGTGTGGAGTCTGCATGTCCTCTTCATGGTCAAGTGATGTTTAAAGACATACAGGTAGGTGCATGTGTGAATAGGTGTGTCTTCTTTGAAGGCTGGGCATTGGGCTAACACCTGGGCACTGTAAAAATCCACTGCCAATCATTAGCAGACCGGAGTTCCACTGTGGTGACCCCTAACTGGGAAAAGCCAAAAGACAGAATTACAGACATCGTATCACTGCTATGGACTCGAACCCAGAAATACTAAACATTAGGCTGCACCTCTACCCATTTAGCTACTTGGATATTATGAAAACGAGTATGCCTTCACATATACTACTGGGCTACTTGTTAGCATAGCTAAGCACCATGGTGCACCATGTAAATGTGCTTAAATACACCCAGACATATATAATTAATTACATCCAGTTTCTATTTTTAGATGACAAGCAACTGTTGGCTATGTATGTATCAGCGCTGTTTGGCTCTGCAGTGCTGATGCCACACCATGTAAACAGCATTGCATAAATACATAATTATGATTATTAATGACATTGAGTTTCTATTTTCAGATGTCTAGCAGATGTCAGCTGTCTATATGTGAGCACAGCTTGGCATTGCTGCACTTCATGCCACACAAACATGCAAAAAATGGAAAAAAATAAATAAATTTAAATATTACACATTTGACCCAATTTGCAGTGTTTCAACAGTAGTGGGGAGCAGTACAGGACATCCACAACCACAGGTAGCCTGTGCACTTCTCTCTATGCCAGTTCAATAACACTGTTCCTATGCTCTCTTTCAGCAGTGCACCATCATTAATATGTATGGCATGCTGCCAAGGGGAACCGTGAACGTGTACATGGATACATTCCATGCAGGCTCTACTCGGAGCCTACATGGATTTTATTAAATCCTGGGGTATGTCCTCTTTATTATTTTTTTATCTATTATTTTTTCAATTTATATTACTTCAAAAATGTCTTCTCTTTGTTAATTTTATTCTTTCTTGTTCTCTTTCCCTACTCTTATTTTCATTTTTACAATCCATTCATAAATGTCCAGTTTTGTTACATTTTTAGCATTTCAACTCATACTTTTTGTATCATGACCCAATGCCCCATTCCCCACAAATATAACATTTTCTTTTATCAAAGTTACTTAAACATATTTTTGGTTGTCCCCAGTATTTTACAACATTCTTATTCCCCTATATCATGTTTGGTCTACATATATAGTTTTTTCTCTTTCTGTTTTTAACACAATCCTGTTTGCCAGTCCACAGACCACTTTTATCATAAAAGTTTGGAATGTCCAGTACTTCTTTACAAAAGGTTTTCAAGGTCTCTCTTTCCACCTCTATTTGAAATTGTGCATGTTTTTTTTTGTTTGTTTCTCAGTTAAATGCTTTTTACCACATAAAGATTCTGTGCATTACAGCCTTTTTTCATATTCTCCACGAAAATTTTCCACTGAAAAAAACAAATATAATGTCACAAAAATATCTCTTTGTTAATAAGAATAAAAGTTCTCACCCAATATGTTTTTACACCCAAAGGAACTATACATTATCCCATTCTTGATACCAGCCCATTTTTTTGTCTTTTTTACTTTAAATCCTTGCCACATACATTCATTTTTCATTTTCTTCTGCCTTATTTTCTGCTACTCCCACTTTTACCTTCTTTTACTTTATATTCATATGTTTTCTTTTCTGTTTCACTGCTATTCATCAGGATTGTCTCTGCTTCCTCCTTTTGTATTTTCTCAATAATGTCTACCCAGGAAATATATCCTTCATTTCCTGGCTCACTCTGCATCACCATATCTTTAAATAAATCATCCTGCAACCCTACCAACTCAAGGGTTGTAATTTTACAACCCTCATTTGCCAGCTTGTCAGCATCCAGCAAATTTCTTTGAAGCATCTCAGAATCCTGCACACATTCTTCTCTCTTTCCATCTGTCTCCCTGTTTCTCCAGGCTGCCTCTGTGCCTGGAATAGAAACAGGAAGGGCTCATGTGAAAAGGGTCCCCCTCACAAGATCAATAGCTAGGGTTCTTTATTTGTACACATATATACAATTAATTTTTTACATGTTTATATATTTATATATTTTAACATAATTCAATACATTGATATTGCCATTTTAAGTATCTCCCCTACTCTTTTACTCACAACCAAAACCACATTTTTTCCAGTATTTTTGTCAATGTTCATTTTCTATTGAATCTGATGGAAAGCCTTTCATTCCATACAGTCCATGTTATAAAGAATATGATTCTGTCTGTTTTCTTAGCTTTATTCTGGGATCTTGTCCCATAAAACCCATACTCTATCAAGTCCATGTTAAACATTTCAAAATTTAAATAACTTTTAATCAAGTCATGTTTATATACTTCTTTCCACAGTGTTTAAATTCTCTCACATTAAAAAAAAAAGTTCTGTAGTTTCCAATTCTTTACATTTATTGAATATTATATCCTGTTTTCTCTTGTATGGCATATTTGCTCCCACTGGTAATTTTCCTACAAAAAAAATACACACACCCACACACACACACACACACACACACATATATATATATATATATATATATATATATATATATATATATATATATATATATGGGAACACTTTATAAGATCGAAATACTGAAATCTTGAATTTCAGAATCTCGAGCTCATAAAGTGGAAGGATCAGAAGATCGCAACCCCAGAAGTGCGAAATTCAAAATCTCGAATGCGGGAGATTTTGAATTAGCGGTTCTGGTGTTACGCTGTGTTCGTGGTTTCAGGTAAGTGTTTATGTGCAAGGGTGTTGGGTAGGCGCTGCAGTGTGTGTTAGTGTGTGTTGTTAGTGTGATGTGTGTTCGAGAGGAATGTAGTTTGTGTGGTGGTGTTTTGTGTGTGTGTGTATATGTAATGCAACCTTGGAGTTAGAATATTTAAGTAGGGGGGTGTGGGGGTGCAGGGGAGTTTGCCCCCCTGCATATAATAAGGGTAGGTGTGTGTGTGTGCTTGTTTAGTTGTGTGCATGTGTGTTGTATTGGTTTTGAAAGTACTGGGAGTTTGAATTTGGCAGTTTTGCGGTTTCGGGATTTAGGGCTTAGTAATTGTGTGGTTTCAGATATTTATGGGCTTGAGATTCTGAAATTCGAGATTTCAGAATTTTGAGCTTATAAAGATAATCTCTCTCTCTCTCTCTCTACACATATATATATATATATAAATATATATATATATATATATATATATATATATATATATATATATATAGACACAAAGAATAATAGTGGATGTTCTGTGAACCAAATGCTGCTAATTTAACATAACCTGCTCCTATCCTGTTTGGGGAAACCAAGAGAAGTCCTGACACCTGATGTGGATGAGGCTGCTGCTGGCTTAAAGAAAAATAACTGTCTTGCAACATAAGGTACAGTCCTTTAAAAGATTACAGTGGCAACGCTTTAGTTTTTTAAACATATTTAGAATGTGGTGTTGCTCCATGTGGTCTGCGAGTTTTAAAAATGCCCTCATACTGTAATACGTACATCTAGTTACTCAAAAAGTGGCAGGAGCTTAATTTGAGGCTGACTGTATGAGATTAATGAATGGATATTTTTACATAACTGAATGTGACTTACAAGTTACAACAGAAGATTATTCAGATTGAGAATGAACTGCTTGAAACACTTTTAACAAATGAGGGTTCACTGTTATATAACAAAATGCTTGAGAACTTAATATTTGAACAAAAGGTGATTGCCCCTAAGAAACACAAATTGAACTGAGAGATTGGAGATTTAAAAATGGGCACATTTTTTCTTTGCCTAGGGAACACCCTACACCTTTTACACAGGAAGGTAGATATAATAATAAACAGCGAAGGATGAAACAGACAATGGATTCACTAGATGAATTTTCTCCTGATGAACTTGTCAGTGGCCATAATGTTAACTTAAATTCACCTAACAGGAATTTGCAACCTGAAGACTCAAACAATGTTACACATTTACTACCAGAAGCAAGCACTTCTGTGAGGTCTACACCCCGCACTAATACAAATGGTACAACCCCGAAGAATCAGAATTTTCAGCAGGGGAAGACTCTAATTGCTGCCACATTACCAGAGAAAGTGGAACAGGCAGTATGGAATACATCAAAGAAATGAGGAAAGGAGAGCAACAACTCGGGGGGCAGGAAGCAGACCTGAGGTCAGCAGTCCAACAGGTTGAAGAGCCGAGGAGCACAGCCCCACAACAGGACTTACAGCAACAAGAAATTAGTGAACTTTCAGTTGTTAAACTATCTTCCCTTCAATTAACTGAAGCTGAGTTAAAGCTTATGAATAATGATATAGGTTTCATTCTATCTAATGTGGACAGTATTATAACAGTACTGACTTATCTTAGATTGTTTATAAGGAATGTGAGTCTGAAATTTATATTTAAGGATGCACCTAATGCATCTACACAGGTATTTAAAAACCTAATATGTTTTTACTGGTGAATTGTCCCATTTTAAATACATTCATGGAGGCATGTGAAAGGGATATACGTACCTATCATATGAAGTTTGAAAAAAAAAAAGAAATATAACCTTTCCTTGTCTGAGTTTCAAGCTCTCAAAAAATTACAAAACAACAATGATATTATTATTAAACAGGTTGACAAAGGTGGTAATATGCTTATGCTTGAATTTTTGAGTGACTTTGATAGTTTTGCTGAAGTCCCTCCAGCAGAAGTATTTAAATGTATAAGCAAAGTTAATATGTGTATTTTGGAACTGCAACTTAATAATAACATCAGTATTGAATTGTCTAATTATTTTACAGTTCCATGTCCTATTACACCTGTTTTGCATAGCCTCCCAAAAACTCATAAAAGTTTAACCCATCCATCTATGCACCCTATTGTATTTGGTTCTGACTGGGTCACCAAACCTAATTCTCACTATTTACACTTTACTTTAAGTAAATATTTATATAAAGTTAAAAGTTTTATTAAAGATACTACATTTTTACAGCAGTTATACTACTGGTTTAATGAGCATCAGTATGTTGAATTTTCATTTGCAACTCTTGACATTAAATCATTATTTACTGTGATACCTCTACAATATGGGTTATGTCTTTCTAAGTAGAACATGTGACATGGTTGGTAGAGAAGTGGAAGCAATTTGTGAATTGACAGAATTGGTGTTGATTAATAATGTGTTTATGTTTAGTGAATGCACATATATACAGAAATTGGGGTAGCAATGGGCACCCCAATGGCAAATATATATGCCATTATTGTTGTTTTGTGCTGGAAGGACCAATTTGTTTATAGTGAACTACATCCTTTTTAAGGCAAAATATTATTTTTTAAATGCTTTGTGGATGACATATTTTTCCTTTGGGCTGGTAATGATACTGAACGTGAAGTATATAGGTTCATAGGTTGGTACTAAGGTATCAGCCCTAGGGCCTATACAAGCCTAGCCATAACAATTCCCTGGCTATTTCCTCCCACAGTATTTACTTCCCTGGACCTCTGTCTAGCAGGGCGACTGACATCATCCCCGGGGTGAATTTCCTATCTCCCATCCAATCATCAAGGTTCCTTTTGAAGAGGGCCAAAGAGGTGCTCTGTTGACATGTATGGGCAGTCTATTCCAGAGTCTGGGGAGTCTCTGGGTCAGGAACCTATCCCTCCAGCGTGTTTTGTTCATTGTGATTACAAGGTTTAGATCCCTGGAGCGTGTGTCTCGGAGGGATTGGGATTTCTTTAAGTGTAGCATGTCCAACAGCTCTGGGTTTGACATGGCCTTGTATGTTAAACAGAGATCGCCTCTGAGTAGATGATATGCGACAGAGTATAGGTGGAATTATTTTAGATGGTCAGCATAAGGCATCTGCTTTAGGCCTGTGATTCTTTTAGTGAAGTATTTCTGTGGCATTTCCAGTTGTTGCAGATGTCTTGAGAGGTACATACCAAACAGGGCATTGTATTCTATAATGGGTCTAATGGGGGATGGGTACAGTGGGGCAATGACCTCCTTTTTTCTGGATGAAAATCCCTTAGTGATGAGGTGTGCCACATAGAAGGATTTCATGACTGTTGTGGCAATGTGGTTATTGAAGGTGAGACCACTGTCTACCTGTGTCTCTAAGACTCTTATCACACTTTCAGTGTTCGGTATACTGCCACCTATGTGGTAATTCATGGGTACATGTTTTTTCCCAAAGGGGATAACTATGCATTTTTTGGCCTTGAGCTCTGGCACCAAGCATCTGTTTCTGTAAGGCCCTTTTGTAGAATATCCACATCATTTGGGGATTCAATAATGGCTCCCAGTTTGCAGTCATCTGCGAACTTTGTTAGCCAGAGTCCCTTAGTGTTGGCCTGTACTTCAGAGAAGTAGATGCCAAACAAGAGCGGTTCCAGGACTGAACCCTGAGGTACTCCACATGTCACTTGTCTGGATCTGGATTTGGAGTTGGCTACTTTTACAGTGTGGGTTTTGTCAGTAAGCCAGTTGGCAACCCATTGAGTGACATAGGGATTAATACCCAGCTTATTAAGTTTATCTATGATTCCAGTGTGGGGAATGGTGTTGAAGGCCTTGGCAAGGTCCAGATAGGCTGGGTGGACCACCTTACCCTTGTACTTGGTTCTGGAGACTGATTCGAAGAAGTCATTCAGGTTCAGTTGACAAGATCAGCCCTTTACGAACCCAAATTGCATGGGGTCCAGTGTTTGAAGGTTACCAATGTCTTTGTTTATAGTTTTATGATAATACATTCCATGGCCTTGCAGATCAGGCTCATCAGACTGATGGGGTGGTAGTTCCCGGGATCCACCTTGTGGAGTGGGATAACTGTAGCTGTGCACCACTCAGTGGGCATGAAGCCTGAGATGAGGCTATGATTAAACATGACACTTAGGTGAGGTGCCAGTTCATTTTGTAGGTCATATAGTGCACAGCCTGGGATGTCATCTGGTCCCATGGATGCTGTATTCTCAGCTTTGGAGAGTGCATTTTTTACCTCTGTGGCCATTATTACTGGAATTTGGCAATATTTCAGTATTGAGATGGGCCTTTTAGGGGGTGAGAGGGGGGTGAAGTTTGCACTGAATCAATCTGCCAGGATATTGGCAATATCCTTGGGATCAGTATATTTAATGCCATTCTGTTGTAGCTCAGAGCAGATATGGGCATTGCCATTTAGATTCTTGATATAGCTATAGAATGCCTTGTGGTTGCCTTTCGAATCTTTGGCAATTTTATTTTTGTAACTAGCTTTGGAGGATTTATGAGGGATTTCAGCTTCTTACTGAGGCTGGTAAGAGAGTTTTTTGCATCCTGGGATTTTTCTCTTTTCTGCAACAGTTTCTTCCTTTTCTTGTAATGTTTGTTTATGGTGGGGGACCACCAGACTGGCTTCCTTTTTTTGGAGGAGAGTGTCTTGGTTCTATTGGGGATTGCACGATTCATGCACGAGTGGATGTGCTTGTCGAGTTCCTTAGTGTAAGATTCTGCAGTCGAACTTTCAGTTCCCATCTGCATGGGTGTCATGAAATTTGTCACTTCTGACTTGAGTAGCATGAAGTTGGCTTTGGAGAGTTTTTTTACAGAGTTTTCCTGACTGGGGGGTGGGGTGGGATGTGGATGTCAAGAGTGATTAGCTTATGGTCAGACCTGACCAATGAGGGGGAGACCATAGGTGTGGAGCATCACTTTCCCATGTTGGTAATTACCAGGTCTAGGATATTGGAGCCCCTGGTGGGACTAAGGATTAGTTGACCCAGGGCATTGGAATTTTTGAATTCCAAGAACTGTTGGGCAAAGGTGTTGGTACATGAGTAGTTTTCCCAGTTAATGGCAGGGTAGTTGAAATCACCTAGTATTCGGGTGTTTGGTTGTATCTTAATATTTTCCAGTATGTTTAGTAGGGTGTAGTGAGAATCTTGAGGCATGGTGGGGGATCTGTAGCAAACTACAATTTGGATTGCAGTCTTACATAGTATTAGTTGCACCTGGAGAATTTGAGATGCATTGTGTTGGGCAACTAGCCTGGTGTTGTGCATATCCTTGGTGAATATGGACACTCCTCCACCTTTAGTATTTTGGTCCTGGTTTGGTGGCTGAAAAGTGTGGTAAGAGTTGTAGCCTGGTATTGCAGGGGTCCTCTCTGGAGCCTTGAACCAGGTCTCAGTTACTGTACAGATATCAGTGTTCTCCATTTTTAGGAGTGCCTCAAGAGAGTGCATTTTGAGGTTTAGACTTCTAGCATTGAGTAGCATTACCATCAGATTTTGCATGCTTGTACCTGTTACGGTGGTGGTTTTGTCCTTTGAACTTTGCCTAAAAAGGCACTATAGGGGTGGCAAGAGCCTTAGCCAATAACCTGAATCCCAGGGGCGACAAATGCAGACCCTCTCTGGCAAAGCATCATGGTATGTCGATCATGTCGTCCCAGGCAGACAGATACTGGATCCTCTTTGAATGACACCAGGAACTTAGCCAATTGTTGAAGTCAATCATTTTGTCCTTATACTGTGGTATCATTCTAGGTGAAGGCAGGATGCTACTCAGGGCTAGGGTCATACCTGCCTGGGACACATGATCTGAGAGCTCTTCCATGTCTCTTTTCATGTAGTCCATGGAGGTATGTCTCAAGTGATTCACTCAAACATGGACTATGACAGAGTCATATTTGTACTTGCTGTGGAGTGACTTGAGTGCATGCATTATGTGGCAGATCCTGGCACTCTACAGGCAGCTGACTGTAATTTTCTCCTTGTTCAGCCTGGTGAGTGGGACATTAGTGTGCCTGACTATAGAATCACCTATGACTAAAGTGTTGGGTACGTTGTCTTGCCTTAGGAGCTGTACTTGGGTGGCACACTGGTGTTGTGAGCTATGTGACACTTTGGTTGTGATTGGTGTTTGTTTGCATTTCAACTTCAGATGTCCTTGTTGCTTGGGCAGGTTACTGTTAAGAGCCTACACATATGTGGGTTTAGTGTTGCTATGTGTGAGTGTTGGTGGTGTAGGTTTAAAAGGGCTACATGTTGCTTGAGGTGTAGTGTGGGTATTAACCTTCTCCTCTTGACTGTCTAGCACAATCTTGGGTGGAGAGAGCTTTGCTTCCAGTTTGGTTATGTAAGTGCATCTCTCGCAGGTTTTAGTGTTGGGTGGTAGGAGGATAGGGTTGTCTGTGTACATGAGGCAATTGCTGCATTGCCCCAGTATGCCCAGATTCACCAGGTGGATAGGAGAAATCAGCAGAAGCTGACCCTTGGACATGCCTGGTTTGGTGCTTTTTTTATTTTGTAAAGTACAAGAGCTGTTTTCCCTTACCTTAGCAAGGTACTTTGCAGTTATAGGCTGTTTAGTGCCTACAATTAATCTCTCCTTATTAACAAGGAGAGTTGAGTGCTTATATCATTTTAAGGCTTCCTAGTGCTTTCCAGTAGGTTTTAAAGCAAGTGCTAGTCACAGAATGCTTAAAGGTAAGATGAAAAAAATGGTTTATCTTAAACACTGCAGTGTGCGCTAGAGGAATTAGATGTGAAAGTAGGTAACTTACATTTTACCTGCCTAAAACGTTAAGTTTTAGTGGAGAGTCACTATTTTTAAAACAGCAAGATAGATTGAAACAGGGTGGTCCCTTTTGTATTCTGGTACTATGCAAAACAGTAAGATGGCCAATAAATTTAAATAGTTGAAGGAGACTGATTTCACAAAATGATAATTTTGTGCTTACTCACACAACCCAGTAAAAACATAGAGGAAATGAGATATATAGTCAAATTAACATAAGGGGAAGGCATCTTGAAAGACAGTGGTGTTTAAGAACACTACAGTAACCGAGTGCGAGGGTGGGAAAAAAAATTCTGCCTGACTCACAAGAGGCAGAGCTGCGGTCTCTTTTCAAGTTTTAATATGCAGTTAAAAGCAGAATACACGTAAAACAGAAGGTAAATAAAACAACTCACAGTATTCAAAATAGAAAAAGGTAATAAAGTAATACAACAAATAAAAAGCAAACTAACTTTTCCCTCACAGCAAAGTGTAGCAGAGTCTGGGTGAGCCTTTCTAGTAAAGCTCTAAAATGTTTTATTTTACCCCTTAAATAGAAGATTTAATTCCTAAGTCCACCCTCTCAGTTCACAGATGATTAACCTTAATTGACCTGTTCTATTGACCTGTACTAATTTCTGCCTGACTCACAAGAGACAGAGCTGTGGTCTCTTTTCAAGTTTTAATATGCAATTAAAATCAGAATACAAGTAAAACACAAGGTACATAAAATAAATCACAGTATTTAAAATAGAAAAATGCAATAAAGTAATAGAACAAACAAAAAGCAAACAAACCTTTCCATCACAGCAAAGTGTAGCAGATTCTGGGTGAGCCTTTCTAGTATTTCTAGTAGTAGAATACTTAAACAGAACCACCATTTTTTTTTAAATTTACAGCTCAGTTTTCTGTGGATACCCTCAATTACTTGGATGTTAGTCTAACTAAATGTCGTGGAAGTGTTAATACTTTGATACATTGAAAAGAGATACACTCTAATTGATATGTCCACAGAAATAGTATGCAAGCCACATGTACTTTTAATGGTTTAGTTAAAGTACAAATGTTAATAGCCAGTCAACTTAACACAGATGAGGCCAACTTTAAATTGGAACTGGAAGGAATGACCACAGATTTCAAATGATGTGGTTATAATAACTCATTATTAAGACATAAGACAGATGAAGTTATTATGGAAAGAACAGGCAAAGCAAACCCCCACTTTTCTAGTAATGCTAGCTATGTTAATTTTGGTCATTATTCTATTAAAAATAATAATATATGCTATGTCATGACATATAATCGTAGATCAGAGGGTGTTAAGAATATTATTAGAAATAATTGATGTATTCTTTAAAACATGCCTGAGATAATCAGAATAGTTGGAGAGGCTCCCATATTCTCATATCCTACCTGTCTGAATTTGGAACAAAGATTATCTTATAAGGACCTTAAAAATAGTAAAACGTTCAACATAAGTAGAAAATGGGGTACATTTCCTTGGTACAGTTTCATATGTTGTGATTATATAAATACAAGCTGTGAATTTATACATCCTAACACTAAGAAGAAATATACTTTCAGGTGTTTTGCAACTTGTAATTCTGCTGCCATTGTGTATATGGCATGCTGTAAGGTGTGTCAAGCATTCTACATAGGGAAATGCACAAGAAGGTTGAAGGACAGAATTACTGAACATAAATCTGAAAAACATAGAGAGGTAGCAACTAATGCTTTGGGTAAGCATGTGAGGGAGAAAGGAATTTCACATACATTTATCTCTAGAGTGAGTTACATCAGACAGAAGAAAAAAGGGGGGGGGTCTTAACAATGAGTTAGAAGTATGTGAATACTCATGGATCACAGTTTTACAAGATAATTGTTTTCCAGGTCTAAATACAGCAGTAAGCATTAAACCTATTTTAAAAAGAAGACAGTCAACTTTGAAATAACATCCTGTGTGGATGGGTCTGGGTTAAATGTGTTACTTATTTTATGGCTATACTGGCTTCCAGTAACATTTTACCTGTATATGTGTCTTTAAACTGAAATGCTTACTACAACTGTGTCATGGGATTAGTTTTTATGGTTTGAATTTACTATTTAAATGAAGGTAGTTGATTTCTTTGCTTACACACCAATGAAGGGTTGATTCTGAAAGCTTTGTGATTTCTTTTCCTGTTTGGAATAAACACTGCACTTTACCTCACCATTTCCAAGTCTTGGATTTTTGTATTAATGTTTGCAAATTTGACCATAGTACTTTATTCTGAATACTGTCATATCTCTTACTGACATCATCTATCATAATTTTTGTTTCCACTTTTTATTAATAATATCATCAATTATTTCCCTTATTTTATTTATTTTGCATTTGTTTACCAGGAGTGTCTGATTGAGCTAAAAAGGTCTATTTTCAGGGCAGGACCAGGGAGAAAAGCTCCAAGTTACAAAGTAAACAGCGTTATCATAGAATGTATAAAAATATAATAGGTTACGTAGTAAACAGTGATACAATTGAATTAAGATGAACAAAGCAAGTAACAGCAATACACATTTAATTAAAATGAAAAAGAGCAAGTAACAGCAATACAACTAATGCGGTACAGATGGTTAGTCACAGTTATTACACATCATAAATCATGGTCATCACCTCAGAAACTAAAGCATTACATATTTGTACTTGGGGGTAGGGTGGTAGCCTCATCTGATTAAACAAGTAGTGTAAAAAATTACGCAGTTATGAGCTGATGATAGTTTCCAAAGGAAATGGTCTGGGAATATAAACAACAGAGAGGAGTAATACAGGAAGAACAGTCCCCAAAAAATGTTGTCCACAATAAGTCTTGACTCCCATTTCCTTTTATCCCAAACAAATTCTGATCATATAATCTTTTTATTTTACATTGTAGTCTATTAGTAACTCTTCTCATGAAAATTTTATAGTCTGTGTTATTCAGTGTATTTAGTCTCCAAGTTTTTATTTCATCTTTATAGCTTTTCTTTAATATAAATGTTATCACACCTATGCTCATTTCTTTTTACTTAATTCCTCTTTCTAGCCACTCATTCATTACTTTTATAAACACCATTTTTTGCCAGTCATACATTTCTTTATACATACTATATTCAATTCCATCCAAACCTGTAGCTTAATTCATGTTAATATCTTTCACAATGTCATTCAACTCATTTATATTAATTTTTTTCTCTAAATATTCATTGTTTTCCTTATTTAATTTTTCACTGTTACAATTTTTTTCTGTGTTAACTTCTTTTTGACTATATAAATCTAATTCATATTCTTTAATTATTTCATATATTTCTCCTTGTTTTTAAATTGTTCCCCTTCTTTATTTTTTAACCCTTTTATTATCTTGTTTTCTTTTACTATCTTGCATATGTACGGTGCTACTTCTTTTTTTTCCCTGTAAGCAATATTATTGCTTATATAACAATGTACTAATGATTTCTTCTATATAATTATTGTTTGTTTTCATTTTTTCTTCTCTATCAAGTCTTTAAATATCTCCTGGCTTAATATTTTTATATTCCATTTTTTTCTTTTTTCCTTTTCTATTTCTATACATTCTAAAAATACTTTTTTTGCATTTCTTTTTTAACTGAATCCACCATGTTGTCCAATTTTCATAAAACATCTCTCAGACTGCTATATTGTTGTCATACATTTGTAATTTCTTTTCTTTCTCCTGAATCAAACTTTGTCATTTACTCTATTTCTGCCCTTTCCTATTTTAATATATTCCTTATTTTCATGATTTCTTATCCAAATTGCCACATGATCAGAGAACCCATTATATTTAATTATTTTTTGTATAATTGTTCGGCATTCTGATATAAAAAAAGTAATAAATGTCTGTCTTAATTTCAGTCTAGTGTTTATTTTCCCATGCTTATAATTTTCCACTTTTCATAATTTCAGTAACCATTTTAACATCACAACTATTCTTTTTATTTCTCAAATTACATTTAAATTCACTTGTCATTATTATATACATGCTAACACACACATAATTAGGTATACTTTTAAACACAGTTTCTCTTTCTTTTTTGTCACATGTGCGTATAAAGCTTTTTGTCTATATGCATATTCTTTCCATCTTATATCCACTACTATTATTTGGCCCAGTTCTACTATTGCAATAGCTAATATTTTTATATTTTCTTGGCATAGTATACATATTCCTGAACATGATTCTTTGCCTATATTCCAAATAACATACCATTCCAATGTTTTTCTGCTTGCACCCTTTCTTCTTCTGTTAAGCATTCTAATATCTTCTAACACTGATACTTGAGCATCTGCTGCAGCACATCATTGTAAAATACTAATTCTTCTCTTAATATTCTTCATACTGTTCATGTTCAGAGTTAATACTTTCAGCTTAATAGAACAGTTATTAGAATAATATTCTTATCCTTTACCTTTTGTATTCTGTCTTACCATAATTTTAAATTTTCTTTTTCTTTCCCTAACTCTCTTTCCTGTTGAATTTTTCTTGCCTTATATTATATGCCAGTCTTCTTCACTGGTTTCATCTGTCTATCTTCCTTTTTCTTTCTCTTTAAATTTAAATACCATTTCTATGTTTTTTCTTGTTTCTTATTGTATTCGGTGTTCTTGCATAGCATTCTTTTCTAACTCTTTTTCTTATATAATTTCATTTTCATTTTCATTTTCTTCTATTTCTATCTCACATCCTAACTATGAATGTCCTGTATTACCACATTTCTTACATTTCACTTCACATTTCTCTTGCATTATGACCTGTCTGAGCACATAAATAACATCTTCATTAATTAAATGATCATTTTTTTCACAAAAATAACAAGTCTTTGGTTGACTTCTGTACCTCACAAAACTGTCTGTTGCCATGCACATTAATAATAGTTGGTATGTGTATCACATTGTCATTTTCTATTTAAAAATCATTCTACATTCCCAAACCTTTGTCCATAAGCCTCTTTCATCATACATTTTAGTAGTGTCCACCACTTCTTTACATATTATCAACAAATATTCTGTCAGTTCTTTTGCTCCCACTTCAGTTCTAAACTGAATCAATATTCTTTTTTTTGTCTGAAAAAGTCTTGCACAACATATTCTGACTATGAAAAGTCTATTTTCTTTTTTTCATAGACCCCCAAAAAGTTTTCTATAGCCTGGCCAGTTTTAAAAAACAAGTCATAAAATGTGTCTTTGTTAATTAAGATGAAAGCTCTTACCTCTTCAGATTTTACTCCCGGAGGTGCAATAACATTGTCCCATACCTCATGTCTGTCCAGGCCTTTTTTTTACTGCTCACCCACACAACATATTTTTCTTTACTTCCTTGATTTCTATCTTCTCCTTAGCTCCTTCTTCCAATGTCTAAGCATAGGACTTTTTTTTCTGGAACCTTCTCTGGCTGTTTTTCCATTTCTTTTTTCTCCCTATTCTATTTTTTTCCAAAATGTTACTCTGGGGATACAGTAGTTCTACTTTCTGTCTCAGTCTGGTTAAAAAACTCCACTAAATACTCATACTGCAACCCTCCTGACTGGAGGGTTGAAATAACACATTTTTCTGCCATTTCTGCCATTTCAAACAGATTTTTCTGGACATTTTCTTCTGAATCCATCTCCACCACTGCATTTAGCTCCATCTTCTTCCTGATGTCCTCACCATCAGTAGACAATATCTTTTCTGCTATCACTTTACCTGAAAACATTTCTGGTAGTGATTCTACCATTTTGTCTTCATTTTCAACACATTTACCTTCCAAATTGCCTTGGCTCTCAGCACCCATGTTTTCTCCCTGTTCCTCGTGGCTGCCTCTGCAACCAGACAGGAAACAGGAAGCCAGAATATGTAACACCCAATCTCTTTCCCTACTGTAATGATTAGGTAAAGTTCCCCAATGCTAGGGTGAATTTCCCCAAGTAGTATGAATACCACCTTAGGTCACACCTGAAAACAGGCTGCTAGTGTAGTGGGACTAACCTCGTCAACAAAGGATCAATAAATAAATACACAATTTAGTACCAAGGTCTTTGACAGTGTCATTTTGATTGTAAAGTGCATAGAGGTATCACGGTGTACTTGACCCAAACTGATTGATTCTTGATTTTAAGGCATTAAATGACATATGTTTTTTACAATGCTGAGACATAAAGCATAAAGGTTGCCCATATTTTTCTGAAGCTTAACTTGATATCTTATATTAGTTACAATGGTCCCTACATTTGTATCATCTGCAAAGTAGTTGATCCTGATTTCACTACAAATTAGAAAGCCAGCCATAAAGATGGAAAACAAATACAATAAGAATGGAATCCTGGGAATCCAGCAGTAAAACAGATTTAACCTTGGAGGTTGCTTCACCTATTCTCATGGGAAGCCAATTTCCTGTCCAACATGTGACATATATTTTAATATTAATTTTCTACTATCTTCTAATTATCTCAGCAGGAGGCACTAAAGCAAATCTCTTTGATAGGTCTAAATAGATAACATCTTCAAGTATACCTACATCCATTGCACCCCATAAATTTTTGGCTCAGAAATATAAAGCAATAAAACACACACACACACACACACACACACACACACACACACACACACACACACACACACACACACACACAAACACACTCACAAACAACACACAACACACACACACACATTTAGAAACATAATATGGTAGGTACATAGAAATAAAAAAAAATAATGTAGGAATTTGAAAATAGAAGAGATGTAGCAACAGTAGTGTGAATGAAAATAAAAGAGATGTAGCAATAGTAGTGTGAAATTTAGAAGAAGGATTATTCTCCAGTAGAACATAGAATTGCTGAAAGTCACTTTCTACCAATGGGTGTTGTTGCACTTTCTCTACTGTTGTGCAACCCTGGAGTTGTGTATATATATATTTGGGGAGGGGTGTGAGGGTCTCCCTCTACATTGGGAGTGCAGGGGGTCTAGCATCCCTGCAAGAAAAAGCTTGAAATAATGTTTACTGGAAGTGTTTTTCAGTGAATTATGTTCTTAGATTTGGCCTTCGACAGATAATCATGAATCATTTGTGACACAGGTAACCTGCAAAACATAAGCACAAAGTCTGTCATCTGCAAATTTTAGGCATGTAATAGATTTAATTATGGACAAATTAAGTGAAGTGGCGGCAGTAAGTTCTACAACCTAACATTAAGTCGCTTATCTGTTAGTTAAAAAATGAAGGAACATATCATTTCTTTTGAGTGAAGTTAAAATTAACAATTGCCTTCAAAATGGGTGAATGTGTAGTACTCTTCTACGTGCCCTTGAGGCTGTCCTCTAAATGCTTGGTAGTCCTTTAATTGCAACTTTGGAAAATGATTGGAACATGTAGAGCCCAGAGCAGAGGTTGAAGATGTATGACTGGGTTACTCTACTAAGCATAGCTAAAATTTCTCTCATAAAGTTAATGATCTGGAGCCTAGAAGTTCTGATGGACTAGATGTCCTGTGAAGTATCCATACATATTTTTTTTAAATGTAATTACTTCTTACCAGTCCTTTTTTCTGATAGCCAAATTTATGTGAGTAGCTCAACACACACACACGCACACACGCACACACGCACACACACACACACACACACACACACACACACACACACACACACACACACACACACACACACACACACACATTAATTCGCACTACATGCTTACCTACAAGCAAATTGAAGGAATGCCAGTTCACCTAAGGAATGTCCTTAGGTGATGAAGAAAATCATAACACTCAGATTACACCCACACAGATTAGGAGGACATGCAGAGTCCAAGCAGAAAAAAAAAAAACATGACCATGAATTCACTGTGAAAACTAAGTGTTGTGAGATGGCAATGGTACTCTTGGAACCTCTGTCACAATAATTAGTTATTTTTTACCCACATCCTGCTCAGACCAATAAATATAGCCATTTATTGTATATAATGCTGATGCCTGATATGATGGAAAGTGAAAGAAATTATGGCTATCTTGTTAATGTTAGACAACTTATAATACCCTCCCCTTACCAGAGCAGTGACCATTTTACACTGTTTTCATCAAATATAGTACATAATTTGGCAGTACCAATCTAAACCAAATATGTGGCAAAATGTGTTTGAATAACAGCAAAGTTGATACACGTTTGCTCCCAGATGGCTTCTCTACACATCCATCACAGCTACATTATCAAATATTTACATGTCAGATATCTGATTTTGGTTGTGGAAAAAATGGCTAAAGTATTCCAGTTTACTTCATATAAGTGCAAACTAATCATACAAAGACAAATTAATGGCTATTTAACTTGAAGAAATAGCAGGTTAGTCACTTTTATCTGTAGACAATCCAATTTCGAGTCATTAGAACCACTTTACTGGCTGTAACTCCTCAGACGAATTATTGTGATAAAATAGTGGCCACAGTAACATTTTTAACTTTGACTCATATACACATAGACACACAATAGCCATAAAATCCTTAAAATGGGGAACATTGATTTCTGTGCAGTGACTGAGACCTGGTTCAAGGCTCCAGAGAGCACCCCTGCACTACCAGGCTATAATTCATACCACACTTTTCAGCCATGTAACCTGAACCGGAACAACAAAGGCGGAGGTGTGTCCATATTCATTAAGGATATCCACTCCTCCAGGCTAGTTGCTCAGCATAATGCAGCTGAGGTTATCTAAGTGCAACTAATTCTGGGCAAAACTGCAATCCAAATTGTAGCTTGCAACATATCCCCCAACATGCCCCAGGATTCCCACTCCTCTTTTCTTGATGTACTGGAAAATATTAGGGTTCATCCAAACACCCTAATAATGGGTAATTTCAACTACCCCACCATTAACTGGGAAAACTACTCCTGTACCAACTCCTTCACTCATCACTTTCTGGAATTCATAAACTCCAATGCCCTGGATCAACTTATTCACACCCCCACCAGGGGCGACAATATCCTAGACCTAGTCATTACCAACATGAGTGACTGGTGTTCGACACCTGAAGTCAACTCCTCGTTGGTCTGATCCGACCATAAGCTAATTACCTTAGATATCCACATCCTGCCCCACCGCCCATTAAGGAAACCATGGTAAAAATTTTCTCTAAAGCCAACTTCATGCTTCTTAAGACAGAAATGGTGAATGTCATGACACCTATGCAGAGGGACAATACAGTTATGACTACTGAATCCTACACAATTGCACTTTATAAGTGCTTACACAAGTGCATGAATCGTGCTATCCCAAACAGAACCAAGACGCTATCCTCTAAAGAAAATGAAGCCAATCTGGTCATCCCCTGCCATAAACAAACTGTACAACAGAAGGAAAAAACTGTTGCAAAAGAGAGTAAAATCCCATGAGTGGAGGAGCTCCCTGGTCAGCCTCAGTAAGAAGCTGCGATCCCTGATAAAATCCTCCAAAGCTAGTTACGAAAACAAAATTGCCACTGATTCTAAAGACAACCACAAAGCATTCTATAGCTATGTCAAGCATGTCAATGGCAACACTCAGATCTGCTCTGAGTTACAGAACAATGGCACTAAATATACAGACCCAACTGATATTGCCAACATTCTGGCAGATAGGTTCAGTGCTAACTTTACCCCCCCCCCACCCCCTAAAGAGTCCATCTCTATACCGGAAGAATGCAAAGTTCCTGTAATCACAGCTGCACAGGTAAAAAACACACTCTCCAAAGTCAAGAACACAGCATCCATGGGACCAGACAACATCCCAGGCTGCATTCTACATGAACTACAGAATGAACTGACACCCCACCTAACTACCATGTTCAATCAAAGCCTCACCTCAGGCTTTGTGCCTGCTGAATGGTGCACAGCGATGGTTATCCCACTCCACAAGGGGGGAGCCACCACAGACCCCAGGAACTACCGCCCCATTCGCCTGATGAGCTTAATCTGCAAGGCCATGGAATGTATCATCATGGAACTTATAAACAAAAACATTGGTAATCTCCAAACTCTGGACCCCACCCAGTTTGGGTTTGTAAAAGGCAGATCATGTCTCCTAAACCTGATAGACTTTTTTGAAGCAGTCACCAAAGTCGTAGACGAGGGTAAGGTGGTTCACCCAGCCTATCTAGATCTTGCCAAGGCTTTTGACACCATCTCCCACTCTGGAATTATAAACTCACTAAACTAGGTATAAATCCCTATGTCACAAGATGGGTTGCCAACTGGCTCACTGACAGAGCCCACACTGTGAAAGTAGCAGACTCCAAATCTGACTTCAGACCAGTGACAAGTGGAGTACCACAGGGTTCAGTCCTGGGTCCTCTCCTGTTTGGTATCTACTTCTCTGAAGTACCGGCTAACACACAACGTCTTTGGCTAATGAAGTTTGCAGATGACTGCAAACTAGGAGCCATAATCGAAACTCCTAACAATGTGAACATCCTACAAAAGGGCCTCACTGAGACAGATGCCTGGTGTCAAAGCCATGGCCTCAAGCTCAATGCCAAAAAGTGCATTGTCATCCCCTTTGGTAAAAACTCTGTACCCATGAACTACAACATATGCGGTAATATACTTAACACTGAAAGTGTGATAAGAGACCTTGGGACATAGGTGGAGAGTAGTCTCTCCTTTGATAATCACATCACTTCAGTAGTCAGTAAATCCTTCAATGTGGCACACCTCATCACAAAAGGTTTCTCATCCAGAAAAAAAGAGGTAATTGTTCCCTTCTACTCATCACTCATTAGACCCATTATAGAGTACAATGCCCTTTTTGGTATGTACCTCACAAGACATCTACAACAACTGGAAAGGCTGCAGAAATACTTCACAAAGAGGATTACCAGCCATAATAAGATGCCCTATGCAGACCGTCTCAAAAAACTCCAACTTTACTCCATCGCATATCACCTACTCAGAGTTGATCTCTGCCTAACATACAAAGCTATGTCAAACCCAGAGCTGTTGGACATGCTCCACTTAAAGAAATCCCAATCCCTCTGAGCTACACATTCTAGGGGCCTAAACCTTGTCACCACAATAAACAGAACATGCCAGAGGGATAGATTCCTGTCCCAGAGACTTCCCATACTCTGGAATAAACTACCTATCTATATCAGACAAAGCTCCTCATTAGCACTCTTCAAGAAAAATTTTGATGATTGGATGGGAAATAGGAAATTCACCCTGGGGATCACTTCCATGGCTCTGCTCAATAGTGGCACAGGAGAATAATTTTCTTGGGTGGCAAAAGCCAGGGTACCTTTTTGGCTGGGCTTATATAGGCCCCAGGGCTGATAGCCTAGTACCTACCTAAGATAGCCTAGTACCTAAGAACCTATGAGTAAAGTAGTTCAACTTACTTTGCACAATTGTACTACACTCCTTCTGAGGCAGCTTAATGAATATTTACCTTGCTCAAACAACTGCGTGATTAGTCACTTTAATCCACACAGAAAGCCCTGGTACCCAACAATTATAGACATTTTATTGACTGTGTATATTACAGATGTCAAATTTTAATAACATAAAAAGCAAATAACAGCAACAGTAATGTATTTCATCTATGCCTCACACAAACACACAGTAGCCACAATAAAGTATTCCAGATGGCTTTACATAATTGCACACTAGCCTGGCAGTGTCGGATTACTGACTGTTTAACTTGATCTAATTACAGCATAGTCATAATTTTTCATCCTTACAGGCAACCACTTTAACCATGAATAATAGCCACTTTGTTCACTGTGTACAACTCAAGCATCTAAATATGATAAACAAACAAATAAATATTTAAGTAAATAACAATAGTAATCATTATCATGGCCTTAGAAATGCACATCAACTTGCCTCATTAAAAGTAGCCTGCCAATCCTAGAACTACTTAACAATGTTCTATGTTTACTTGGTTAGCGTATAAAAAAAAAACTGTAGCAAGAACTTACCAACAATTTGCTCTTTGTGATGAGGGTGACTTGTTGATCTACACAGACACAGAAGTATCTTTGGGATGAAAGCAGAACAACACTGGATCAGCATCAGTTTCACTGTATACTCACAGTGTCCTGTAGTCTGTCCTGTAAAACACAGATGGATTTCATGCAGCTGAGCATTATTATCTCATTACATCTGAGTGTACCTCCAGGCATTTCTGTAGTTAACTCTCACTAATGCCTCTAGGCATCAAATATAGCTTGTTCATATTTGCATTAATAATTCCAAAACTATGCAACATTCAAGGTATGTTTTCATCTTAAAGCATATAAGATGGCATACACAATTGTACTGATATCTGACCTTTGGTTAATGCAGCTAAAGAGATATTGAATATTATTTAGATACTGTTTATTTGTATTGAAATAATTTTCACATTTCTCTAAATATCTCAACATTCAGGTAACAGAGATGAACTGCATAGCCTTATATAAAAGCTCACAGCAGTATGAAGAAAATTCTGCTAGTAGTATGTGTCTTGCTTGGAATGTTACTGAGATACGATAAGGTGCTTCTACAACATTACAAAATGAATATTCACTGCTTTTAATTTGGTTTATAAAATCCAGTTTAAAGATTTAAACTGAATGGATGCATCTAATGTAAAGATTAATTTATCCTAAATATTTTGTCATTCTCAGTTTTCTAGTAGCACTTATGGTTCCAGAGATATGACTATTTGTTTAAACTGTAAACAGAGAAAACTTCATTTTTTAAAAGGCTCAAGCTGCACCCACTGTGAGTTAAAAGTACACACTCAAAAGAGCTGTATTGGAGGGAATGAGTTAAATCTTCTGCATACAATGACAATTGAAGGTCAGTAGAGCAAAGTTTATGTAATTAATTAAAAGAGGAAATATCTAATGCTGAAATGTCTAGGATGCAGCATGCCTTAAATGAGCTGCAGTTTGAATAACTAATGCCTGAATTTATCTGCAAAGTTCTATTTGTAAGGCAGTTTGAAAACCATATACAAGCACCTTCTCCAAACACAGTTTTAGTAAGTAGTGAGAGAAGAATATGATCTATTTTCTCAAATGCTCTCTTAAGGTCAGTAGAAAATGTCCCAGTAATGAGTACATTATTTTCATTGTTCTAGATTTGGTTAGTCACCATAATGACAACTGCTGAGTTGCTAAACCCTTGCCCAAACCCCGTGCTAGCATGGGAATGAAATAGAATAGGTGCTGACATTTTCTAAAATTTTAGAGTAAACTAACTTTTCCAGTGTTTAACTAAATGTTGGCTACAGACTTCACATTTACAGAAGAAAAAAAAAACAGATTATTTGTGTTTGGAAAGGGTCCATAGTAGTGTGCTTAAAACTGTTGGTTAGTAGTATACCTGGAGTGGAAGGGGCTGGTTAAAAATTTTCCATTTCTTGGAAATTATAATGATATGACCTTTAGTGGTCTTAATACAATTTCACTTCTTGTTCTATATGAAAGCATAGGCCTAGGACAATAGAAGAGTGGCTGGAAGGTGTTAAATATTTCATTCAAGTTCTTGTTTAAGTACAAAGAAGTATCCACTTGGAGGAAGTAAATCTTCATGTACTATGAAGAACTATTCTCAGATATCACTAATCATATCCCAGGATGTCACATATGTTGTAAACATGGAGGTCAAGATTTACCTATTGAGCTTCACTCTCAAAGTGAATTTCTTGACATCCATTTGTCAAACATATAACATTTTGGTTATGATTGAAAACTTGGCCATAATCCTTTATGTTTGCCTTCACTAATTTGATCACTTCCAGATATGTCAGGAGTACACAGTGAATAAACTGGCAGTAGTTGCTAGGGAGGTATGTATGTGTTTATGTGTGTGTGTGTGTGTGTGTGTGTGTGTGTGTGTGTGTGTGTGTGTGTGTGTATGCACAGTAGGATATACCATATGCACCTGATAGCATACATTATTGTGTCCATTGATTGTTCACTTGATCACAATCAGATATCTGATGTATAAACAGTTAATAAAGTGCTTCCAATTGCTGGGAAGATGCACATCTAGGGAATGTAATAGATTATGCTGTACATGTATGATGGCTGTACATTAAAAATATTGCAGCACCATTATATAATTATATGCTTGTTTAGTTATTCATTCATTCATTCCTTTGACCACAGGTACACATGTGAGGTGTATATAGTCAATAAAGTTGCTGGACTTGGTGTTGAAAGATGGCCACTGGAGAAGGTCTATAAAAGAAAAATTCAATATGTGAGGTTTCATGAATTCGAATTATGCATGTGTGATGTCCCTTGTCTGGGCCATTAATCAAGGAGCCTGAATCCTCACCACAGACACTGTAGAGGAATGTTCACTTGAAACAAAAATTGGTACACCCAGTATTTTCAGATGCAACTCTCTGCATCAAGCACAATTTCTCTTAAGAGCACACAAGGAACACACTCAGCCCGGGGTCTGGGTTTCTCTCTCTATCTCTCTCTCCAGGTTGCCAGTAAGGCTCCCCTATATCGCAGCTGTAGAGTTAAGTCCTCAGTCCAGTGCCCAAGCCAAGTCTGCCACCACTTTCTCTGTGAAACCAGTGCTTTGCATCCCTGTTCCAAGTAGCTGACACACACACACACACAAACACACACACTCTTTGAGATTTGATTTACACACACACACACACACACACACACACACACACACACACACACACACACACACACACACACACACACACACAGACAGACACACACACACACCTGGGAAAGGCTGGCACAGCTTTACTAGCTATGCCCCCTTTAGTCCAGACTATAAGGTAGTTACTGCCGCCAGGTACTCCCAAGCCAGCTACTCTAAGGATCTTATAAGGGTACCCAATTATACTGAGTGAAATTAATATTAATATGAGTGGTAGTGTGCCCAATGCAATAAGGCTTTCAGGAGAGGCTAGAGTCACCAAACAAATATGAGAACTCTCAAAGTTAAAATATTCTCTAAAGGACCAGCCACAATGAAAAGTCTAAATATATTTAAAAATAAGAAAAGAACATGAAAATACTAAATATCCATTTACAATAAATGCCAGCATTTCAAGCACAGGAAATATTAAAATAACACAGATGAATAGATTCACACAGATATGGAAAAACAGTACTTAGCTAATCTCACTATATTTTCCTGACTAATCTAAAGAGTCACTATATATGGCCTGCAATCTTTATGGCCTAGGCCCAATAGTTTAATTTTTATTTTCCAAAGTCAGCTGGAGCTCAGCTTAACCTCTTCTATTCCAGTATTTTCTGTTACAATGCATACATTTAATCAGTTACAATACAGTACAGTCTGATGTACATGTATATTTCTTTTCTGTCCAGCAGGGCACACTATTTATACATTTTTAATACAAGCAACTTTAAAAATGCATTTTCAATACAAGCATCTGTGCAACTCTGCATTGGCCTGTGGGCAACATTTGTTTTTTATTAATAGCAATGGAAATTCTAAATAGTAATTAAAGTGGGATGTGAGATGCTGAATATGCAATGTCACATAAAGAAAATTTGTGGTTAAGCATACCTAAGTAATGCCCCCAGAATGTGCTCCATAGCAAGTCAATATATTTTCTATGGCAGCTTACCTGTCATGCAAATTTTTATGTAAACATTCATAGAAAGTTGTAAATCTACAACTATACCTCAATGATTTCATTTGTTCTTCTGCCACCTGACACTGAATGACAGTAGTATTTATTTTTTTTACATAACATCTGACAGAAATGCATAAGCATAGCTGTTACATAAAAATTCTTACAAAAGAAAAAAGAAAGGGAGCATGTAAACACAGTCTACTGCACAACAGCAAAGCAATCCACAAAAAAAAGTGTACTGTGAAAGTCATTCTACAAAGCTTGTTTTTTTTTTTTGTTTTTTTTTTTTTGGACTTTCACAGTGCACTTTTTTGTGGACATACAAATTATTAACAATTTCATTTTCTATTCGGGTCTGAAAAAACATATGTTGTAGTGTATATTTTTGAGCCATTAATAAATTAAAGTGAATAAATTCATGGTAAAGTTAGCAATGGGAAAAAAACTAAGTCCCACATAAAGGAAATGGGTGATTTTGCATAATATATGACTAACCCAGGTACTACATGGCAACTCTGCCATTTTTCCATAGAGGATCTGCTTATTTAACATTTTATGAACCAAAGAAATATCTTGCAATGTCTGCCTGCCTGTACTCATGAGTCATAATGGAATGAGATGTTAAAGCATCCATTTGCTTTTGAATAAAAACACAAAAAACAACTCATTATAGTTCTGGAAGTTGATTTACAGCATTGAAAATCTTATTGGTGGTTCATGAATGGCCCAGACAGTGAGCTTAATACAGTCACAAGACAAGATCTAGTATAAAAGAACATTCATGATGTGGGAGCTAATTAATTATAATTAATTCCACTTGCTAAATCTGTCTTGATGCACAGTTTGTGTTTATAAGTCTGTAAAAACTCATGTCTGTGTGTACAATCCATGCAGGGTGTGTTTTTAGACTTCCATTTTATTTACTGTCTCTATATCTCAATCTATACTGCAAACCAAATTTAGTGAATAACATTGGTTTCTACCATCTTACGTTGTACAAACATGACTCCCAATACTCCATATTTAGTCCCACACCACCAATTAGTCACTCAACCACTCTCAAAACTAGCCTGTGAGATTACTGAGGCACATAAAGACTGCGATATGATGCATTCTTTATAGTACAAAATGTAGACAGACTGCTATATTGCAGTTAGAATGAATGAATATTGTTCCATTGTATCTCAGATATATTTGCATTGTGGTACAGAATTATTGCAGCTATTTCACATGTTGTGAAATAGCCTCTTGCAGTCTCTTACTGTACAAAAAATATCCCTGAATTCTCAGCTACTGCTATTTGTCCTACCTCCACCTGCTTAATGTGATCTAGGTATTCTGGAGTTTATTACTAATGCACCCCATGTCTGAAGACTCATCCTGTAAAGCACAGGAATTCCATATCCTCATTTCAGGGTCTCCAGAAAGAAATGTTTCACCTTGCTACCTTGAAACTTAAGTCATCTAGGTTCTGTTTAGTTATAAAATCCCTCACACAGGTCTATTTAAAAGTCTGCCCATAAAGCTCAATGCAAGCACATATTAGATTGGGGTGAGCAAAATCTTTTGCTACAGACCCCATGAAGTGACACCATTAATTTTGTCACAGTGTTACTGTTGAAAAAGAAAGTGAAACATGATGGCAACTGTTTAAGTATCCAAAACAGTCCCTCTCACTCCATCAGAGATCATTAGACTAGAAATAACATTTAGAATGATTGCAACATAAAATCTATCAGCATTATGTGTTGCCAAAATATGAAATTACTTTTTCCATTACATTCAAATAACAATTGATATGATCCAAATTCAAAATATTCCTCCATTCGAGTCTGTTCTTTATGATGTGTTTTGTTACTGCTACACAATGGAGCAAAAAAAAAAATACAAAACAATGTATACATTAACGTCTGTCTGTTGGCACATACAATCAGAGCAGGGGAATGGTATGCAATGCGATGTATGTGTGATCAACATTGTGCTTGCCTCATACCAGATCCTACTGTCCTAGCACAAAATGCATATGTCATGGACAACACCAGGATCACTGTCCATTTTTATCTTGGCCAGGACAACTACAAGTTAGTTGCCACCCCTATCAGCACTCTCATACAGTACTGTCTTATCACCAGTCCTGTAACCTTCAAAGTAGTCAAAATATATAAGTGTACTTCCCAGCACCACTTTCTGCAGGTTCCCTCTTTATGATCAAAGACACATTCTTTTGAACTTGAAAGCATGAAACAGCAGAGTACCGAAATGGCATATAAGCAAATTCTTTCCCTGGGAAAGAAATCGCTTGGCCACCTTCATAATTTTGCAGTTTTCATCACTGTAGTGTGATTTCGGAGTTGGTATATTTAAGTAGGGGGGTGGGGGACACAGCCCCCCACATCGGGAGGTGTGGAGGTTGAAGCCCTCCTCTTTATGTAATGTTTTAAAGTTTTGTTTTTTTTTTCTTTTGTGGAACAGCGATTTTTTTTCCTGGGAATAAAATCGCTGTTCTAAGTGTTCGGGATTGTAAGCTTTTGCTTACATGGGGTCAATAAATCAGCGTTCACTTTTTTAAGCATTTGCTGATTTAATATAGACCCTTTCTGCAGAGGAGCAGAATATGTTCTTTGAAGTAACCTACACTGGAGTGAGCACAGTATTAAAATGGCTCTGCCATCTGTAAGACACTGGACAAGTGAGAGAAAAATAAGACATCAATAGAAAGCATGTTTGCAAGATGTGTGATCCAAAAATATTGTCTGCTAATATGCCCTATCTGACTCAGGATATTTATTCTCAGGTGGGACAGTAGAGTGTTAGTTGTTTGGTCTGCTTTTTAGGAGTCTTCTCCTTGCACCAGCTTGAGAAGCAAATGTAGATGCTTCACTTGTAGAATATGAAGATAATTTGAAAACATACACTCTCATCATGTACAAAGTCTTTAATACAGATATGCTCATGTCTGTAGTGAACAGACATTTCCTAAGTGATGTGAATCAGCATGCAAGCTACCCTCATTTCTGTTCTATGAAACATCATGAACCAGAGTGAGGAGCAAAGTCTCACATCGATTTAGTGCTCCTGATGTTCCTGCTTACCAGCACTGCCCATGTAGGTGAATACTTCTCATCTTCCTCTTTGCGCAATTCTTTATGCCACTGACCCACCTGCAGCACACAACTGACGTTCTGCTGTAGCCATGAACAGTGCTAATGTCTACTACTATCTGTATTCACACTCTAACCCATTGCTGCTTGTATCATCTTCTTTCAATCAAAGTGCCACATATACATCAGCACAAGGTTGTGTGACAAAGAAAAAGGCAAACATCATGTTCTCGTGTACTTTTACCTGACACATGACAATGTCCCTGGTTACAGTGCGGCATAAGGATGATCACAAGTTGGCAGCAATGAGTGTTCAAAGAGTGCAGCATGTATATTTAAATTGGGAGAATATATTTGAATTTGTCTGAGTTGATATTGTACAGAAGTGTCAGAGATACTGATAAACCACTGTCACTGTGCAGACATGTTTTTTTCCACTACTCATACAACTGTTGTTCTGTTGCTTTTTCCAAGATTGATAGATATACATCATCTAGCACCCCATCACAAATACAGATGATGAATGCCTCTTCCTTGCATGTCATTGACAATGGATACATTTGCATAATACATTAGGTCACTGTGACAAAGACACATAGTTGCCATGTGTTACTAGGCATATACGTCTCTGCTCTCTTCATAAATGATAGCCCTTAATTGAAGAGTATGTGTCTTTAAGTACTTACAGAGGAGTTGCTGCCCACACTGTTACCTGTTACTTATGTCATTAGATGTCACCAGTCATTAATAAGGTACACTTAGACATGGATGGCAAAGACCAGCAGTGATGTTATTGTACTGCAATAGCCATATATGTGCATCAATAAGGGATTGCCCATTCTGTGTGCAATACTTCTACTCATTATCTGGCACTGAAAGTACGTCAGTGGATTTTCTGCCTAGGCACTGAGCACCATGCACACAATCCAGTCATTCTCTGTGGGTAGATGACACATGACGTAGACAGGCAGGCTATAAATGGCCATTGTGCACTGTGCATATGACTCTTGTATTTGAATTAGTAACACAACACTGGCTTCAGCCAAATGAACTCTGAATAAAAACGAAAGTTTTTGCTGTTGAATTTGAATCACTAGCAGATCACATACAGATATGCCTGTATAGGACCAGCCAAACACATAAATGAAGTAGGTGGCTGACTAGTGTCCAACTCAGTCAGGAGTAGTTTTCTTTTTTTTTTTCACAAGACAGCCATGTCTGCAGCTTTTTTTTTAATTTTCAGGTTTTCTGTTTGGTCCACCATACAAACTATCCCAGAACTTGAAAGCACTATGGGGCTCTGTGATTTGTTGCCTAGATCATGATAGGTGCGATCAAACAGAAAGTGCAGAAACTCTGACCTGTGTAGTGGAATGGATGAACCAGTAGTGGGAATTCAGTCAGTGGTACAGTGAGGGTCTGCAGTTTAGAGGCTCTACAAAAAGAATGACCTGCTGCAGATTGTAGCAAGTGATTTTTTTTTTAAGTCCTCTCCAATAGTGGCAAGAAACAAGATTATATATCTCAGTTGATCCCAGTTTTGCCGACTATAATGGCTGATGTTAGAGTTTCAAATTTCTTAATCTTCAGGAAGGAAAAATAATCCCTAGCAGAGTTTCTTGCTTCTTATTCTTCAGAAAATATGTGTTAATACATAACATGTTGTTCCATTGACTGAGAAATATTTAAAAATATGTCTATGATTTTGGATGTTTGTCTTCCTCCCATTACTTTTGGCTTTCTCCCTGCTTCTTGAACAAAGAGGTTAAGATCTATGCTCTATAGTTTCCCTTGTTTGGCTTCATATTTTGGTTGATACTTAAACAAATTGTCTCCCATCACTGCCCATAATGGAAGGGGAGGGGGGGATTACTGTCTCCAGATAATCATGGGCATAAAATCAATAATAATCACGTCACTGTGTGTGTCTTGGCTGGCAAGTCCTGTGTTTTCCTTTACTGTCAGCTGCTTATATAGTTTGACCAGAAATTCCAGGTGAGCAGAGCCTGTTTAAGTTGAAGTCTGTGGAGATATCTTGGGATATATAGCACAAAAGCAACTAGATAACACAACCCAGATAGATGTGCTGTAGAACATACTGCTCGTACACCAGGATGCAACTTTAAAATTTAAAAAGTTGTTTAATGGTAGAACCACACGACATGAAACACGGGTTAAGCGCTTTCAACTGTATGTCACAGTCTTCCTCAGAACAGTAAATTCAACAGGTTCAATCCATTTTATAATCACCTTAATTGAATTATTACATACTGAGAACCGCCAAAATTATTTAAAGACATACTAGCTGTATAAAATCCCTCATAATACATTCTGCTATTCAAATACAATTAGTTCCTATAAAAAAGTCATAAAACCTCACAAATGAAAAAATTCTCATGAAAATACTGTAGATGTATATAAATGTATCTAACTACAAGTTACAAAAATTATATACATTATAATACTCCAAAATTATGTATGATATCAATGACAATACAAAATCTGGATTTAATTTTGCATTGAGAATAAAAATCTATAATAATAGAAAATTAGAATAAATAGTAAGGTTAAAAAATCTACATGGAAATGCAGATATATGTCATCACGGTCAAATTTGGCAACTTAATATCCTATAATGCAATAATATATATTACGTTTGGAATGTGGACCAAAAAGTATATGTGTGACCTGAAAAAATGTATTCAAAAAACTACCATCATAATCAAAAAAAATATGTTAATCATGCATTAGTTGATATCACAAAAGGGCTAAAAATGGTTTGATGCTAATATAGTCATTCAAACCAGGTTTTCCAGTCGAGTCAGTTAGTATCTGCCATCTACTTTCTTTAAGGGGCAACTCCATTTTCCAGTTTCCTCCGAATGGAGAAAAATGGACCTGATCAATGATAGTAAACTGAAAATTGTGATCCATGCCTTTCTCAGAGATGTGTCTGTATAAAGCGTTTTTAGTATCACATTTTTGTATCCTGTACTGATGTTCGTACATCCGCTTCTTCAGCTGCCTTTCCGTTTTCCCTATATAATGTGCATTACATCATGTACATAAAGCCACGTATACTACCCCCTTGGAATCACAGTTCCCCGTCATACTTGTAATGTAGGTGCGATTAATGTCATCCAACCTAAAGCCTTTGGCCTGGTTTATGTATCTGCATTGTTTGCATCTACCACATTTAGTTGTTCCTTTATGACCTTCACTTTTTTCTTTATACCTAGTTCCACTTGTCCTCTCCAACAAGTGTTTAATGTTGGGAGCTGTCTTATATACGTGTTTGGGAAATTTACCTAAAATCTCTTCGATGTCCAGTGCAGCTAACAATTCCCAGTGTCTATCAAGAATGTCTATAATTAAATGTGTATGTGGTGTATACGTCAAGACGCAAACTCTCCCACTAAAAACACTCTCCTTCTTTTTCACTTTTTCCATACAGTAATTTCCTAAAATAGGAGTGTACTTAAGTCCCCACTGGCCCTGTACATAATTGGTCACCTCAGTAACCATCTTATCTGGATAACCTCGGTCCAGAAAAAGTTTTTTAAGAGAGTTTGCGTCTTGACGTATACACCACATACACATTTAATTATAGACATTCTTGATAGACACTGGGAATTATTAGCTGCACTGGACATGGAAGAGATTTTAGGTAAATTTCCCAAACACGTATATAAGACAGCTCCCAACGTTAAACACTTGTTGGAGAGGACAAGTGGAACTAGGTATAAAGAAAAAAGTGAAGGTCATAAAGGAACAACTAAATGTGGTAGATGCAAACAATGCAGATACATAAACCAGGCCAAAGGCCTTAGGTTGGATGACATTAATCGCACCTACATTACAAGTATGATGGGGAACTGTGATTCTAAGGGGGTAGTATACGTGGCTTTATGTACACGATGTAATGCACATTATATAGGGAAAACGGAAAGGCAGCTGAAGAAGCGGATGTACGAACATCAGTACAGGATACAAAAATGTGATACTAAAAATGCTTTATACAGACACATCTCAGAGAAAGGCATGGATCACAATTTTCAGTTTACTATCATTGATCAGGTCCATTTTTCTCCATTCGGAGGAAACTGGAAAATGGAGTTGGCCCTTAAAGAAAGTAGATGGCAGATACTAACTGACTCAACTAGAAAACCTGGTTTGAATGACTATATTAGCATCAAACCATTTTTAGCCCTTTTTTGATATCAACTAATGCATGATTAACATATGTTTTTTGATTATGATGGTAGTTTTTTTAATACATTTTTTCAGGTCACACATATACTTTTTGGTCCACATTCCAAACGTAATATATATTATTGCATTATAGGATATTAAGTTGCCAAATTTGACCGTGATGACATATATCTGCATTTCCATGTAGATTTTTTAACCTTACTATTTATTCTAATTTTCTATTATTATAGATTTTTATTCTCAATGCAAAATTAAATCCAGATTTTGTATTGTCATTGATATCATACATAATTTTGGAGTATTATAATGTATATAATTTTTGTAACTTGTAGTTAGATACATTTATATACATCTACAGTATTTTCATGAGAATTTTTTCATTTGTGAGGTTTTATGACTTTTTTATAGGAACTAATTGTATTTGAATAGCAGAATGTATTATGAGGGATTTTATACAGCTAGTATGTCTTTAAATAATTTTGGCGGTTCTCAGTATGTAATAATTCAATTAAGGTGATTATAAAATGGATTGAACCTGTTGAATTTACTGTTCTGAGGAAGACTGTGACATACAGTTGAAAGTGCTTAACCCGTGTTTCATGTCGTGTGGTTCTACCATTAAACAACTTTTTAAATTTTAAAGTTGCATCCTGGTGTACGAGCAGTATGTTCTACAGCACATCTATCTGGGTTGTGATATCTTGGGATATTGCAATATTTAGTAACGTTGCGCAGTGTAAAGTATCCATGTGGGTTCTTCACAGAAATGAGAACATACATAGTAATATCTAAGGAATATTGTCACAAAAAAGTCAGCTGTATGTGGTAGCAATAAGTAAGCAGGAGTTAAATAAATTCCTGCATACATTATTTGCACAAAGATAACCTTATTTTGGTCTTTGGTACCTCCTACATGAAATATGATGCAAATGAAAACAAAAGCAGCTGTATTATATATATATATATATATATATATATATATATATATATATATATATTATACAATGCATACAGGTATGAGTTCATTATATTATATAAAAAGAACAGAAGATGTGTTAACATAACAATATATGGAGTGTGTACAATAACAGAGGGACAGGGTGTAGGATTTATATAGACTGCAGGATAACAATTTTAAGTATGGTGTAGTTACCAGAAATTTTATTTTTATAAACAAGGCAGAAGAATCCTTGGCTAATAATTAGCAGATTTTAAGGAACTAATGGCAGAGAAAGGATCTAAGTATAAAAGATTTAAAACTCAGCAGGGCAAAGGCAGGATGATGCACTGCCAGCAGTGCATGTAAGTGGCAGCAGGACAATACACTGGCAGGAGTACATGCAGGTAATAGCAGGATGATATCTGGCAGCAGTCCATGTAGGTGACAGCAGGATGATACACTGGCAGGAGTACATGCAGGTAATAATAGGATGATATCTGGCAGCAGTCCTTGCAGGTGACAGCAGGGCAATACACTGGCAGGAGTGCATGCAGTTCTTGTCGGTTATCTCAAGTATGAGTATCAAAATCCAATGGGGGTACATCAAAATGACAGGGAGTGGAGGGTAAAATGGAGAATTCCATGAATCCTGGTTATGAGAAATGTAAGGATGCTGAAACTGAGGAAATAGAAGGTGAGCAATCAAAGAAGAGGAGCAGGAGTAGGAACTTAAAGTTTAAGAGGGAAGTGGTAAAGGCTATGCAGGATAGAGGTGGAAGCAGATGTAGAGACCAGGAAAGCTTGGAGGATGGATTGTAGTAAGCTAGGTCAAGTAATCCCAGTTAACAGCACCATTTTCTGGCTTTTTATGAGTAGAGGGCAAGTGTGTTACATACCTCTCAACTGTCCAGATTTTTCCCTCATATTGTTGGTCTGTCCTTCATAAAATTTGTGGTTTTCTTGATTTTTGTGGCAAGTCAGTGAGGACTGAATTCCCTAAATAATGACAGGCATTTGAGTTTCAGCCTTCGTATCATTCAGAAAATACATGGCAACACAAGACCTTTATTTCTAGCAACTTTCTAAGTTTATAAGATCAGTATTTAAAATGTGTCCCTATTTTTGAGGCTTTGTCCCCTATTATTTTTGTCTTTGTCAATCTTTTGTGCTAAGAAGTTGAAAGCTATGGTGTATAGTCGAATGACCATATTTCAAGAGGGGTTTATATAGTGGTTTGTTATTCAGATATAAGTTGATTCTCCTTGCCTTTCCTGATAGGTTAATTTGTACTAAGGAGATGTACTAAGGAGATGTACTAAGGAGGTGTACTAAGGAGATGTACTTAGGAGATGTACTAAGGAGGTGTACTAAGGAGATGTACTAAGGAAGTGGCTGTGAGGAGTTCTGATGGGGGGTCAGTATGTTAGATAATGCAGGGCATATACCACATTATAATAGTTCATGAGCCATTGTTAGTTCCAACCCTGATATGAACTAGCTTAAGTCTATGCTGGTTGTCAGGTTAGGTATTACATGGGAAGCACAGAGAGGGTTAAACTGCAAGAAAGTGGGGCTATACTTTAACCTTGTTTTGGTAAAGTCAGTCCTATAAAGGTCTGTAAACTTTTCAGTGTTGTTTGTTTAAAAAGATAGGTGTGATATGCAGGTGAAACTTTGGTTTGTGGTTCAGGAAGAGCACCACAGAAGTTTTGCAGATTTCACAGCTTGGATATATGAGTGCTCAGTGCAGTTAATTAGCAAGTCTAGAGTAAGTGGAACAGATGCTAGTTTGTAGTCAGCAACATGAAGAGTCTTGTCCTTCTGAGACACAAACTGCATCTGACAATAGTAGAGGTTAAACAGGCCTAGGATGAGTTGTCAGTGTACCGTGGCAAACTGGCAGCACCTCACTGTTTTCCCCATGTCATCTACAAAAATGAAAAATGGAAATATACCAAACACAAAATCCTATACAACACATAAAGGGAATAGCAGATGGGGGATGTAGTATTATCTCATCTTGCTGTCTGAGCTCTGCTCTCATGATGCAGCATCTCAGGAGGAATTGCGTCATGTTTACCTTCAGGATGTCATATGTTATGAGGAATTAGGTGGTTGGTGATATCAGTTGTCGCTGAGTATCCAGGAACAAAGTATTATAATATTGTCAATTAAGTTCAGCACATTTGTATCCTGTCATGTGACATTTTAAAGACTAGAATAAAATCTGTGATGAGAGTTGTGTAATAAGATGAGAGTATATAATTGTTTATCTAATGTTTTAGAAAGAGGATATGTAAGGGATACAAGCTATCAGTTATTGACTGAAGCTGAAAAACAGACCTTATGTAATGGGATTACTTTTACTGAATTCCAGAGTTTGGGAACATGTTCAAGTATGTGGACATTTAGCAGAATAGGGATGGGGATGGAGATGTGTAGTGTAATCATCCATGATTGTGGTCACAGGAAATCAGCTGTATGTCACCTAGATTGTCAGTGTCAGTGGCTCAACAATTTGTATGCCTGCTTTTTGTTGCTGGAAGATCATAAGAATGTGGGTTCTATTCCCACCCTAGGTGACTGGATTTTTTTTTCTATCACTGACACTGCCTTGCAGCATTGGGGGTGAGGGGGTTGCACACTTGAGTATGCCATCCTATGGATGAGACCTTAAACCAAGATCCGATTTGAATCAGTTGCTGTCAGCTCAAGTGGATATAAAAAGATCCCATGACACCTAACAGAAAGAGTAGGGTAATTTCCCAATGCCCTGGCCAAATTTCCCATAGTCATTACAAGCATCACACCAGATTTCTTCTGAAAAGAGGCTATCAGCCTAATAGGATAAACTTGGTCCACAAATGAAAACTAAATAAAATTGGCAGAGGAAGTGGCAGTCAATATGTGTGTATATACGTGAAAAACTAGCACCTTATGTAATAGAACTGGATTGTTAGGGCCAGTTTTGAAGAGTCTATCATTGCTCTTGTGAAAAATATCACTGATTTTTATCTTTGGAGACACACATTATTCCTAGACATATTCATAATTATTAAGGGTAGATGTTAACTTTTTTTAAGTCATTATCTTTCAAAAATAATGTACACGATGTATTACAAAACATCTGGATCCTTACATCTTATAGGGCCCTGGTGCCCTTCCCCCCATACACTGTATAATAAATGGATTTTCACACAGTCTTCAAGGTGACCTTTGCTTGGAAACCTATCAATTCTTAAACTGCATTTGTGCATAGAAGGTTACTGTATCTTGTATGGAGGACTGTTGATTATATGGTCACAATTTCTTTAACTTTCCTCACAATCGTACCTTAGAAGTGAGAACAGAAGGTCTTTACAGCTTGTGTAAGGTCTAGGTTTAGTGACATCATTATTTTCTTTTGCTTCACAATTAAACATCAGACACATATGTAGATGACTATGTTTTATGGTTAGAGGTAAGGCAGCACACTGCTTAATATAAGTCTTGATGTAACATGTTGCCATATGTTACTGTGTTTTATATGTTCTTTCACATTAGACTTAGTCTGATATTAGAGGGATACACAGAAGGTGGCTGTATTTTGGGGTGGTGAGTACACAAGTCAAATATGATTTAAGTATTCCTGCAAACACTTATCGTCTCAGTTTATTTTAAACTACTATTTTGTCAGCCTTGTGTATTAAGCCTTGGAAACAATGTTCTTGTTCATTGAAAGAAAAACAACAGAATTTATTTCCATACTCATGATATTTTCAAGCAAATCACTGGATAAAATGTTTAGAAAATGCTCTAAGATGCATCTAAGAGCCAGACTTGAACTAAGTTATTTTCCTATGCCATTATTACAGTGTAGTCTTGACCAGTTATTGTTTGCTGAAAGGACAAATAAAAAAAAAACGAGCATATTTATTTCCATAGTTGTAATTTTGTTCATTTAAACTGATGGATCAAAATCTTTATAAAAATGTGTAATTCGGATGCACACAAGATAATCTAGAAAAATATGGGTTTTCGAGCTCTAGTAGCCTCTAGGACCCTGAATTGTCAGGTATTTCCAACAGTTATTAGAGTGTAGTCTTGTCCAGTTATGGTGTGTTGAAAGGATGCTAGAAAAAGTAAAGTCAAAGAGTAAGGCTGATCTCTTTCCTTATTTATTTTTGTTTAAGCCATATTTAGATATAAAAGGTTGTTTCAAAAGCTCTAAAAATATGCTTCATAGCTTCTATAAACCATTACGTTCTGGGGTTTCCCCTCCATAAAAAGTAAAAATATTCCTTAGCACTACATTCATACATTTTTCTACTACACAGTTTGTATGCATTTAAAGATGAGAGTACAATCATCATGTGATTTGATATGTGTTTTATGTGAATGTGTTTCTGTGTGGCTTGGTTCTGAAAAGTCTGAAATAAAATGAAAGTCTGCAACCAACTTATGTTCCATATATATCGTTTTCACTCCAGTGACATTCACCAATGTAAATCATGGTTATTAGTTTCAGTTTACACTAATTGAACCAATTTTCTGTGTGTGTGTGTGTGTGTGTGTGTGTGTGTGTGTGTGTGTGTGTGTTTATGTGTGTATGCGTGTGTTATGTTTAGGCCATCAATGGACCAAAAGATTGTAAAATATCTCTAAAATGCACCTCAGAGCATCTTTTATAACCCTATGGCTTATTGGGTGCACTTTTGGTCTGTTAGGCTATGTTGAAAGAATAAAGGAGAAAAAAAAACAAATCTGAAGAATAAGACAGTCTTGGGGATTCATTAAAGCTGTGAAAACATTATACTGAAACTAATTCAATGAATTGCATTACCAGGGTGAGCAGCATTACTAATCAAATATACAAGAAATCAAGGCATACAACATGACAGGCAGCCTTAACTAAGGCCCACAGCACAGGCTTGCAGCCACATTGAAGTAAGTAAGTGCTCAAACTACACATGTGCATTATATAAACAAAGCGGAGTATATACAAAAAATAGTGATTCAGATATATGTGCACAAACATCACAATAACAGATTGGTAAATAAAGAATAGACAAGCAAGCGGAAGCCTAGCAACAACTTTATGCTGTTGTACATTGAAATGAATGAAGTCATGGACATATAGAACATCACTAGAAATTGTCATTCACATCAACAAACAGTCATGAATTGCTGTGGAATAAAAATGTATTGCTGGAAAATAGGTGCAATTAAGAAATTATTTTTAACTCCATGTGGGCATGTCTGTAACTCCCAATGCAGGAATACTGGAAAAACAAATAACAATTGCATTACATGTGTATTAGCTCATGCAGCCACACAAAAATAGTTAACACACTATTGAAAAAGTTCACATCTAAAGAGTTTGTGACAACATTTTTTGGAAAATGATGACTGAAATTGTGCAGTGAGCAAAACCAGTAATACCTGAATCACAACACTCAGCATGCTTTCCAGATAGTTGAAACATTGCATAGTGTTGACAGTGAATGCTGTAAACTTCTGGAGCTGAAATTATTGACAGGTCTGTGTCACTGCTGATGTCTTCTGAGCATCGTCTCCAACTTCCATTGGGTGATAGTCAGCAGAGCTATATTGCCAAAGGCAAATTCTCATCAGCTTTTGCCATTGGATGAGAAATGACAATAACTGGTTATCACCATGGATTACGTATGCTGTTTTCTGCAAGCAGTCATACTTTTAAAATGGAATACATACATACACTGTTAAACTGGTCATACTCACAAATAAGTACAGCAATTATGTGATCAAGAATATCCACCCATCAAAAAATATAAACTATCACATATTTTGAAGAAACAATTACAGCATGTCACTAATGTCCTTTTTAATGCATTTTACACTCATACATAAAGACATGCCCCATGTAAGTCAAGCAGTCTGTAGACCTGCAACGTTACTGCTGTTGCCACAGAAGAAGTCATTGCACAGTTATAAGAAGAAACACAATTAAAGGGATAACTTGAGAAGTATGTTTGAATGCATCTGGCCTGTCTTAAAAGGGAGTGTAACACCTGGGGGATCAAAACACTGTACATGTTACAGTATTACCATTAAGTAGCATTATACACCTTAGTATCTGTTGAGTAAGCCATTCTTGCCTATTATTTGACTTTGAATAGACATGTTACACACACTGCTGGATTTGAACATCTGCCTATCTAAGTCAACATTCTCTACATCTGTGTACTAAATGGTGCTGCCATATATGAACTCATATTAGAATTGTTAAAATGCATGCAGTTAAAGAGATAAATTAAGCTGTAGGTTGGAATGTCAAAAGATAATACAACATTTGAGGGATCAAAACCCTATCCCTGAGTAAATGTCACTCCCATATAGAATTCAACAAAATCATATCTGCTAAGTAAGCCAGTCCTGTCTGTTATTTTGTACATACTCATGAGCTGCACACTGCTGGATTCAAACACATGTCTATATAACTCCTACAGTTTCTAGACCTGAACACTAACAAATGATGCCACAGAAAAAGTCATAGCAGAACTTCCAAAAAGCATCCAGCTGAAGTGTCAACTTGAGCAGGGTGTTATAGTACATATGGCTTCCCTCAAATAAGAGTACAGCAGTTGGGGTCCACAGTCTTCTCCCTGTGTAAATGTTGGCAGTAAATGGAATTGCACACTTAAAATCTGTAGAGTAAGGCAGTCTTCCCTGTTATCATTTGGCATGATGTACCATACTACTTACACTCTGTCAGATTCAAACCAATGCCTACCTAATTCAACAATCTCTAGGCTGTGCATTACATGCTGACACCACAAATGAATTCCTATCTTAGTACTTAGAAAGCAAACAACAGTAAAAAGAATATCTTGTGCAGAGTTCTTGAATGTTTATGGGGTTCTTCAAAAGGAAAACAATACTTAGAATATTAATACCTTTCACCTGTGGTAATGTAACCCCTAAGCTGAATTCTACCTATCATATTTTATGAGTAACACATTCATTGCTGGTAGTATTTTCTTGCTCATTCCCAGATTTGAACTTACTTAGGCCCATATTATCAAGCATTGTGTATTAACCTCTGATGCCACAGAAGTCATACCACACTTGTCAGAAAATATGCACACGCTTACTTGACCATAATTTTGGAATGCATACAGTTTCCCTAAAAGGGAGCACAAAATTTGGGCTTTCACTCTCCCAACGTAAACATTCCACTAAGTTGATTTATACATATCAGCTCTGTTGGATGAGTCACTCCTGCCTATTACTATTGTCCTATACACTCTCAGTAGTTAGGCAGTGTCAGAGGTGAGCAGTTGCCTATCAAATTACATATGGTATAGTACTGTGCATTAACTGCTGACACCAAAAAGGAAGTCATATCACAGTTGTCAGAAAGTGTACACTTGAAGGGATAACTTATGCAGTGTGTTTGAGTGAATATGTTTTCCCTAAAAAGAAATTTGCTGGATAAAAATCCTATAGTCATGTAAAATTTCTCACTAGGCTGAATTATCCACATCATACAGTTTGAGTAAGTCAGTCCTGCCTGTCACTATTTTCCTACACTGTCAGAATTGTTAGATATTGCCAGATTTGAACAGCTGCCTATCTAAATCTGCATTCTATAGAACTGTGTATTAACAGTTGACACCACAGAAAAAGTCATGGTTCAGTTTTCAGAAACAAAACACTTGAAGGGATAACTTCAGCAGTTTGTTCAAACAGATATGTTTTCCTTAAAAGGGGGTTTGAGGGGATCAAAATCTGACTGCCATGTAAATGTCGCCACTAAGTTGAATATGTTAAGTAAGCCAGTCCCGCCTGCCACTATTCTCCAACAATGTCACAGTAGCACAATCGGTGATGACCCAACTTAAAACTTTATGTATGTCCTTTTTCTGACTACAGAAAGTTGTAACCTTACTTGCCTAAGCTTAAGTGATTTCAATAAGTGGTGAGTACACACTTCTAGGTCAGATCTGTTTGCTCCCTGGCCCTACGTTCCCCTCCTATTTATTTCCTAACTTATTTGCTGTCTGCCTAAGCAGTGACTCAAACAGGAGAACTGTTTAGCTATCCCCCAACCAGCCAACCTTTACAAGGGCATCCTCTCTGTATAACCTAGAGCTGTACAAACATTCATCTAAGTGCAAAATTACTACATTTCAGTGACAGCTTAGACATCCACTGTATCCAGCTACTTAAACTGCCATTTTGCAGATTAACTAGATAGAAAATAGCCTCTCTCCTGAATTTTAACTACTAAAGTGCAACTACTCCACATACTGACAATGTACTGCATTTAAGTGATTGTTTCTGCAGTCAGGACACAGCTGCTTCTCCAGCTCAACCCACTCTGTTTGCCTTGCAG
This sequence comes from Protopterus annectens, assembly GCF_019279795.1. Classification (NCBI taxonomy): domain Eukaryota; kingdom Metazoa; phylum Chordata; order Ceratodontiformes; family Protopteridae; genus Protopterus; species Protopterus annectens. Next base: position 1,061,983,762 of record NC_056728.1, on the reverse strand, counting down.
GCTCATTACACTCCCCTGCCCTGCCCCCATTTCCTACCTGTCACCACTAGCTGCTCATTTATCCATAGACAACTCCTCCCACACCTCCTACCATCCAATTACACTAGTCCCCACCCAACACACACCTCCCACACTTAAGGTCCCCATCCAGCCTAAACATTGTCCCCTACCACATCATATTTAACAAACCTAACAAGCCTCTCAGCCCTGCTAACCTCCCACACTTATCTTACTTACTTCACACAACCTCCTACCCCCTCCCATACCTCCCCATCACATTACACAACCAGTTTGCAACATACTTTCTCACCAACCTTCACCTCCATAACTCATGAACTCTACTCCTCTAACCCAACCCTAATATTCAAACACAGAATCCTATCTATCCCACTCTTAAATATCACACCCGTACAACCTCCCACCAACAAATCCATTCCTTACCACCACTCAAACTCTCCTTCCACATTAACCTACCTTACTTTCATTCTCCACCAAATTTCCCTCTCACTCTCCTGTGACATCCACCCAACCCCAGGCCCACTACCACCACACAAGCCACTAATACCACTCCCACACACCCTCAAACTCCCAAATCTATTCACCTCACTACATTCAATGCCCAAAGCCTATGAAATAAGATCCCTAACTTCCATGCTTGACTTTCCCACAACCATCCTGAAATGCAGTGGCCATCTCAGAGACCAGGCTTAAACTCTTCATAAAAGACAATGAAATTCTTCCACCTGGCTACCAAATGATTCACTGTGACAGACTTAAGAAATGTGAAGGTCTAGCCATAATCTATTCCTCCTATATCATCACCCCATACAACAATAACACCTCAAACTTCACCAATGCTGAAATAACTATAGCTATACTAAAAATAAATAATCACAAGTCCATATGCATAGCTGCCCTCTATATTCCCCCACCACAATAATAGCCTAATTCTAGAAGATATCCTCTCCTGGTTTTCTTCTAACATTAAAAATGAAACCTATATCCTAGGTGACATGAACATTAACTGGGCCAATAAAAACTGACAAGCCCCATCTCACATAGTCAACTTCTTCAAATTCACCCAACTAATAAACTCCTATCAGGCCAAACAAAGATGGCACCACTGGCACCATCATTGACTGGATCTTAACTTCCCATCCCAACCTTATCTCAAGTGCAGGAATCCTTCCAGACCCTCTCAGCACCCACCTGCCAGCCTTCGCCGACCATCATCCCTCTCCTCTACAAAAGTAATATGTCTACATTCAAACTCATAGCATCTCCTACTTCAACCCTCAAACTTTTTCAGAATGTCTAAAACTTACTGATTGGACCCCCTTAAGAACCCTACCCCTTTACCATGCCATCACCTACTTCAATCAAAACTTCTTAAACCTACTCAACAACCATGCTTCTCTAAGAACCAAACATGTCAAAGCCAAAACCTCTCCCTGGCTAGGAAAAAAAAAAACTAAACCTACTATGCTCCAAAGAGACAAAAAAATGGAAACAATACCAAAACAACAAACATCCTAATAGCCTTCTTGAATTCAAACAACTCCGCAACTGCTGATCACTCAAACAACCCTAGAAAATTCAGGAACTCCATCTCTTCCCTACTCCATGCAGGAAATAAAGATAATGCCTGTCCCAATTCCAACCTCACCAATCTTGAAACTGTCAATCTATTCAACTCCTTCTTTGTGGACTGCATAGCTAAACTGTCCTCTTCCTTCCCTTACCCCCCCCAATCCCAACCCCACATCTCCTCCCACTCCTCTGATCACATACCTCCTTCCCCCTTCAAACTGAAACCCATCCCCACAAGCACAATTAAAAAAAAATTTTACTCCAACTTAAAACTTGCTGCAATGCACCTGATAATCTACCATCATCCTTCTTCAAAATATCTGCCAATAGTATTGCCCTTCCCATCTCCATCTTAATAAACAGATCCATCCAATAATCCTATGTCCCTTCTATATGGTGACTTGCATACATCATCCCACTCCATAAGGGAGGTAAAAATACTGACACCACCAATTTAAGGCCTACTTTCCCACTGTCTAAAATCCTGGAAAAATGCATTAATTCACAACTGATGCCATACCTAATGCATAATAACCTTCTCACTTCCACTCAACGTGGCATCTGTCCTGGCCATAGTGCCATGACTGCCTTCCTTTCTTTACTCGAGACCATTAACCTACCATGTGACTCTGGTAAATTTATATCTACCCTATTCCAAGACCTATCTAAAGCCTTCAACACCATCTCCCACCCCTTACTCCTATCCCAACTCTCGCATTTCAACCTCTCTCCTTCCACCATAGTCTGGTTCTGTAGCTATCTTTCCGAATGCCAACAAGCCATTCAATGGAAATGCTCAACCTCTCTCTTCCTATACACCCCCACCAGTGTGCCCCAAGGTTCTGTCCTAGGGCCTCTACTTTTTAATATATTTATCAATAACTATCACCGCACCATCCCTGAGTCCTCACTAATCCAGTATGCAGACAATTCAACAATCATCTGCTCAGCACACTCCCCCTCTGACCTACTTTTGCAAATCAATCTCCTTACTCTAAAACTGAAACCTGGATGCAAAACAATCACCTGACCCTAAATAAAGCTAAAACTAAACTGATGATCTTTACTCCTTCTAGAAACTCATCTATCGACAAAAACTCCTTTTGTATACTCTGCCAGAATAATGTCCCCATCGAAATTGTATCAAACACTAAACTCCTCAGTGTCATCATTGGTCAACATCTAAATTTGACACCTATATCCAAACTAGCATCAAAAAGACACACCAGAAACTTGGACTTGTGCAGACACTACCGCTACCTTACCCCCTCCACCAGAAAAACACTAGAGTCCTCCTACCTTCTCCCCTCTCCCTTGTATGGTCCCCCTCTGCTAACCAATCTCCAACCTCTGTTAACCAATCTCCAACTGCTACAATAAAATAAGCAAATGTGCCACCAATTCCAAAAACTCATCCCACCATTACCACTCTCTCCATACTCTGCAATAACTATAATTACCTAATTACCTGAACTTCCTTAAACTCACCACTGCCCATAAGCTCATCTTCAAGCCTTCCATCTGCCCATCTCTTGCTACCGCCTTAACCCCCTACTTTCCTAACCACTCACTCAGATCCAAAAACCAAAACCTTCTACAAATCCACAAACCCTCATGATCCCCTGGCCACCTCCTGTTATTGTTCTCCATATTTAAACTATGGACCTCTCCCTTCACAATACTCCAAACCACACCAACTTCAAATCTCTCTTGTTCTGCTGCCTATCATCAAAATGGACATGCCTATGCCACTTTCCAATGTAACTACCCCCAGCCACTCTCTCCTCAATCCCCTGCTATACCTACTTCTCACATCATTACTTTGTCAGTTACTACAGTCTATTAAACCAGTTATTGGACAGTCTTCTCTTTACCTTAGTTAAATATGTTAGACTTTCTGATATCATTAATTGTGTCAAACATTGTATATAATAAAATTTCCAATAACAAACTATTTGTCATTTCTTTGAAAGATTGTATCCTACCACATATATATTAATTTTACTTCCTTGAATGATTTTATTGTATTTCTTTGAATGATTGTTTTCTACCTCTTCATCTTGTACTGTACTCTCAGCCTGTTGTACATTGACTATAGTGCTTTGTGCATGTTTTGTAATTGCCATTGGAGCTTTTCTCCCCAGGCCTCCACTGAAAATGGGTTCCCTGTGGCCCAGTGGACTTCCCTAGTCATCAAACTGAAATAAATAAATAGCCACTGACAGATTCATACACCTGCCTATCCAAGTCTACATTGTGTAGAACTGCATATTAAATGCTAACACCAGAGAAGAAGTCATAGCATAGTTGTCAGAAGACACATGCTTGATGGAATAAGTTGAGCAGTGTATTGGAATACATATGTCTTTCCTAAAAGCAGGTTTTAGGCATCAAAATATATTAGCCTGGTAACTGTTAACACTACATGAAATTCTTATCACATTTGTTGAGTATGCAAGATTTGCCTGTTACTATTATCATACATGTTCATAGTAGTTATATACTGCTAGATTTGAACACCTGCCTATCTAAGCCCACATTCTCTTGAGTTGTATTTAACTGTTGACATCATAGAAGAAGTCATATCGGAACTTTCGGAAAACCCACATTTAAACTGAGCAGTGTGATGGAATGCATATGTTGTCCCTAAAAGGGACTACAACACCTGGTGTAATCTCTCTCACTGGGTAAACGATACCACAAAGCTGAATTATATACATCAAATATGTTGGATAAGCACCCTTATTTGTTATTAATTGCTGAAACACACATACTAGGTACACATTTCTTCATTTGAACACCTGCCTACTAGGTTCACTCATACTCTAGAGTTGTGCATTAACTGCTGATGACACAAAAGAAGTTGTATCACAGTTGTCAGCAATCACAGATTTTAAAGGACAGCCTGAACAGAGTGTTGTGAAGCACATATCTTCCCTAAAATGAGGTTTTAGGGATCAAAATCCATTAGCCATGTAACTGCTACTACGTCAAACTGGTAACATCACATCTGTTGATTTAGCCGGGCTTACCAGTCACCATTCTTTTACATGTTCATAGTAGTTACACATAAATAGGCAGATGTTTGAATATAGTAAAATTCACATTCTCTCAAGCCATGATTAACTGCTAACACCACAAAAAAAGTCATATCATAATTGTCAGAAAGCACACATTTAAAGAGATAACCTGAGTAGTGTGTTGGAATCCATATGATTTCCTAAAAGGGAGTAGAAGACTTCGGGAAGTCTTTTCCCTATGCAAATATTGCCACTAAGTTGAACTGTAGACATCTGTTCTGGTGAATAAGGCAGCCCTGCCTGTTATTTTTTTTTCTGATATTTTTTTCTGATATACTCATAATAAGTTCACATTGCTGGATTTGAAAACTTGCCTATCTAAGTCCAGATTCTCTAGAACTGTGTATTAATCACTGACACAACAGAAGAAGTCTTGTTACAAGTGTCAGATGGCACATAGTTGTAGGGAACAAGACACTTGTATGGGGGAATGTGCAATTTGGTTTGTCAGACACTGTCAGTGTGCTGATCATAACACACAACAAACTATATCAGTAAGTTAAACATCCCATTAGGGGTACAGTAAACCACTGACTATCTTATAGAAGTGAAGTGTCAGTTCAAGTTAACTAAGTATGGTGTAGTGATAGTAAACAGAGTACTTTGAGATGTTATTTCAAACTGCTATATTGATGACTGTCAACTGGTATGTGATACTCCACATTAATTGTTGTGGTAGGGAATTATATATATATGTGAGTGTAAAAGGAGCATTGAATAGGTAGATGTTGGATGATAGTGACATATATCATACAGTGGAGTGCCACCCATGCATTCTTGACTGTTAATTTCAAGATCATTGTAAGTAAGTCTTGTGTGCATGTGCTTATCAGTGACAATGTGTATGTAGCGTGCAAGGTGATTACAAGGAATGCATGCAGAAAATAAACACTCAACTCATTAATACCAGTCTGCAATATGTTTGTAATTGTACCTGTTCAAGAGAACACATATGGAAGAAAAATATGAGAGACTCCTGCACTCAGTTACGTACAGGTATATACCGACTGCATTAGAATGGACTCCTCATATTATTGAAAAAATAATCCAATTAAACATAACATTCTCAGAGAACATTTAGTGTATTTCAGTTTGTTAGAATCACTTACTGAAGCTCATTACTGCCAAGCTCATTTGTGCAGCTGGTGATAAAGTGTTAGTGCATTTGTAATTATTTATTTATTTATTTTTAAAATAGGATTTGAAGAAGCACTAGACCATGCTGTTCAGTGCCAAGCATCATACAAATGATGAGCACAGACATTTTATTTTCTGTTTATAAGTCATTTCTGGGCATTTGTGTGGTGTGTGAATTTATTTTTTGACAAGATTAAAGTGTGAAATGGGTTTATAGGACAGTACTGAAAATGGGAACAAGCAAAGGTTATAACAATGGCGAAGTAATTAAGGAATAAGTAGAATGGTGCTGGGGAACATGATATGTATCCACATCTTCACAAGGTAAGATTATATATGTGCAAAGAATTTTCAAAATGTGTACATCGTGCTGGATTTGAACACCTGCCTCTCTCACTCAGTATTCTGCAGAGCTGTGCACTAGCTGTTGACACCACAAAGTCATGTCATAGCTATCAGAAATCTAGTGGTTGAAGTGAGCATTACAATTGTATAAAGGAATGGACAATGTGCTTTCTGAAACAGACACTGGCATTGTGTGCATCAGACTTCACAGCATACTTTAGTGATAATTTAAATATTATATCTTGAGTACATTAAACCCACAAGCCTATTATACATAGAAAAATAACTGCCTCATCATAGTGATATCAGTATTGCTTTCTGTCATGCAATGGGGCTAAGCATAGTAGCATGAGGAACACCATACGAATGTGACCAAAGGGAAAATCTGAACAGTTTTTTCAATAAAACAAGAAGTGGCAATTACTGTTACCTGTGAATGGGTAGTGGTGCTGCTTGATACCAAGCTGCACTCAAATGTTGAGTACAAAAACAGAGATTTTTGTTTATGAGCCATTTTAGCCATGTATGTGGTTTGTGATTCTATTTTGTGACCAGATTAAATGTGTGAGTTGGGGTTGATAGGACAGTAGTAAAATATGAGAGATAGAAGAGGGTAGACACTGGGGGGGGTACTTAAGGAATGTGCAGGATAGTGGTGGGTGAGCACTATAGCTATCCACTCTTCACAATGTAAGTCTTAATTTTTACAATGAAAATGGGAAATTTGAACAATCACATCAAAAAAGATGTGTGCTAACAATGTAATAATATTTATTGACAATCTGGGCCAAATTAAGTGTACAACACACACACACACACACACACACACACACACACACACACACACACACACACACACACACACACACACACACACACAAATACACACGCATATATGCAAAGTGGAGAGTTATGCATGGGGAATACATTTTTTTGTAGAATAGGTAGCCTTTGCATTTTTAAGAGTGATGAACTTTGGGGAAGTTATTTAGGAATAAAACAAGTATGAATTTAGTGGTGGTTAGGTAGAAGGTGCAGAAATACAAGACATACAAACAGACATGGATGTTAATATTCCCAAGAGGGTGGGAGACTCCTTGATTGGGGTTAGGTATGGGACTTCAGTGGTTCATACCCATCCAGCTTGAATACAGTGGCAATCTAGTCCTCACTTGTTTGTGTTGCCAGTTCATGTGACTGTTTTGAATGGTTATGGGTCAATATACAGTACTTACACAACTGAGGTATGTCATGGGACCTATAATATTCCTCCCATTGTCTAAACAAGTCCTTCTTTCCCAGATTTAAGTCATTATAATAATGATGGCACTGTTCATCTGTGAGTAGTATGCCGGTAGCAGGTATTCCAAGCATTAGTGATCTACTGAGACCTGGTATAGTCATCCTGCTGAAGCCTCCAGCTGTAATGTTTCACATGAAGGGCTACAAAAATCTTAAACTCTTCCTGGCCACCCCACCCCTGTGCTCTAGATGGAGCACTACCCTCACCATCACCTGTCATGTCTTCTATTCAATGATTTCAGGAAAAAATAGCAGCAAATTGGCACCTAAATCAGATCTTGTATGCACCAGCCTATGTACAATGACAGATATCATGAAGAAATTAATTTGTATGAGAGATGGCACACAAATGGCATGGAATTAAATATATGTATGATTTATTCAGTGTCCAGATTAGGTGAGAATCATAGCAGTGACACTTGGCCATGTGTGCTGACTAGTATATATACGGCCTTATAGTGACTCCAGCTCATACTGGTTACTGTTGATATCTCAGTTAAATTGAAATTAAAGTTTTGTGCCTCCTTTGGGTATGAGCTCATGGGAGGTTTGTAGCATTCATAACATGAGCAATATGATACATCGATATCAAATCACCTGCATGATATTGTTGTTCCACTGTGTTGTCCTAATGTACATTTTTTTCAGAACTGCATGATGTGTTTGTGTCACAGAAAAGAAAAAAATGGCATCACTGTTAACAGCTTGGAATCAAAGCCATGACCAAATGAGACATGAACTTCTGAACTATGTATAGTAACTGTTAACATCACAAGGGTACTGATATTTTAAGAGTATAAGCTAAGAGATAGAAATGTATACATGACTGGAAATATACATACATCTGACAACCCAGTAGCTGTTCCACTATACAAAGTTCCTTTACCAGAGTAAAAATTTGAGGCAAAGATGCTTTTCTGTTTAAAAGTTTGCCATTGCAACAATTATTGTAATATCTTCAATGTTATCTGATGTGAGACAGCAGGTCTGTTTGCCCAGCCAATGACAAAGTCTTAGCACATGAGTAATTCTTTTTTGAGTTTTTGTCATAGGACAAGAAGTGTTATTTCTCTACATGTTTACTAAAAATGTTCAAAAACTAATAGGCACAAGACAAAACGAGCATACACTGCAAAGTCCAACAAGGTTTAATAGCTGAGTAAAACAAGCACAAGCAATCAGTAGTCCGGTGCACACTCCGATAACTGCCAAGCAATAAAAAGTTAAAAACGATCTGGCTGCACAGAATCCAAGTCACAAAGTGTAAAGCGTTTTTCGTTAGGAAACACTTCTCCTAACTTCTTCAGACAATAGTGCTCAGAAAGAAAAAACAAGTTTAAGTACTATCCTAGTGACTCATACTTGTTAATACAATTAAGCCAATTAAGCACATTCACAAAATTTAAAGGTGTAATCCTAAAATACTGAAGTCAATTAAATAATATTAATTAAAATCGTAGTTAGTTCACTTTACTTATAACTAATGTTGAGGGACCCGTGGAAGTAGTAATCTTTTCATAAAAAAATGTGTTGCTACAGGGTCAAAATTCATTATTAGGGGGTGAGACTATTTCCTGAAGAACAAGTTTAACTGTAACTCCAAAGCCTTAGTCTATGTAGCATTATGTCAGCACTGCCCTAGTTTTTACGTAGGCAAGACTGACCGTAAGTTTAAGGAAAGGATTTATGAACATGTTTATTACATTAACAAAAGAAAAATGGAGAGCCCACTAGCTAGACACTGCATTGAAAACCCTAACCACAGTTTCAAATTTAAGGCCATCAACTCAATTGAGATGAATAGTAGAGGAGAGGAGTCTACACTTATGTTGGAGAAATTGGAACATTTGTGGCAGCTTAGACTCAATGCATGCTTTCCACCGGGCTTGAATGAAATGACTTCTATTCTATGTGAGCTAAAACTAAAGAGCCTTAAGAGATAGTAGCTGCACACACACTATTTTTGTTGGATGGTTAAATAATAGATGCTCATTAGCCCTAGGGAGGTTACAATTGTTAAGTTACACCCACCTTTTATAGGTTAAAAGAAACATTACACAACACAGTTTTTTATGAAAAGATTAGTACTTCCACGGGTCCCTGAACATTAGTTATAAGTAAAGTGAACTAACTACAATTTTAATTAATACTATTTAATTTACTATATGTTCTGTTATAAGACAACAGAACTTTGTTTTTTTATAAAACTAAGGCAATCATTTTACCTAATGACTTAACAAAAAACAAACTGTTTGACTTCAGTATTTTAGGATTACACCTTTAAATTATGTGACTGTGCTTAATTGGCTTAATTGTATTAACAAGTATGAGTCACTAGGATAGTACTTAAACTTGTTTTTTTTCTTTCTGAGCGCTATTGTCTGAAGAAGTTAGGAGAAGTGTTTCCTAATGAAAAGCGCTTTACACTTTGTGACTTGGATTCTGTGCAGCCTGATCGTTTTTAACTTTTTATTGCTTGGCAGATACCGGAGTGGGCACCGGACTACTGATTGCTATAAGCTTGTTTTACTCAGCTATTAAACCTTGTTGGACTTTGCAGTGTATGCTCGTCTTGTCTTGTGCCTGTTATTTCTCTACAGTCATTCCTGAACAATGACAGTGCTCTATAGCAACTAATGCACAAAGAATAAAAATTACATTTTACTTGAAATTATATTTGTTTTATGGCAGGGAAGAATTGTAGAAAGAGATTCATAGAACATGCAATATGGCATATCCTCACAAGAATATTACTTCAGAGTGTACATTTAATCATTAAGCGGGTATGCAGCTGAAGCAATGTTCACGTCTGACAGCTGTGTTGTGCTCTTCAAACTAGTATTTTGCTAGCACTTTTTTCTTATGTTATTGCACATGTACTGTTTATTACACAGCATGCACATAGAAGTATTTTATTATCATAATTCATGATATAAGCACTCTGAGTAATGTGTAGCTCACATTATCAGATTTAGTAGCCACAGTACACAGTTTCATTGGAATATTACCATATATGAATTGTATGTGCAGCTTGTATTAATAGGTTCATAGGTTCATAGATAAGTTCTAGGCTAGCTACCCATAAAGGCCATATTATGCCTAGCCAGTTTCCCATTTTGTGCTGGAAATATCCTATCCCATTTAATTACAGATTGGCCTTAACCTTCCCACAGTCAATAATTATAGTTTACTCCTAATGAGAATAACTGGGATCATACCATAGATAATTTGAGGGGACCCATGCATGGGATAAAACATTTAGGAGCTGCATCTGTCCATTAGTAGTACAGAGGGCAGTCCCAGGGTATATTTTCTGTTCCCTATATAGATCTAAGTTGCACTTGAAAATGAACAGAGATGAACTTTGTTTTATGTGGATGGGGAGTCTGTTTCTCAGCAATGGTATCATCTGCTGTCCCTCCAAACCTTTCTGTTGACATTGCAGAAGAGGTTTAGATCCCTAGACTTAGTAATTCTAATGCCATTTAACTTACAAATGATAAAATAATTAATAATTAATTAATTAATTATTAATGAAGAAAACAGAAGGGCCCATGTTCATTATGCAACATACAAATGTAGTGTTCCTCATATGCATTCATGCCTTGCACCTACTGCATTGCCATTCTTGACATAAATCATTAGCAAGTTAAGATATTAAGGCAGTTGCAAATGAATCGTAATTTTCTGTACTCAGTAATTTCAAAAATTCTACATAAACACACCACCAACATTCTTATTTGAGAGACTGATGACTAAGTCTTTGGACATGTGAAATAATTGTTTGCATTTTTGCCATATTCTGTGAGCTGTCATTCCCTGAAGGTCATCAATGACTGGCACCAATGCACAATGCCAACCATCTGTCAAAGTATAAATCCCCCCCCCCCAAAAAAAATTGTGTTTGAAAAATTCAGTGTAATGAATTCTCAACTTTGTAAAATATTGACAGTACTGATCCATACTTTCACCGAATCAACACCATTACAAGATTTGAACTTTGCACATATGGCATCACATTGAAACACAGACATCAAGAACATGTTGTGAACAGCTGCCCTGTTTGCAAATCCCTCAGTTGTAGGATCTTGCAGGGTATCGCCTAGCTCCTTCAGGAGATCCCTCTGAAGTCGTGTGAAATGAGACAAGTAATTCAGTGACCTGAGAGTAAAGGTCGCTGAAGAAAACATATGCTTCCCATACCTGTCCATCGTACAAGACTTTTTGTTCGGCAGATGGACAAATGAAGAAGTTTCTGCAAGTTCCTTCTTAGTGGCTGTTACCACCACCATGGCATCAACAGGGACCCCTTTGGAAAGGAAAGACATCCTTGGGAGCAGTAATACATTTATTTGGTCTTCTCAGAACTGGTTTCATGGTCTCTGGAGCACTCCACCCCTTTCGACTCACTACAGACAAAAATGGGTCAAAAGGTGGAGACACCCAAGAGGTGGAGGTTCGGGAACCAAAGGCATCCAGGTAGACAAACTCATCCTCAGAAGGGGCTAGAGACTTCCAGCCACCCCTCTATCTAAGGATTTCCAAGATGTCTGAAAAGGAGACTTCCTCAGAAGGGGGGCCGTGGGGACCCTTCCAATTCATCCAAGTCTGTATCTGAAGTGATAGACTCAGGGGAGTCTAGATGCTTCCTCTTACATTTCTTCTTCCGAGGGACCTCCTCCAAATGTTCGGGGGATGTTTTGGAAGAGGTGGGGGTCACCCAGTGGGGCATCATGGGGCACAGGTTCCCTACACTGGGAGGCAGGAGGAGAGTCAAAGGCAGGCACAGGCACAGATGGATAAGGAGCCAATGGAGCCAAGGGTGGAGCAGTCTCAGGAGACAGCATGAACCTCATCACCTCAAAGGTGCCATGGTCCCGAGTTGAAGGAGCCCCCATCTCTGAAGAGCCCAGAGATCTCCTGTGAACCAGGAGCAACAGCTACGAGGCCGATGTGGGAGCCGAGCTCACCTACGCCAAAGCTACAAGAGAGAGAGCAAGGTTTGGCAAGGGTCCAATGCAACTTCCCCCTCGGAGCTAGTGAGAGAGCTTCGGCATCCAGATCCCTTGACAGACTGACAGTGAGGAGATTGGAGCGGTTGTCGGAACCGATAAAGGAGAAGAAACCAGAGCCATCAGTTCCACCACCACGACCTCCATGCACTCCGGCTTGGAGCTCAAGAGAGTCAGAGGAGGAACCGGTGGAGAAGCTGGATGTGCTGAAGGAGCCAATTCCTTATGGGCTGGGCTCGAAAGTAATTTAGCAAGTGCCTGTGACTTGAAGAGCCTGTTGACCACTCTCTCCATGTCATGATCTGAAAGCCTGGAAGACCGAGAGGATTGCAAAGAGGACTGGTGACTGCCCGCTCCAGGTTGCAGCAGAGGATATTGTAGAGCAGAGCATACTGGCTCCAAAGTAGGAGACCTTGATTTCTTATGGGTCCAGGCTAGCTCCAAGGACATAGCTGGAGCTGCCGGAGACTTAGCTTTGTCGGAGCCAATGCTGAGAGCCGAAAGAGCTGAAGGCTTTTCAGTGGTTTTTGGCTGTTCTGAACTCAGAACCGATGGCTTGGTGTGTTTCTTGGACACTTTAGCTGGCTGAGGACCCTGAGATGAAGAATCTTGAGGATTCTTCAGAAGGCCATGCAAAATTAGCTTATTTCTTCTCTCCTGCTGGACTTTGGAACTGAAAGTGTGACAGATCAAGCAAGAGTCCTGCAGGTGAACAGTCCCTAAACAATATACACAACTCATGTGCCCACCCATAAGGGACATTTTCTGGCAATATGAGTCGCATTTTTTAAACCCAGAGGGTTTTGACTCTTTAGACATGGTAATACTTGACAAAAATAATTTTTCACTGTACTGGAAAAAAACACAAGCTATAAGCTAGCAGCACACAGCAACTAACTACAACCAGGCTGTAACAGGTAGCGCAAACAGCAAAAAAGGAACTTTTTTTTTTTTTTTGAAGGGGAGAAGAAAAATGGGGAAGAGCCTGCAACTTAAATGGCGACTCAACTGATGGGAGAGTCTCTAACTTAAATCGCTATCCCAGAAAGGGTGGGGAAAAAGAAGAAGAACCCTCTAATTTAAATGGGCTCGAAGGGGAAAGCAAGGCCTGAGTCAAAAATGACAGCCAAAAACACCCACAACAAGCAGAGAAAGGAGTCATTAGACTAACGGGGGTTAGTATACACTCTAACAAGACAATACAACCACAAAAACTTTTAGAAAAATAATGATAAATTGAAAAAAGAGCAAAATACTTAGCCTGAGCCAGTAGTCACAATCTTGATGAGATCTGGGTAGCTACCGCTAGGCATGTTGGGATAGGGGTTAGCCTTGAGCTAGTAAAAGGTCTTGAACTATAGTAAATCAGCAGAGTCAGAACCCAACAAGCAAGAATGAAGGCGCGCTGGGACAACATAACATGTCTTGTTTTGCAGCTGGCTGCAACATGTACTGCTAATTCCTGAATTACACAGACATCAAGAACATGTTGGCAAACATGAACATTTGAATGAAAAAGGAAACATTTAAGTGCATCTGATGAAGGTAGAAACAATGTGTCCAAGGCAAGAGTTACTGATAGCAGTTGTTGTTATTGTGCATTACTTCATTGTAATATATTTGTAGAAAAAAATGTATAGAAGGTTACCTTAATTGTAAGGAAGTTTTTTATGGTGTATATATACTACAGTTTTTAGCCACATTGTCAGCAATCTTTAGCCTATGTGCAAGATGTGTGTGCAAATACCTCACATTTCTAAAAATGTTGACAAATATGTGCATCAAGCTTTAGTCATAAGTAAATAACTATAATGTAAAACTAACTTGTAAGTCATTTTTTTGTTTGACACACCCTATCAAAGTGTAATTCTCATAAGCAGGGATGTTTAACACTTCATTGACTGAGCAGTTCTGCTAAAGAGGCACACTTGCTAGGCATTACCTAGCCAAACCTCTTGTAATCTCTGATTTTGTATTGCTCAATCTAATTATCATATTCCACATGCCCAGAGAGGTTTATCTAGACCATATAAGCAAGATTAGGGTTACCGCCTGTCCCACTTTGCGAGGGACAGTCCCTCTTTGGGCAGTTGTGTCCTGACAAAAAATTGTAAAAATGGCAAATGACCTGAGATTTGAGGACAAAATTATTTCCTATATTCTATGTAATAGTTGCATAAAACAGTTATTCTGTATCTAAAATACCAAAATGTTATAAGAAACAGAATAAGCAACTAAAATGCTACAAGAATAAGCTTTTATTTAGGCAAAAAAGTTAAGTTCTATCCTTTGTACTGACCGTGGGTATGTGTCGGCCTGTAAAATCTGATGTTTGTACTGAACATGTCCCACTTTGGCCATTTGAAAAGGTGGCAACCCTAAGCAAGATGTGGAACAATGTAACTTCTATCATGCTAGGGAAGACTACATTGTTTCTCAAGTGCTGCCAGACAAAATGATGACAGCTGTTTCAATTAGGATTACAGAGGCTAGTGTTTAACATTTTCAAGGTGTGTGCTTTTCTAGTACAAGAACTTGATTCTTTTTTTATATTGATAAATAATTGCAATGATGGCTTTGTACCTGCAGTGTTTCAATAATTCTTTTGAAGTCATCTGACATGAATTTCTTGGAGGTCAGGAAAAATACACTTACACTTACATACACAGAGTTTTTAGTATTATTGTAACATGCTTAAAAGTTAGACTGTTGCTGACTTGAAAAAGATCTGCATGTTTTTTGTTACTTTGACTACTGTTACTCTGCTTCTGGTGATTATTTTTCTTCTTAGTAACTGTATATTTTTGCATTTGCTATTGTTTCCTTTTATAGACTATACATTTTTGGAGGGGTATGCTTATGGGATATTACAGTGCTTGAGTTGCTGTTTGGACTGCTTTGTTTCTAAGATGCTGATTATTGACTGCATACTGAAATATGTTGCTCTATATGGATAACTGTCTGCACAACTCTGCCCCTCCCATGAGTGTTATGAATACATCAGTCATTGTTCTGATTTTCTTGTTTATGTATCATTGATTTTTTTTACTTACTGCTTACTTTATTTTCTTCATGACAGGTTGATCACATTTGCTACCTCTCTTTAGAATGTCCTAGCCTGGAGTTGCCTACATCTGATGCTCACAGTAGCCAACCATTGCATGGGTAAGTAAAGTCCTTTTTTATTTGTATGCATGTGCTACTGCTTGTATCTACTTTACTCTTAAGTGAATTAAGTGGTGAGTATACATGCAATTAATTTCCTATTAGCTACTACGATAGCATATTGCACCCACCTCCATCTGCAATGAATATCCCCAGCTGCTGGATTCTCACCTGACCCCTCATCTGTGTCAGTAGCCGAAATACACACTCTATGACATTTCTAGTCTGTGCATGTGCAGTGTTGTAACCTTGCTAAGTGGGGTTGTGTGGGTTTCTTATAGGTGTCACAAGCCACGGTTCTAGGGCATATGCCGCATCCCTCACTAGAAGTCCTTGTGCAAAGTCACTCCTAGCAAACCTTAGGTACAGTTCACAAGTATGCCATATGTGGGAGTTGTTGAAACTGTTTGGGTGGCCTGTAGACACATTTTAGATGATTCTTTTTGTATTATAGACCATTTGACAGTTGATAGAGTGATGCCATTTTCTATTTATACACCTCCTACTCAGTTCACCAGGTAAGGTTTTTATTGCAATAGCCATTCAGTCTATGGCCTTGGTACCTCAGTGAAATCAGCTATGGCACAGACATTCTGCATAGTTGTAGCTCTATCCTCTGGAGTGTGTGGAAAACAGTTATGCTACATCACATGTTAAAGCATTTCTTTGAGGAACTGGCAGTGTATTCTTGAGGCAAAAGTCTGTAAAACTCTCAATGTTTCAACTGAAGGTTACTGAGAAATTCATAAAACTAATACATAAAGCTGCACAAACTTTATTTTCCCCTGGGATGGATTCTCCATGATTCCCTCTTGCTGTCAGATGGGGTTGGCATTTGTTTCTTATATGGTCTCACTGTCCACTGTGTAGTGGTAAAGTATTTCAATTTCGTGTAGCCTATGGTAGATCAAATGTGGTCTAAAATCCTTACGCCTTTGAGGGTGATGTCTCACAGCAGCAGCATATTGTATGACAACATGTTGCAGATACAGCTTTACAATGGCTTTGGCACTCAGTAATATTTTTAATGTTTTGCTGTGTACTAAAATTTAGAGCTAAAGTGAGTGCAGGATGTTTGCTCTTGGTTTTTACATTTATGAATCACTTCAACATGTTCTTTGTTTCATTATCATGCATCTTGAATCATTATATGATCATTAGCATATTCTGTTGTTAAGTCTTGTTTTGCAGCTGGCTGCAGCATATACTGCTGTTTCTGAATCAGACTGCTTGGCTGGTGCAGGTTGTCTTGCACATCAGTTTAATAAGATGATCAGACATTCAGGAATCCTAACCTGAATTTCTCTCCTTAGTCCCAATTTTTGTTCAGGCCATAAGTGGATCAGAAAGACTGCAGGAAAGAATTCTAAAATACACATTACAATGTCTAGAACTCACATGGCTTCTGGGTTCCTAGTATGCCCCCAGGCCCCAACTTAATTAAGTTATTTCCTTCACAGTTATTACAGTAATATGTCTCATAGTTAGAGTGTGTTAAAGGAATGCAAGGAAACAGCTAAAGACTAAGACTAAATGTGCAATAGAATTGAAAAAAGTAATATAAATAAGTTAGAAGGGCATGAAGGAGTTGGAGGGGCAGTGGGCAGCAGGTGAAGTGCCATGGAGCTCTTTCACCTATGATTCCATTTCCCCTAAGACTGGCCTTGTGTCTTTATATGGTCTTCAGTGCATATTCTGCTAAGTGAAATTAATGTATATACTTCAGTAACATATGCTGCTACAACAGCTAAGTATCATTGTCACATGTCAATGCTAATGGGGCTTCTGTGCAAGCATGCAGCACGTATACAACTTACAGTTGCTATGACTGCTATATATTTGCACAAAAGTTCTTGTTTTATTGTAACAATGTATTTAAAAATAAAAAAACAAAAATGCAAATCATCAGAATTATCCAAAACCTGTGGTATGAGGAATGGAAAGACAGAGAAATTTCTTGAAAGCATTGTTGCCCTTCGCTGCTGGGGTGCTCTCCACAGCTTCAAACCATGCCTCAGTAACTGCACAGATATCCACATTCTCCAGTGTGAGGAAGCCTGGAGTGAGTGGAGTTTTTTTGTTTGAGCTCCTGGCATTGAGCAGTAACACCTTTAAATTCCATTGGGTTGGTTTTGCTATGTCAGAAGGTTTGTCAGTTTCCATTGCCTAACAAAGCACTATGTCGGAAAATAATGTTTTAGCCAATGTTAAAAACCCTATGGGAGACAGGTACAAATTGTCTTTGGCAAAGCAATATGGTCTGTTGACCATATCATTCCATGCTGAAAAATAATGTATCCCCTTGGAATGATATAAGAAACAAGTCAGTTATTGAAGTTTACCATCTTTTGTTCTTAATGTGGCATCATCCTTGGTGAAAGTAGAATGTTTCTCAGTGCTAGGCACATACCAGCCTGGGACACATAGTCCAAGAGATCCAGAATGCCTCTCTTCATATAGTCAAGGGAGGTACATCTCAGGCTATTTACACCCACATGTACTATGACTGAGTCATACTGGCATTTGTCTAATGACTTGAGTGTGGTGGTGATTTTGTGGATCCTGGCCCCGATAGATGAATGACCATGATTTTCTCCTTTTTCAACCTAGTGAGTTGGACATCTGTATGTCACACAGTGGAGTATCCTATATTTGCAGTATTGGGTTCTGTGGTGGCCTGCCTTATGGACTTTGTAGTTGAGGCCACAAAGGGTATGGATGTATGTGGTATGCTGGGTGTGATTTTGGTGGAGTACTTTTGGGGATGCTAAAGATTATTTTTGTAGTACAAATGTCTAGCAGGTTTTTAGGGTCTAGAAAGGTTGTGCTTAAGTGTCTTAGCATATGTTTGTCTATGTGTTGGTCAGTGCTATATGTGGTGGGTATAATGCTTATGTTGTTCAAAACCTCATTGTTAATTTGACTGTTTTCACGTGAGAGTTTTGTCTGCAGTGGCATTGTGTGATTACATCTCTCAGATACTCTATCCATTTTGCTAAGGATTATATGGTTGTCAGTGAGCACGAGGCAATTCTTACATTTCTCAAGATTTGCATGTATGCCATACTTCTGACAGCAGAAAGATTGGGAAAGTGCCCATTCATGGCATCTGGACTTCTTTAGGTGAACTACAAAAAGGTTGTACAGCAGGGTGATATAGCAGGCTAATCTGAGTACTGTGAGGGTAGACGCTACAGCTAGGCTATGAAAGATTTAATTTATGTGGCAGTGCTCCTCAGCATGCAAACAAGTTTCTCTTTTCACAACTAAGTTCTGGTTAAAGTTGCAAGGTAAGTTTTATAGGGAAAATGTAGTTTTTAAGTTTGTGTGTGTGTGTGTGTGTGTGTGTGTGTGTGTGTGTGTGTGTGTGTGTGTATGTCCATGCAATGCACTGCTAAATGCTGCTGTGCACTGAGCAGTTAGATTTAATGACCCAAAGAAAAAAATACTAAACCAATTAACAATCACACTGACCAATGAAACAATTTCACTGTAAACCTTCATGTGTCATGGTCCTAACTCACATAGACCGAGCTACCTTTCTACTGCCACCAGAATTGCAGTCTCACTCTTTTTAATGTAAAAACATACATTAGTTAACCAAAAGTAAAAAGGTGCCAGAAACAAATCAAACATCTAGCTTCTTCAAGTAACTACAAGGTGATGTTATGGTAGATATGAAACAATGATGAACGTATGCACTTTAAGGTGAATTCAAAGTGCAGTTAGCAGCAGCTAGACAAAGGAAAAGCAAATACACTTTACAGTGATGGAATGCAGAAAAATGAAGTAAATAATTTAAACATGCAGGAGCAGTCTTCAGAAATTTCTCAGAAAAGTATAACATTTCAATTTAAAGTGCTTATCTTAGCCTGGATGGCACCAGATACGATCCAAACTTTCTCAGAATGCAGAGAAGGACTCCAAGTGTTTGGGTGCTGTAGCAGTGAGCCAAGAGCTGTGCAAATTGATCAAATTTATAGACTCAAAGAGAAATGACAAAACCAACAAAAGGGTCCAGTTAGTCAATGAAATGATCTCACTTTAAGCTTCCTTGTGCTTCCCAACTGAGACAGACCAGGCTACCTTTCTACAGCCAATAGAATTGCAGTCTCGGTATTCTTAAAGTAAAAAAAAAAAAAAACATGCTTTATTTAGCCAAATTGAAAAGGTATGAGAAACAATCAAGCAAACTAGTTACAAGTAATTATATGGTGATTTTAAGGAAGACAAGGCAGCAGTGATGTATACACACAATAAGCTTCTAAACCAAGAAAAAGTAAATACATGTCAAGTGATAAAATGCAGAAAAAAACAATGATTTTGAATATAGAGCACTAATCCTCAGAAATAACTTTGAAAAGTGTAATATTACAATTTTAAGTACTTAGCCTGGATTGCAACAGATGCAAGTAAAACACTCTGACAACACAGGTGTGAAAGCCATGCATTTGAGCTCAATGGACATGAGCCAAAACCTATGTAAATATGCCAACCAACTAAATAACCCTCTAACCAATGAAATGATCTCACTTTAAACTTTTTTCTTTTCTTTTCTTTTCTTTTTTCCCTATCACTTTCTTGCCTGTCTAGATGTTGACCCCTGTCCTACTGCTTCCCCTTCGCTGTAACCCATAATGCCTCCTGCTCTTTCGGGACCCACCCTCTTTTTATTCCCTAATCTCTCTATACAGCCCTTTCCTTCCTTTCTTCACCTGCCTTCTGAGTACATTTTTTTATTCCTCTCACTACATTCATTAATGACCTCCTCTGCTTCCTGCAGCTAATCGTACAAATACTAGGAGAAAGTGGAAGGATAAATCAAGAAAAGGATGCTTAAGTATTTAATAATGTTAGTGCTGTCAACTGTGTTTAATAAAATGAACTTCTTCAGACATCAAGACAAAAATGAAAACGGAGTTTAAATAGCCCTCCAATCAATCATGTGGCACAAAGAAAAGATTACATCACTAAGACATATCATTAAGTAATGAGGGTACCCACTCACTTTAGTCGATCAATTAATTAATGCAGTACAGAGTAAGAGAACTATGCTTTTTTAAACCAATTTTAAACCATGAGGGCTGGCCCAAATATTTTGGAAGAATTGGTGACCATGGAGCTCATAAGAATGAATCACTGACCACTGGTTTTAATTTGAGTTTTACTACCCCTTTACTGTTGATGCTACTTATCTTAAGGAAATGTTATACAAAAATTGGAGTCTATTGTTGGATGCTATTAATTTAAAACAAAGATTAGGTGATCACCCTAGAGTTGTTTTTAAGAAAGGTACCAATTTCAAAAACGTATTTGATTGTGAGAACCTTCTTTAACTAGATGCCTCAGAATGTATAAGTGCAAAGCTTGTGCTTATTGTAAATATTAGATACTGGCAATAGCTTTACCATTTGTAATATCAATTAGGAGATAACAGGTAGATTTAATTGCAATTCAAAAGGGGTTGTTTGGCTAGGTGCTTGTTCTGTGAACATTTTTATATAAGTAAAACAGAACATAGACTTAGAGAATGTTTTTATGAGAATATTTATAGTATTAACAAACTGCACCTTCATAATGCTTTAGCCAGGCATATTATGACCTTTCCAGAACATCATTTTAAATGTAAAATAATTGAGCAGGTATCGTGTGATCAAAGAGGTGGTCCTTGGACTCATAAATGGAAACGCTGTGAACTAAAGTGGCAAGTCCTAGTAAATGCTTACAGCTTTCCTGGGTTGAATGATACATGCTCAATATAGTGCCTATTGAAATTGAAAGCACTGTTTAGTAATATTATTGGTAATATTATTGATTTTAGTGTATACGTATGTTGTTTTTTATAACCATATTTTAATTAATGTTTTTTAATTAATGTCTATTATAATATAAGGAATGCAGATATTTTTATGAATGAATTGACTGTTCATTTAGTTGTAATTCAGTGGTTGAACCATGTTTATTGGATTATCATTTGTGACATAGGCAAACTTTCATTTATATAAAAGTAGTCAAACAATATTAACAAGATCACATCTACAAACATTATACATAACAATATGTGATGTATAATCTAAGCACCATTACAAACATTTTTAAATTCCTGTCTTGAAAGCTCATTCTTCCTCAAAAATATTTTTCTGCAAACATTGTTCCCACGATTTCCATTTTTTCTATGTACTTTACTCATATCCTTTTCAAAAAATCCTATTTCCTGTTCTTTTGTCTCTGTTACAATATTTACTACATAAAGTATAGTTGGTTTAGATTTTGATTTCCATTTTCTAGTAATTGGATTTTTGACAGCCAGCAGAATTAAACTTAACAAGTCCTTACTATGTCTAGGCAATTCAGATCCTGTATTACTGCTCAAAATAATTTCCTTAGCTAGACACATTTGCTCACTCAGTACTCAAGACAGAGTATTCTATAGAGAATTTTTAAACTCTGCTAATTCATTACACTATCAAAACATTCATTCCCAGTTACCTATTTCTTCCCTATCACACCTCCAACATTTGCCATCTACCTGAGAAAAAAGTCTTTCTAGTCTGCTTGGAAAGCATTTATGCAAACACTTCCAAGCAAAAATTCTAAATCTTCTAGACTTCGATGCATATTTGGGAGCAATTCATATGTCCTTCCATTTTTCATTTGTGAATTCTATATCTAATCTCTCTTCCCAGTCTTTTCTGGCATCTTCTGATTGATTCTTATTGTTACAGTGTAATATTTTATATGCCCTACTAATCATCCCTTTTTAACAGCAGCTTCTGTTCTAGATTCAATTAAAACTTCAACGAGTGCAGGTCTTTCATTTAGGATTCCCCTATCCCTTTCTCTTTTTCTACATTCTGATATAAATCCCTGATAAGAGAAGGCAATCACTAGCCTGCAATCTAAATGTCTTCTTGGCTCCTTCCCATTCTATTACATTTCCTTCTCTAATTATGTGTTCCCAATATTTTGGTTTCTTTGCCAGCTTCAGCCTACAATTTCTAGCCCCCTCTAGTCTATTCTCTGTATCCCTAATTACAGTCATCTCTATAGACAGAGTCTCCTTTCTTTATTCTCCTATTTGCTTAGTTCTTAGTATACTTTCTGCTACTTTATGAATATAATATTCTATACGACTGTTGTCAATCTCCTTAAGAATCTCCATCCAAAATTCCATTATTTCCTTATTTCTTGAATTATCCCCCCCTTCTTCATTAACCCTTTTCACTTTGAACTATAGCTTAAAATTTGTGTTATGTATAAGAGTCTTAACTGTGCAGCTCTAAATATCCCTTCAAATCAGGTAACCCTAAATCCCCTTGTTCTCTTGGGAAAATCAACTTATTTCACTTGACTCTTGTCCTCTTCCTCTCTCAAATAAAATTATTCAACTCATTATTAATTACTGTCCACAGCTTCACTGGTTAATACACATATGTCTGTCCTGGTATAAAACTAAAGGTACTAAAAGCATTTTTACTGCTTGTATATTGCTATCCACATCAATAGGCAAGGGCTTCCAGTTTCTTTTTTTATATGATCTTTTGATTTATCTCTTTCCACATATCCTTGGCTGCCATAACCAAATCCTTTTTAATCTGTACTTCTAAATACTTCACTTTATCATTTCAGCATAAATATGGGTATTGCTGGACAAATTCATGTGTGGGTATATAATTTATAGCTATAGTGTTTGTTTTATCTTCATTAATTTTATATCCCAAAAAACCCAAAACTATCTCAGAGTATTCCATATCACTGAGATATCCTTTTCTGGTTACATCTGGTATAAAATAAAATCATCTGTAAATATTTCCAACTTTTCTTGAACACAGTGCCAATTATACCTTTGAATTTCTGAGTCCCCTATTTTCTTTGCCAGTGAGTCTAAATATAATGCAAATAAAAAATGGGAAAAGGACTTCCTTACCTGGTTCATCTGTTGAAATGCAACTTATCAGAGAGAAACCATCCCACGTTGATTTTTGTCTCCAGTCCCTCATATTTAATTAACCTTCTTATTATATCAGGAAATGGAAATGTTTCAATTGCCCTACTCATAAAGTCACAGCTTACTCTGTTGAATGCTTTCTCTACATCAAGATCTATGGAATAGCATTGGTATTTTCTTACATTCTACTTCTCTCTGGATTATCATTGTTCTGTCATTCTTTTAGCCATTATAGACATAAACACTTCATAATCATGGTTTAGAATTGAGAAGGACCTATATGAAGCGGGATCAAATGGGGTTTTACTGTCTTTAGGTATTATAGCCACCACATTTTTCCAGGATTTGGTGCCTCTCCTCTTCCCTTTTAAAATGCTGTTAAACAAAATCTCCCAGAATTTTTATCATCTTCTTCTTCCCTCCTAACTTTCAAACTTACAGCAGAACTAGATCTGTTCCTGGTGACTTTCCTGTAGATTGGTTATACATCATCACTTTATCTCATCTCCTCATATCTTAACTATGTTTTGAGCTTTATCTGCCTCTAATCTTGGCATATTTAAATCTTCCATAAATATTTCCATTTGTGCTTTTTTATATCCCCACTCCAATGCTTCTTACAGATTTATTACTTATTTACCAAATCTCTTTTTCTTTTAGTTCTACCACATTTTAACCTCCACTTTCATTTTATTCCACTCACTAGTTGTAACTCTGGATCACTTTCTATCTTCCCTAATAACTCCAGAATAACTTCAACTACACATTCCATAAAATCCTCTTTTTAATAGGTGTGTGGGAAAGTGCCATTGTCTCATCTTTACTTAATTACCTTGTGTGTGTATCTTAATAATTACTGCTGTATGATCTGAAACAGTAACTAGATGTGTGTTGAAGCTTTCCATTAAATGCAAATGTTCCTGTGAAATATAACTTCTATCAAGTCTAGCAGAGTTATTGTGCCTTGGGGAATAATACGTTAATTGTCTCCAAGTTCCTTCTACTGAATTTATGTCTTTCATACAAAATATTTTCATAAATATCTTCAGATAGCTTTCCTTTCCAGACCCCAACAAACATCCTCATTGTTGCAAACCAAATTCCACTCCCCATCTGTAAGCAATATTGCCTTCTGAAAGCTGATTGTTTCTTCCAAAATTTTTAAGATCCAGAGTAGCAGTTTTAGGTAGAATTTAAATACTTGCCAGTGCAATTCTCATCCATTTTCAGTAGACATTTACTACTACAAATCTGCCATTATTACTTTTTCTATCTTCTAGCACTACTGGATCTCCTCTGGCAATTAATATTACTAGTAATAGTACTACTCTTTCCCTCATCTCTGACGTTCTCCAGAATATTCATCATGAAATCCTTACTTTATCAAATTAATATGCTTAGTTCATTACAAATGTGCCTCCTATAGCATTGCTATTTGCACTCTGCACTTCTTAATATAATTAAGTATTCTTTTCTTTTTGTGTATACCTGTGAGACTATTAACATCCCAAGATAATATGGAAATAGCCACCATTATGGTGAGAAGTCTTTATTCACACCTATAATACATGGCAGCATTTTAAAATGTTTAATTACAGCTTTTGTACATGTATCAATTAATGTTTGGCAGGTTAAACCTTTATACACGTTTCTTATCATCAACACTGGAAAATATTCCACATCATTTTACAATCCTTTTTTAATAAAACCCCTCAAAAAAGAAACCAAATCTCCCCACAACACCCTCACGATCTATTAAAAAACACACATAACTATGTACAGATCTACTTCAATAGACTGAAATACCAAAACACCAAAGCTCATAAAGACGAGATGAAAACATCACAAATACACATCTATGAATTTTAACAAAGCCGAAAGTTTGAAATAATGAATCAAGTAATACACATGTCCAGAAGTAATAGTAGAATTTGAATGTATATTGGGCTAAACTCAGAAAGACATTTTCTTCAGTGTAAGATAATATGTAAGAGAAAAAAATTCATGTACACTGATTGTGAATACAGATCGCAGTACAGTGAGGAGTGGGAAATTAACCCTTTTCCCTACTGTAATGCTATCTCAGGGTTGATA
The DNA here is from genome assembly GCF_019279795.1 of Protopterus annectens. Lineage (NCBI taxonomy): Eukaryota > Metazoa > Chordata > Ceratodontiformes > Protopteridae > Protopterus > Protopterus annectens. Next base: position 1,061,958,089 of record NC_056728.1, on the reverse strand, counting down.
TATATAATTTGCAGGGGTGTGTGGGGGTGCAGGGGGGTTTGCCCTTTGCAAAAACAATGAAAAAGTTGTATTTTTTTTAACTTATGTGTATTAATATATAGATTTGTTTATTTGTTTTGCATGATGTTCATTCAAATCCTCTTAGTTGATTTGTTTTTTATACAATTGTCTTTGTTAACATTTGTAGATGTGAATTTGCAAATGTTTTCGTCATGCCTTTATGAGTTTCAATGTTATAGTATTTCAATCTACTAAAGCACATCCCTGTGTACATCTTCAAATAATGAAGTTTAACCTTCTTAACAGGAACATCTGTGCCAAATAGACTGCTGCTAACACAGGCCCTAGTTAACCTGAAATTGATGTTATCCATGCTAAGATGCATGCAATTGCCTGTGCTTCTACTTACACAAGCTGTTGCCTGTTTTATTTTATTCCCCATTACACAGAAGTGAAAATTACTTGCATACTTCAGAAATCATTAACATTTAGCCATGAAGAAACAAGTGTTTTTTTTTTTTCTTATATTGTCCTATTATCAGCCTTCCTCCATGGAAAAGTAAGAGAGAGAAAAAAAAGATAAATTATGCCCTCTGTTGCAGCCTGAAAGACAAGCTGAAACATTTATTGCTAAAGGAAACATGTTCATTATATTCAGTGTTTTCTGTGTATTTGTTCCACTTATCATTTGTTAGTAGACTAAGCAAAGGGTCTTAATCCAGATATTCACTTTTGCATCTGCACATACATTATATAATTGGTGTACGTTCACACCCACCTCAACAAATCAAGTTTACAGCCTATTAGTTTAAATATGCTTTTGTCTAGCGTTTCTTCTCTTTTTGTACTGTAAAACCAATATGCCTTAATAACAACAAAAAAAAAATAATAAGAAAGATAGAAAGAGAAGAGGAAGGAAAAAGACATCTATTTACTTAAATAACTTTATCACATACAAAAACAACTAAACATACTTTACTATAAAATATGCAATTTATATTGAGTAAAGTTTCATAGAAATACTGTTGAGAAAAAAAATGTTTTATTTACTGTCACCTTTTTCCTTCCTTTTCCCCACCCCTCAGATCCTTGCAAATATTGACTTGAGGTGAGGCAAGTGCCTTTCAGTTGCAGACAAGTTTAGCAAAGTCATCAAAAGTCCGCTCTTGCCACTTATCCTTATACAAACATATTTCACAAATGTGAATGATGCTTTGCAGTCTCACATTTATTCACTAATTTTCCTGTTGTTAGTCTTCTTTCTGTTCATTTCAATCTCCCAAATCCAGATTCCAGTTCAATGCCTTGGTGTTCCCACTTCTTCTGCTCAACTCCACTGGCAAAGTCTTTGCATGTGCTTTATTATCAGAATAATGAGAAGCAGAGTCCCCTTCTGCTTAATGGCTCATTTTTTGTTAGACAAACTTTCGCAATTCCTCCTTATCCTATACTGCATCAAAGAATGACTTTGATCATCCAGGAAAAAATATTCTGAAGACAGCTGGATACAGCAGCTTGAATCTCACACCTGCCCCATGATATTCTCTGATTATTGGAATAAATTTGTTTCTCTTCTGCCTGGTGTACAGTGAGTAATCATTTTCCAGAAATACTGTACAGTCTCCAAATTGTAATGCTTTGCTCTTTTGCCACAGATTTGTCCGAATCAAATTGTTATGCTGGTAGGTTTACATCTTTACTAATAAAGGGCTTGGCTGATTTCCTGTGGCCATATTTGGAGCATAAACACAGTGCAACTTATCAATTAACTTTTCCTGCCGTGAAATACCAGTCCAGTTGCTTATTTGTGCCTTCATATAATTAATGCAGTTTTCTCTATGTGCTCTGTCCACTAATTTCACCATTTTATGAAATATCTCTTCTTTAGCATACATACTCAATCAGACTTTTCTTCATTTCATTCTCCCAGCTTTTTTATTTCAGTTTTTAAAGTTGCAGTTTGAGCTCTCTTCCATTTCTAATATTTTTTGTCTCTCACCTTAATCAGATATATTGCTCTTATGGAAATATATCCCCCTGATGTTGTATGCCTAGATCCTGATGTTAAACATTTTTTGATTGTTTGCACTCAAACAATTTCTCTTTCAAAACTTTTCACATTCCATCTGCGTTTTTTTCCACTGAAAACCTCATTCCAGTTAGTTTTACATAGTCGCTGTTTTGCTTCCATATAATCTGTAATTAACCTGCTGTGCATTGGCTTAGATTTCAGGTTGTCAGAATTATCTAGCAACAAATTAACCATTATAACCCCATGATCACTGCACATCAAGGGTGGTAAAACTTGACTTGACGTAGCAGTAATTTTTTAGGAACACCAACAATGTCAGGCATGTTCTGTCCCCTGGTAGTTTTTTTTTTACAATCGGAAGCAAATTGTTGTTCCTGAATATACATTTGAATACCTTTAATATTTTTTTCTTCAGCTGATTCCTTTACATTTTAGTTTTCTGACATTCTTTTCAATTTCTTCAGGACCTAAAACCCACTTCCCTTGGACAATTCTGTACTCTTCCACACCCTTGTTTTCCACCTATGGTATGCTTCTTTTCATTTGCATTAGTACATAGCTGATGACCTTCATTTCGTTTTGTAGAGAATGCTATGTAATGTAGTCTAAAAAAGCACTAATACAAATTCCTACAGTCATGGTGTTTTACATAACATTGTATCCCATTGTGCATACAGAATGTATTTATTCCATCCATGCTAACTTGAACTTAACTAGAAACACAAGTAAATAGTGTATGACCATTCATGAGTATTGGTGAGTATTGACTTTGTTTGAATAGAGGCTTTATATTCATCTAACAAAAATCAAAATGGTATAAGCACTGGAACTAGGCAGCCAAACACAATATATTAGTTTAATTTAATTTAAACTTTAATACACCAGCACTTTTGCCTTATCCAAACAAGGATAAATTAGAGTCTAAAGTTAAACTTCCTTTAAATATCTTGAAAAAAACAATTACCATACCTAAACAGCAGCTATACAAAAAAAAACAATTAATTAATTTCATGTAATTAATGTTCTCTTAAAAATATACTAGCTTATTAAAATCCAATATTAAAACTCATATTTACCAAATTTAAATACATTTTTATAAAACTTCTTACTACAATCACTCATCTAAATTTTTTTAGACATTTTAAATCATTCCAGCACGTAGCTTTAAAACACCATGGATCAAACATTGCTCATTGAGACCCCATTTTTCCATAGCAGTCTTAACTGCCACACAGTTTCTTTGTATTACAAAAGGATCTGAACATCACTCCACCTTCATTATAAACAATCTGTCTACCACAAAAAAAAAAAATTAAACTAGCACACTCCACTGAATGCATATATAATGTATTAGTTACCTATTTATTTTTCATGTCTCTCACATGTTCAACAATCCAATCTTTTAATCTGCTGATTGTTTTTCCTGTATAAAATGCTTGACATGTCATACAGGATGCAAGTAAATCTCCATTTTACTATTACAATTAATTTGACCTGGGCAATCAATGGCCCTATCATACTTCACTACCATTGTATAAGGTCCGTCATTAATATGCTTACAAAATGTACATGTCCCGCATTTGCTCATCTGAGATTTAAGGGTCACAACCTGGAGTTCCTTATTGTTTTCCAACCACCCCTTAATGATTTGACCCCTACCAAAAACAACCTGTGGAGATCCACCCAAATGGTCTCTTACTTCAGGGGTGGATACAGTACTCCATGTTTTTCTAAATATGTTTACAATGGTAAAGACATCATGGTTGTAAGGAATCACTATGGCACCCATTTTATCCATTTTGAACATGTGGACAGTTTTGTGTTTGTCACCCTAGTATCTAACCCTTTCTTAATAATAGACATATATCTCATACTTCTAGCCTTAAAAATCTCCTTTTTCAATATTCCCCTGGATTTACTATTCTTCCATGTTAGCTTAGTCCTGCAAAGAAGTGGCCGTTTAGAAGCAGGATGGCAGCGTGCCATGCATATTAATGAAGATGTGCTGCCTGAGTTCCTAATCTTACACGGAGTATATAAGAGTGCAGGGGGCATGTCTGAGACCAGAGGTCTTAGAATATACATGCCCCTGCAATGAAGAACAGCAGAAAGCCCAAAAAGAATGAGCGAGACCACTCATAGATGTCCGCATACCCCCAGCAACATCCCCCATGTGTACAAGAGCAATAGTAAACACAAACACTATAAAGATTCCTTTTATGTTTTTTTTTTTTTTATGGAACAGATTAAATTTAAATGTATGAGCATGGGTTTGCACATCATTTAGCTATGATTAATGCAGCTTAAATGGCAGAAGAGGATAAAAAGGAAGATATTTGCAAATCAAGCAGTATAGAACTAGTTTAGTGGGCAGAGCATTAACCTTACGAGCAGTCATTCCTGGTTCAAGTCCCACTGTAGCACATTCCATTTTACATGTTAAATCATGTTAGGACCAATATTTTTAGTTGCATAACCTATTAAATAACATATATTTGTGAACTGAAGTACTGCATTACATGCATATGTGAGGTGTCAGTGTCATAATGTTGCAAAGTCCACAGATAATCACATGTGCCCCATACAATATATGCACACAGGAATCAGGGATACAAATATTAGGTAAAATGTGTAATGAATGATAACTCCATACAGCTTCCAAATCCCCCACCTTCTCAAGAACCATTAGACATTATTGTCTAGATCCTTGCAGTGTTAAGCAGGAGTAAGCACTAGTAAGCAAGTGTAAACAGTATTAAGCAGTAGTAAGTGGGAGTAAGCATATGTAAGCACTAGTAAGTGGGTATAAGCCTGTTTGTGTGGGGGTAAGCAATGCGCACACAGGGTAAGCAATATGGAAGCTAACTCTCTGTAAGCATCTTTAACCAAAGGCTAGCAGTGCTTACCCTCATGCAAACCCGGGCAAACCTGCTTACAAGTGCTTAAAAGTACTCTGTATCCAACAACTGCTGTTCTGCCCAGCTACAAAATAAACAGCATTGCAGGTCTTGAACCCAGGACCCAATACACTATTATCACAGTAGTTAACCACCAAACTATCACAACAATACATAAGAATGAAGTATCACCAAACAAATCCTCACTACAGCAAAATCAAACTGAACATGTGAAAGGAATCAGTATACAGTCATATGTTCTATAACCTACTAAATTGCATAAATATGTGAACTGGAGTACAGACATAAGCCCAGATGTGAGGTGTAATTGTAATAGAGTGTTGAAGTCCCCTATTAAACACAAGGACCCCATGCAGTGTGCGTACACATGAATCATGGCTACCAGACATATATATAACATGTAATAAATAATAAATCAATGCCAAAAAGCAAATATAATACAAAGTAAGTATTAAGAAATGCTAAGCATTGCGCATGCCAGCTTAGTAGGTGTAAGCAATGTGTAGGCCAGCTAACTCAATTTGCTCAGTGGTATACCCATTTAAACAATGCCAGCCTTAGGTAAGCAGGTTTGCCCATAGCCTACCTTTTCAAAACCGTCCAATCACGGCAAAGTGTGGGAATTCGGCCCTACTTAAACCCAACAGGTGGGAATACATTTCATAACTGGTTGTAGCTTCCCCTTGCAGGCACCATGTCGGGAAGGGGAGAGGAAGTGCACTTTTGGGTGCAGCGCTGCAGCATCCAGGAGTCCAGAGTCATGGCAGGACTCCTTGTCAAAGACCATGAGCAGATACCGCTGCAGAGCCTGTACCAGGGTTCCCAATATAAAGTGGAAGCCAGGGACCATCTTGCCCGTGACCACACCAGTGCCACTGGCATACCCCTAACTGGTGAGCAGGTCAGGCATTATTATGCTGACCTGAGCAACGAAAGGGGGACCTCTTGGATCTATGGATCCAAGAGGCTAGGACAGCAGGGGTGTTCCCAGCTGAGTGTAAGTATCACTTCACTACCTGTTTAATAATTGCCAGCTCATGTATATTATGGATAGGTATGCCTAAATATTCCTCTTATGTCCTTCATAGTGCCAAGTGAGCGGGATGCAAACCAGGAAGCCCATGGATGTTGTCTGGAGAGGTTTTGATGTGAGGCAAGTTAGTAATACCCTTGCATGTGCTGTCATAGGAAATAAATCTAAAAGAATTAGTAAGTTAATTGCCAGTATAAAACCTGTATTGTTTAAGCAAGTACTGCATACACCAGAAAATATGGTAGGAAGAGTCTCATATAGTTTGTATGTAAATAAAAACATAATAGCCTGACAAAAAAGGCTGGACTGCATGTGTTTACTCTGGTATCATATGGTAATGCAGATTTGCAATCACTTAATAGTACTGTTGTATTAAGCACTGTTACCCACACTGTGCAACATAAATAAAATGTGTAGGAATGTCTGCATATGACTGGTGTAATCCCCAGAGGTCATTTAGTACAACTGAGAGACACATAGACAGAAAACAGTGAAAAGACAGACAACAAAATCCGAATAGCACGTGCAACTGAGACTTGAACTGTTGTATTTTTAGCACACACAGCCATGGATCAAATCCTGGGAGTGGTAGTAGTCTGCATACAAAATCATACCCTACAACTGTACAGATATGTCCAGAATGTCCAGTAAATTGACCCATATCTGCTGCCTGTCACTCTGTCCCCCTGGGAAATAGGTGGGATGATCCCAGATGTATAGGCAGCAAAAAAGAAATACAACCGATTGTCACACATCTATAAGAACAAACCTGTCACTCTTGCAACTCCCCAAACTATTATGAGAGAAATAAGCCATGTATGTCCTATCTACACCCCCATGTTGTCAAGCTGTGACCAGAGTGTGTACAGTAACAGAGTGAGGTGTATGTGCATAATAGTAATGTGGAATCTGGTATTTTGTGTGGCAACATTCAGGTAGTGCTAACAAACATTGCTCCCACAGATCTGTCAGATACGAACACTGTGCCCAGAAATAAAAGAATGATACACTGTACTGGTACTATTTACTTTGGTATTGTATGGCATTGTGAGTGGTGCAGTTGCTCTGAATAATAAGGTATTACTCATCACTGTCACCCACACTGTGCTACATAATATAACTGTCTAGGAAATCCTGTATAAGAGTGTTGTAATACAAGGTCAGAATCTAAAACCACTGGAGAATTACAAGACAGAAATCAGATAGGAGATATACAGCAATATCCATATAACACACACAACTGTGATGGACAGTGTTTTAGTTTTAGCAGACACAGCCATGGTCTGAATCCTGGAAGTGGAAGTAGGCTGCATACAGAATCATACCCCACAACTGTACAGATAAGTCCAGAATGTCTAGTATATCACCCCTTTTCTGCTACCTGTCACCCTGTCCCCCTGGGAAATCAGTGGGATGATCCCAGATGTTTAGGCAGCAATCAGGAAATAAAACTGGTTGTCACACATCTATAAGAACAAACCTGTCACACTAGCAACTCCACAAAATGTTATGAGAGTAATAAGCCATGTATGTCTCATCTACACTCCCATGTTGTCAAGCTGTGACCAGAGTGTGTACAGTAACAGAGTGAGTTGTATGTACATAATAGTAATGTGAAATTTGGTACTTTGTGTGGCAACATTCAGGTAGTGCTAACAAACATTGCTCACACAGGTACATCAGATACGAACACTGTGCTGAGAAATAAAAGCCTGATACCCTGTACTGGCACTGTTTACTCTGGTATTCTATGGAATTGTGAGTTTTGCAGTTGTTCTGAATAATAATGTATCACTAATCACTATCACCCACACTGTGCTACACAATATAACTGTCTAGGAAATCCTGTATAAGAGTGCTCTAAGTCACTAAAGGTTGAAGAGGGCAATAGTCTACATATGTCCTGGTTTACCTGCATGTGGTCAAGACATGGCCAGAGTCTGTGCAAAAAGAGATGGACAGATATGTGCATAACATCAACCTGGAATCTGTGAGTATGTGGAGAAACTGTTAGTTTGTGTTAACAAACAATTCCTCCACAGGTATACCTGGTAAGATTAGTATACTGCAGGTAAAACCAGTCCATGTATATAGTTGTTGACAGCCATATCACTGTCCAAACTAAAGCAATAGGGTAGTGTACTAATACTTGTAAGGTACAGATAGCACTGACTAGGAAAGTAATGCAAACTACAGGGATATACTAGTTGTTAATTGACATATTTCTCTCCCCCAGCATATCTCCAACAATACACTAAATACCCACCTCAAATGGTACATGATGACTCCACTGTAATGTTGGGACATATGTCCTATTGTTTGATAATAATATAAATCTGTTTCTGTACATGTGCTACATTGAAATACTCCAACATTGGTGACATGGTGCAATGAATCTACCTGCATGCTATTACTAACCCACATATGTTGATAAACCATAAACAACATAGCACGCGGGTCCCAGCGGACCTACCTGTTCCACCACAGATGGCCACGGCACCAGGCACCAGCACATCTGGGGCCCAACCCGGGACCTCTTATCCATTGGTCTTGCACAACCTTCGGATGGAACCGCCTCAGGGGATGGGGCTTGCCCCCCTGGGAGTGGGCACGGACAGCAACCTGTCACCCATCACCAGGTCCAGGTCATGGTGGGTAGCGAGCTCAGTCAGCAGTTTGGAGGTCTGCTACACCTGCTTGAGGGCTGCATGTCACGACTAGAAGGTTGGCCTGGTTCTCCAACTCAGCCCCCAGCACAGCCATCTTCAAGGCTGTGAAGGTGCAGTGGTGACTGCCCAATGGATGGGGACCTTAGTCCCACTGTTTCCACTAGTGGGCTCATGGGCTTCAAATTTAATAACACCCCTCCCCATCACGGTGTTTACACCCCACATTTGTCATATAATGCCCCTGTATGTGTCTTGTTTGTCTTGTCTGTTAACCTACCCAACCTACCTTTCCAAGTATACCTACTATCCCTCCCCAACATCCCACTCTCAACTGAAAAAAAGGGCAATCTGTTCACAAAAAAAATATCGCCCCATACATAGCTGTCCAATTTGCACATGTGTCCACTGGACACATGTAATCTGGTCTAATAGGCATCACAACATATTATTGTTGTCCTCATCCTTCTCTCAGGGGTTTGAGTGTCCAAATCTACATCCAGATTCAATGTATATGCACAGCTGTTGCTGTAGAAGAAATGGGCAGCTATGGACCTTCCCCACACCCTCCTGCACATCCTTAGCTATATTCCCTACTGTTTTTCCCTCTTTGGGCCTCTTTTTCACCACTTTCCTATCAACCCTTTTTTTCTTTTCTTTTAAAGAAATTAGTGGGGGGGATAAGCGGGGGTAAGCACTTTTAAGCAGTAGTAAGCTGGTTTAAGCCTGTTGGTGTAGGGGTAAGCAATGTCTACACACGTTAAGCAATTTAGAAGCTAACTGAGTATAATGAACTGTAAACGGAAATTAGCATTGCTTACCTCCATGCAAACTCGCACAAACCTGCTTACAACTGCTTAAAAGTGCCTTAATCACTCTGTATCCAATGGCACTTGTTCTGCCCAACAACAAAATAAACAGCATTTGCAAGGCTCAAACCCCAGACCCTGCACACCATAGCCAAAGTAATTCACCACTAAGCCATGTCAGATATACATAACCCTCATGTTTTCACAAACATATCATCCAGCCCAGTCATTTAACAGCACAGGAAATGTATTTAAACATGTAGATGTATGTGTGTGTGTGTGTGTGTGTGTGTGTGTGTGTGTGTGTGTGTGTGTGTGTGTGTGTGTGTGTGTGTGTGTGTGTGTGTGTGTGTGTGTGTGTGTGTGTGTGTGTGTGTGTGTGTGTGTGTGTATATATATATATATATATATATATATATATATATATATATATAGTAATATCTAAATAGATATAACATATATAATATATCTATAACATACACATATAAACATATATACATACATATGCATACATCTATAGATATATATGTCTACATTCTTATGTCTTTATATATACAGCAGTAAATATATGTAAGCATAAATATATATGTATATGGGTATATACAGACATATATTGATAGGTATAAAAGAGAACATAACAAAAACATATATGTCCACATGCACCATTAATGGGGGTGAGGGGGGCCAAAACAATATACGTCTTGTACGTATAGGTATTCCCTCCCACAGCCAAACATGTCTGCCCTGCAATAAAGTACAAACTGTTGCAAATCCCATAACCAGGACCTGACACAGCATGGGCACAAGATGTTAACAATACTCCATCCCACTTGTATGATGTCAGGCTGGTATCAGTAACATATCATGTGGTACAGTCTAGCTACCATAGGGAATTTACAATGTGGAAGCAATCAACATTCTTAAGATACATATACACAGACACATATATGCTGATACATATATATGTATATATACATATATATATATATATATATATATATATATATATATATGTGTGTGTGTAAATACACATACACACACATATATATATATATATATATATATATATATATATATATATATATATATATATATATATAGGAGGATACATATGTAGAAGGTGCACACAGTACAGAACAGCCACCATGCCTACAGCTGCCACCTTACCAACTGGACACTGTATGAGCTAACCATACAAATGACAATTGTTGCCTGCAACATAAACCCACAGAGAGGTCAAAGGATATAACACCACACACAGGTTTGCATACATGGGAAAGCTTTATTTGTGTACTATTACAGGTGTATATACCATGCCATATACCTGTTTAGACTCTGACATACATATAAACAGAGTAATGCAACTGTGAAACAGTGATATTAATACAGTAGTCTGGAAAGGTTTACATATGTTGCTGTCCAGGCTGAGGCCTTCAAGTAGTACAATACTAAAGACAGACTGGGCCACAGGATACTAATCATTCAACAGTAAGTAATGCAGATGTATAGTACAGCAGCCTCTATCTACACTCTGTACACAATCCCTAGGGGTAAAGACCTCAGCTGATACAATGGGATGTATCCTTTACATAACAAGGCATAACTGACACCATCACAACCACACTGACAAACAGAACAGTCTGTATGGCAGGAAGCAGTAGGCCTGCATTTACCTAAGGTGAATTGTATGGTAATGTACATCCAGATGCCTTAAGGCAGCTTAAGCCTGATACGCCCACATGTTGTAACAGCCTAGGTTCGTCATGGTACATCCCTCCCCCATAGACTGAATAGTACAGGGCCTTATACCACTGTTACAAACACTGGTCTCAGGAGTGCATATGAACACATATGTATTGTGTAAATGAAGCCCACACATATATGGACACAACCCCACAATATGTGTAGGGGCCAAAACAGCAGTGGACTGATGGCAGGAATGGCAGCATGACATACTCACAGCCCACTAGATAACAACCCCTGACATCATGTCATATGTACAAAGCTTGGTATGTAGATGGAGGACAGAGGCCATAACACAGGCCCATATGTGAAATACTGTTGTTATACACTAAGCAGGTCGCTGGTGTTACAGGATAGTCTGCAACATACCCATAGTCAGAAATATGACGTTAGAAACAGAAATGGATGTAGCCATGTACTGATAGCATTCAATACACACACAATGCCAGTGATATATCTGACACAAGACCTGTGTGGTGGGTAGACAAAACATAATAGGCACACCTCTGGCCATCAAGTGGATAGGCCCACAGTTGGGAGATATGCAGACAGACTGCATTCCAATGTAAACCAGTATATACACACAAATCCTGTAACACTGGTGCTATACAATGCATACAATAACACTACTCACACTCTGTCTGTAGTTCTGGAACCTCCTACAAATATGTAGCTGGCCGGAGTGTGCAGGTTCTCCTGTAAGAGGTATTGCTACCTGCTGTCTGTAACACTGCTGCCCACGCACAGGAAAGATGTCCACCATGCAGGAAAGGTAAAGGGACCATGCCCACATGATGTAGGGATTTATAGTAGTTGGTTGCCATGACAGTAGTAATTGGAAGTACTATACAGCATGCTGGTTGATGCAGAGGCCATCACCTGATCATGTGGATCACCTACAAAATCCATGCTGCAATCTATTCAAAGCAGCTCAACCCATTTACTGGAGAGGGACCAAGAGAGAGAGAGAGTGCATGAAAGGCACAAAAAAATCCAGCAGAATATCCAAAAGAGACATCATTCCCACAACAGGCATGTGAAGTATATATGCATGTAAATGACAGTAGTACTCGGTCCATAATAATGGGATAGATGATGCAGAATGATTTATATGTGCCATCAGGTGTTGTTGCTGTAATGATGCTCAGCTGAACAACTGCTAAGAATAATAGAGTCTTTCCCTGTGGGTAGTGGGCCATACCCATCAACTGTGCAGAGTGGCACTGACTGATAAGACGTAAGCCATCATAGTGTGTGTTGTGTAATGGGAAGCATGTATATTCCTGTGGCCAATAGCTGGTGGTGGAAGTTATGCCATAATGATGGACACGTGGGTTCCACAGCCCACCTCTTGCAGGATACCCAGGTTAACCTGTATTGTAGCATGCAGGAATGCCATAGGTGTGTAATAGGGCTACTTGCAATCTGGCCCTACATATACCCCCTAATGTCAGGCTGAGTCCATATGTGGCACCTGTCTGTGTTGTAGCAAGGTGGAACAGTGCAGCAGTGCAGGAAGATGCTGTGAGATTGTGGACCTGATGTCTGAATGCACCCCATATATAGGTATGCATGTGTGTGTGTGTGTGTGTGTGTGTGTGTGTGTGTGTGTGTGTGTGTGTGTGTGTGTGTGTGTGTGTGTGTGTGTGTGTGTGTGTATATATATATATATATATATATATATATATATATATATACATGTATGCCCACAGATATACAGATTCCCATGTGTAGACATATATATAAACACATATATACATCATATATATCTACACATATATAGATATATACCTATATGCACATGTCTACATATATACAAATACACACACAAACATATATGTATGTAAATACATGTCCACTATATTACCACCACACTGCTGCATGCTATGTGCGAGGGAACATGACACATAGCAATACACACAGATATCTAGAGCTGTCAGTGTGTGCAACATGGATGGGTATGTCACATGTAAACCCCTTGTTAGGACCACGTTGCCCTTGTCTGTGAAGTATGGAATGCGAATATGGAGAAGTATGGCAGGTATAGTTGTGGAGATGGTCAGGGTTGATAGATATAGAGGACAGCCTACTGGACTGGTATATGACACATGTGGTTGGTAAACATCCTGGATGGTGTGTGTGGTCTGTGATGTGGATGCCCCATGGGCCTCAGTATGGACACAATGTGATCATGCCTCCCATCCACTGCTACTCACAACAGCAGTCCATGTCCTGAAGGTGCCTGGCCTGGTGGCTGAGCAGGAGAGGCATGTGGGTCCTGTGAATGTGTACTGGGTGCCTGAAGGTGATGTAGCACATCCCACATGTGTCTGTGCAGCCCGTTATGGAACAGACCCTGCACCTGACCTCGGGGGACATGATCATGTCTGTGTGTGCCCCCGGAGGTTGGTAGCAACATCCATTGAGTTGGTTCCACCTGAAGGTATTGTTGGATCAGTACATGAGGAGGCCCCATGGTGGGTCACACTTGATGTGGCCTTCTGCTGGTCAATAGTATATATACAATCTATTGTGTCACTGTTATAGAACATATGTCAATAGTAATAGTCTACACAATCCCATAACATATCCAACAGCATGCATAGATAACCCCAATAACACAGAATGTCAGATGTGCAGCAACCACATAGCAAGCATACCACAGGCACACATGGAACCATAGTGGCCCTGACAATGGCATGCAGGTGAATAGTCTGTAACAGGCTAGCAATGTTAGTGTCCCCACAGGGAACATGGCTACAAACACATTGCACAAAGTGTGGTACAATGCAATATCTGCCCCATTGAAAGGTATGCTGTAGCCATACCTATTGAGTTGTGTGTAAAGTTTGTTTTGCTGATATGGTGGGGGGTGAAAGTGATGTGTATTAAGAACTGTCGTAACCTTGCTGCATGACTTGCTCACACCTGTGTCCATCTTTATGTCTTTCAGGCAAGATGTTCCATGGAAGGCTTCCGGCGTACTTAGCCACTGAGAACGACATTGTGGTGAACCACCTCATACAGTACTACCCTGTCTTGTTTGGCTAGGCCACCCATGAAGAGCAGGAGAGGACCGCCCTGTGGAATGACCTAGTCCACAGGGTCAATGATGTCGGACTGCACACGAGCAGTTATGAACAGCTTCGGCATCATTGTTCTGACCTGCTTTGCAATGCCCATCGGCGTGCTGCTGCAGTCTGGGGAGATCACCTCTCCAAAGGTGGGGCCATGCCATCCATCCCCCCTGACACATGTGGAGGAGCTCCTAGCCAGCCTTGTGGCACCTGCCCAACCACATGGCCACCAACTGCCAGACACCTTTGTAGAGGTGGGTGCTACCCACACAACAGCCATGGAGCATGCAGGTAAGGCCACAGGGCACTTCAGCAGACCACTGTTGCATATACATCTGCATCTGTACAGGCAGATCATACATGTCTGACATGTTATAGATGTAGTTTCTTGCTGCACAGTAGTGATAAACAGATGTGCATATGTGGTACTATTGTGGACATGTACTGTTGATGTATTGTAATGCTGCACCCACCCTGTAGCAATGCCAGAGGTGTGGCCACTGACTTTACATCACTCACCCTCTTATGTAGGTCCCTCTGGTATACCACAAAGGCAGCAGCCTATAGCTGGTGAGTATAGTTTATGTAGATGCTTGCCAATACACCGGGCATTTAAGGGCTATGGTATAAACCATGCACACATCTAACACACCTACCCAGAATGCATGCTGTAGATGTGCATGTATTGTTGCTGTTAAATGCACAGCAGCACAGTGGTGACCATGATGGGGTATTGGAAGGGTATATCAGACACCTGCAAGATAACTAACATCCTGTCATTGCAGAATATGTCCACAGGGAGTAACATAATGGTAGGAGACATGGCCTACAGTAGGGACATGTTTGGAACAACATCCATATACATTGCAACACCAGTGTATATACCTGTAGGACAATGGCAACTGTTGCAGAGTTACATTATGGCATAAGGTATTACTTTGGTCCACATTATCAGCTGGGACTAGGCTGTAACATGTGGTGTTCAGTGTATGGGACACTGCAAAGTGACACACACATGTGCAGGCCTTACTTGTCAAACATTCGCAAAAAGGCTGAAGGTGGGAGGTGTCAGCATGACACACCAGTGCATTGCAGCAGGGATACTAAGGATGCTAAGAATGGTTGTATCTGCACATAGTCAGGTTCAGGAACTGTGGCAGATGTAACCCTACCCCCACAGTAATAGTGATGGCAGTGTGTGAACAGCAAGGGATGTGCACATAAGTAGACCATGAAATCATGTAGATTAGGGGGGCATGTGTAGGGCAGACTGAATACACACTGGCAAATATAGATGGCCCACACTAGTATACCCCTGCCAGGAGTAGTGACTTCTGTAGTACATGTAACGATAGATGCAACAAACTGTCATGATAAGGGTGTGCACACATATGCCCACATGGAGTGTATGCATTGCGGTCAGCATCCACACACCTAGTATATTCCGTAGACACTTGATGTGAAAGTACAGTACATATGTCACATATCGGGTCCATGTACTGTTAAGATATGCGGTGATGTGGTCCCATGACAGATCATGGAAGGGTGCGTCATATCAATAAGGGAGTGTACACCCCTCATAGCCATGGTATGCTCTGATGGTTGTCAGTACAATAGTATTGGATTGGTCATACATAGTCCTCTGATATTGAGAGCTTTAAATCAGACATCAGGTATTCACAAATGATATCTGTCCACATATCATCCCAGGTATGTGTTGATGAAAAACATAGGGGCTGTGAGCATTAAAGCTGACATAACTGACACAGTACTACACATTTAGCAATGGGTTGTATACCTGTGAGGTGAGGTGAGGTGTGGTGCACAGTGCATGGCAGGGTGCAGAACAGGTGCACAGCAATACTGTGTACATGGGTGCAGTGGTTTCCAGGGAAGGGGCATCACCTAGTGACACAGCACGTGCATCACACACGTTTATACTGTTGCTAACATGGATTGACTATAGCTGCACTGCATGCTGTTGTGTACCATATGTTATGCATGTTGACAGATGGGTAATAGGAGGACTGTGTGTACTATCATTGTGCAACCTCACCTGTATGTGTGTGTGTGTGTGTGTGTGTGTGTGTGTGTGTGTGTGTGTGTGTGTGTGTGTGTGTGCACCCTGGTGGGTAGTTCGTTTGTCTGTAGGGTCACTTTGGTGAAGTGGAGGGAGGTTGATGCATGTAGGATGCATGTGTGCATGTGTGTATGTTTGTGTGGGTGGCCATGTATGCACATGTGTGATTGTGGGGTTGTTCATACAGCAGTACCTCCCTTTGGGATCGTGCAGTACATGGACATGGAATGCCACATTACACACCAGGAATACTTGTTATGTATGTAATCACTGGACAGATGATACTATAAAAGGTATGTAGTATGGAACAGGCATTGAGAGGGAAGGTAGACACCAGGTATACCCTTAATATCACATTCAGCAGAGAGGTGACCGACAACCCACATATGCAGCACTACAGATGCAATGGGGAATTACTAGTCAGCACCAGGGTGTGTATCCATATATTGCAGTTGTCACATGATAGGCTGATTGAGCAGCATATCTGGCATGTACTGAGCAATACATACACATGACACTTCAGTGCGTGATATTATGGAGTGAACATAGTAGCCCACAGATATAGGGGCCATGCTCAAGATGTCCGGACATAAACAGGGTGAACACTGAATGACACTAATGAGGCCATCTAAAACACTGCGCACAGCTCAGGCAGGCAATGAAGTAACAGGTCTTGTGTTGTAAACACTTGTCTAGGCATTTAGAGGACTGATATGTTAATGAGTGGTATTAATGAGTGTATGTTACCTAGTGTGATACAAGATGGGGAACACATGGAAATATACATGGGACTGTTTGTAAAGTCATGGACAGGTAGGTATTACGGTGGTGTGTGTGTGTGTGTGTGTGTGTGTGTGTGTGTGTGTGTGTGTGTGTGTGTGTGTGTGTGTGTGTGTGTGTGTACTGTTATGCAATGCTGTACAGGTTTTAAAGTGCATTTATTGTTTTCCCCTACCGGTGGCAAAGTGGGTCATAGGTTCATAGGTTGGTACTAGGCTATCAGCCCTAGTGCCTATACAAGCCTAGCCATAACAATTCCCTGGCTATTTCTTCCACACTATTTACTTCCCTGGACCCCTTTCTAGCAGGGCAACCGACATGATCCCCAGGGTGAATTTCCTTTCTCCCATCCAATCGTCAAGGTTCCTTTTGAAGAGGGCCAAAAAGGCTCTCTGCTTGACATGTATGGGCAATCTATTCCAGAGTCTGGGGAGTCTCTGGGTCAGGAACCTATCCCTCCAGCATGTTTTGTTTATTGTGATGACAATGTTTAGATCCATGGAGCATGTGGCTCTGAGGGATTGGGATTTCTTTAAGTGTAGCATGTCCAACAGCTCTGGGTTTGACATGGCCTTATATGTTAAGCAGAGATTGCCCCTGAGTAGATGATATGCGACAGAGTATAGCTCGAGTTTTTTTAAGGCAGTCAGCATAGGGCAACTGCTTTAGGCCTGTGATTCTTTTAGTGAGGTATTTCTGCGGCCTTTCCAGTTGTTGCAGATGTCTTCAGAGGTACATACCAAATGGGGCATTGTATTCTATAATGAGTCTAATGAGGGATGAGTACAATGGGACAATGACCTCCTTTTTTCTGGATGAAAAGCCCTTAGTGATGAGGTGTGCCACATAGATGGATTTCCTGACTGTTGTGGCAATGTGGTTATCGAAGGGGAGACCACGGTCCACCTGTGTCCCTAAGTCTCTTATCACACTTTCGGTGTTTAGTGTACTGCCACCTATATGGTAATTCACGGGTACCTGTTTTTTTCCCAAAGGGGATAACTATACATTTCTTGGCATTGAGCTTGAGCCCATGGCTGTGGCATCAAGCATCTGTTTCTGCAAGGCCCTTTGAGTATCCACATAATTTGGGGCTTCAATAATGGCTCCCAGTTTGCAGTCATCTGCAAACTTTGTTAGCCAGAGTCCCTTAGTGTTGGCCTGTACTTCAGAGAAGTAGATGCCAAACAAGACCTGTCCCAGGACTGAGCCCTGAGGTACTTCACTTGTCACTTGTTTGGAGATGGATTTGGAGTCGGCTACTGTTACAGTGTGGGTTCTATCAGTAAGCCAGTTAGCAACCCATTGGGTGACGTAGGGATTAATGTCCAGCTTAGTAAGTTTATCCATGATTCCAGAGTGGGGGATGGTGTCAAAGGCCTTGCCAAGGTCTAGATAGGCTTTGTGGACCACTTACCCTAGTCCATGGCTCTGGAGACTGATTCAAAGAAGTCAATCAGGTTCACGAGACATGATCGTCCCTTCACGAACCCAAACTGCGTGGGGTCCAGTGTTTGAAGGTTGCCAATGTTTTTGTTTATAAGTTCCATGATAAACAAAGACATTGGCAACATTCAAACACTGGACCCCACGCAGTTTGGGTTCGTGAAGGGCCAGTCTTATCTCCTGAACCTGATTGACTTCTTCAAATCAGTCTCCAGAGCCATGGACAAGTGTAAGGTGGTCCACACAGCCTATCTAGACCTTGCCAAGGCCTTTGACACCAACTCCCACTCTGGAATCATAGATAAACTTACTAAGCTGGGTCCCTCCTGCATGCAATCTGATGTTGGTGTCCATACAGACACCGAAGATGATGATAGTACAGTTGAGGCACATGTGGAGTTGTCAAGGGCCGAAACAGTGCCATCATTTGACATCCCCCTTTTAGCCACCCCAACCTTCCACATCATTTCATTGCCTATACATACCCCATCACCAGTGGCCATAGCGGAGGGACAGCTGGCGATTGATGGCAGTGCATAGAAAAGTGTGGTAACCACGTCTACTGTGTCTGATCGCAGCAGGTATAGCCAGATGTCCGACAGGGCACCACATAGGCAGATGTCCCAGGGAGCTAGTGGTAAGGCCACTGGTCATCATGCCCATGGCAGATGTGACACTGCTGGTACCAGCAGGTGCATGTTTCAGGCTGTCATGGCGGCGCAGGCACATATGGAACATTACACTAGAGAGGGCCTGAGGCTGCAGAAGGCTGCTCTCACATCTGCAAGTGACAATGCCCGTGAATTGGCCGGTGCCATCCGTGCATTAACTGAGTTCATGGATAGACGGTCTGGTGAGATGATGGCCCTCATCGACGGTGGTCTGTCTGTGCTTGAACATGTGGTGGGAGTGCGGCGACGGCCACATGGACGTAGGCCAGCAAACCCAACAGCAGACAGTCAACATGGATGTGCTAGGACACCAAGGGGCTCCCGTAGTGGCAGTACCAGCCCTGGCACTGTGGGGGGGGGAGTGCTGTCCACACCTCACCACAGCAGGCTATGAGCAGGTGGTCCTGGTCAGTCCCAGGAGGGACCTGTTTCCAGTGGACATTTGTCATCATCAGGTGAGAGTAGCACATTGAGGCCTGTTCCTGGACGTGCCCATGTAACCCCTGGCAGGCACAGTCCACATATCCATGGCTGGAGGCAGTGAACTGCACACCCTGCCAGGTATGGTCTGCAGTTGTCCATAAACACCCGTGTAGGGCAGCCACATGGCAGAACTTTGTGCATGCTTACCCACACACTATACGAACACATCTAGGGCAACCCCATACCTACACACACCACATCACCATACCCAGTTCACCTCATTACACTCCTCACCCACACACATCATGTCAAATGTATGGCCCACCTTCAGCCTCTGGCAAACCAGCAACACACACTCTGCATATGATGATACCTGTACCACATCCCTGTCATCCATACCATCGATACAGGGACAGGCTAATATGGTTCTGATGCACACAGTGACTGTATTACAGTGTACCAGTGTACTGCTCTGTAACATGTAAGGAGTAAAGTGGAATGCATATATGTCAGGTAGTGTACCAGCCAGCAATGATGCATTATAGCTGTTAGTAACACTGGTTGAGTGTGGTCTCTATAATGATATCCATTTGTGTTGCAGGTGTACATGTGTCAGCACAAGGATGGTCTGCAGTCATATTCCACAATGGAGTATGGCACTGTGGTGATACCATGGCTGTGACATATCCAGGGTACAGTTGAACACATCTCACAGGTTTGTATAACAGTTATTGCCTATGCCACATGGACAGGTGACCTGCTGGGACATATATAATCTGCAGCCTGATGTAGACCCATCCACATACACGCACACTCTTACTTGACATCACTGGGACTAGACCCCTACCTAGGTATGTAGTGACACTGAAGTGTGTGGCTTTCATTGCTCACACCACACAGCATTTAGGGTGAGGTGTGTTCCAGGTTACATGTTACATGCAGAACATCCCCAGACATGTACAGTATGCTAATGGGGGATGTAATGGGTGTATATGGACAATACATAGTGTGAAATACCTTCATATACACATTAACAGAAACATAACAGGCAGGCACACGTCCGAGAGACCTGGGCTTATCGCTGCTAACTAACTAATCGAAGCCCTCACTAACATGTGATGTATAGATGGTACAATCACATAGCAAGCATACCACAGGCACACATGGAACCATAGTGGCCCTGACAATGGCATGCAGGTGAATAGTCTGTAACAGGCTAGCAATGTTAGTGTCCCCACAGGAACATGGCTACAAACACATTGCACAAAGTGTGGTACAATGCAATATCTGCCCCATTGAAAGGTATGCTGTAGCCATACCTATTGAGTTGTGTGTAAAGTTTGTTTTGCTGATATGGTGGGGGGTGAAAGTGATGTGTATTAAGAACTGTCGTAACCTTGCTGCATGACTTGCTCACACCTGTGTCCATCTTTATGTCTTTCAGGCAAGATGTTCCATGGAAGGCTTCCGGCGTACTTAGCCACTGAGAACGACATTGTGGTGAACCACCTCATACAGTACTACCCTGTCTTGTTTGGCTAGGCCACCCATGAAGAGCAGGAGAGGACCGCCCTGTGGAATGACCTAGTCCACAGGGTCAATGATGTCGGACTGCACACGAGCAGTTATGAACAGCTTCGGCATCATTGTTCTGACCTGCTTTGCAATGCCCATCGGCTGCTGCAGTCTGGGGATCACCTCTCCAAAGGTGGGGCCATGCCATCCATCCCCCCTGACACATGTGGAGGAGCTCCTAGCCAGCCTTGTGGCACCTGCCCAACCACATGGCCACCAACTGCCAGACACCTTTGTAGAGGTGGGTGCTACCCACACAACAGCCATGGAGCATGCAGGTAAGGCCACAGGGCACTTCAGCAGACCACTGTTGCATATACATCTGCATCTGTACAGGCAGATCATACATGTCTGACATGTTATAGATGTAGTTTCTTGCTGCACAGTAGTGATAAACAGATGTGCATATGTGGTACTATTGTGGACATGTACTGTTGATGTATTGTAATGCTGCACCCACCCTGTAGCAATGCCAGAGGTGTGGCCACTGACTTTACATCACTCACCCTCTTATGTAGGTCCCTCTGGTATACCACAAAGGCAGCAGCCTATAGCTGGTGAGTATAGTTTATGTAGATGCTTGCCAATACACCGGGCATTTAAGGGCTATGGTATAAACCATGCACACATCTAACACACCTACCCAGAATGCATGCTGTAGATGTGCATGTATTGTTGCTGTTAAATGCACAGCAGCACAGTGGTGACCATGATGGGGTATTGGAAGGGTATATCAGACACCTGCAAGATAACTAACATCCTGTCATTGCAGAATATGTCCACAGGGAGTAACATAATGGTAGGAGACATGGCCTACAGTAGGGACATGTTTGGAACAACATCCATATACATTGCAACACCAGTGTATATACCTGTAGGACAATGGCAACTGTTGCAGAGTTACATTATGGCATAAGGTATTACTTTGGTCCACATTATCAGCTGGGACTAGGCTGTAACATGTGGTGTTCAGTGTATGGGACACTGCAAAGTGACACACATGTGCAGGCCTTACTTGTCAAACATTCGCAAAAGGCTGAAGGTGGGAGGTGTCAGCATGACACACCAGTGCATTGCAGCAGGGATACTAAGGATGCTAAGAATGGTTGTATCTGCACATAGTCAGGTTCAGGAACTGTGGCAGATGTAACCCTACCCCCACAGTAATAGTGATGGCAGTGTGTGAACAGCAAGGGATGTGCACATAAGTAGACCATGAAATCATGTAGATTAGGGGGGCATGTGTAGGGCAGACTGAATACACACTGG
Organism: Protopterus annectens; assembly: GCF_019279795.1. Lineage (NCBI taxonomy): Eukaryota > Metazoa > Chordata > Ceratodontiformes > Protopteridae > Protopterus > Protopterus annectens. The sequence goes on along the minus strand of NC_056728.1, from coordinate 1,061,935,567 downwards.
CAAATATAGATGGCCCACACTAGTATACCCCTGCCAGGAGTAGTGACTTCTGTAGTACATGTAACGATAGATGCAACAAACTGTCATGATAAGGGTGTGCACACATATGCCCACATGGAGTGTATGCATTGCGGTCAGCATCCACACACCTAGTATATTCCGTAGACACTTGATGTGAAAGTACAGTACATATGTCACATATCGGGTCCATGTACTGTTAAGATATGCGGTGATGTGGTCCCATGACAGATCATGGAAGGGTCGTCATATCAATAAGGAGTGTACACCCTCATAGCCATGGTATGCTCTGATGGTTGTCAGTACAATAGTATTGGATTGGTCATACATAGTCCTCTGATATTGAGAGCTTTAAATCAGACATCAGGTATTCACAAATGATATCTGTCCACATATCATCCCAGGTATGTGTTGATGAAAAACATAGGGGCTGTGAGCATTAAAGCTGACATAACTGACACAGTACTACACATTTAGCAATGGGTTGTATACCTGTGAGGTGAGGTGAGGTGTGGTGCACAGTGCATGGCAGGGTGCAGAACAGGTGCACAGCAATACTGTGTACATGGGTGCAGTGGTTTCCAGGGAAGGGGCATCACCTAGTGACACAGCACATGCATCACACACGTGTATACTGTTGCTAACATGGATTGACTATAGCTGCACTGCATGCTGTTGTGTACCATATGTTATGCATGTTGACAGATGGGTAATAGGAGGACTGTGTGTACTATCATTGTGCAACCTCACCTGTATGTGTGTGTGTGTGTGTGTGTGTGTGTGTGTGTGTGTGTGTGTGTGTGTGTGCACCCTGGTGGGTAGTTCGTTTGTCTGTAGGGTCACTTTGGTGAAGTGGAGGGAGGTTGATGCATGTAGGATGCATGTGTGCATGTGTGTGTTTGTGTGGGTGGCCATGTATGCACATGTGTGATTGTGGGGTTGTTCATACAGCAGTACCTCCCTTTGGGATCGTGCAGTACATGGACATGGAATGCCACATTACACACCAGGAATACTTGTTATGTATGTAATCACTGGACAGATGATACTATAAAAGGTATGTAGTATGGAACAGGCATTGAGAGGAAGGTAGACACCAGGTATACCCTTAATATCACATTCAGCAGAGAGGTGACCGACAACCCACATATGCAGCACTACAGATGCAATGGGGAATTACTAGTCAGCACCAGGGTGTGTATCCATATATTGCAGTTGTCACATGATAGGCTGATTGAGCAGCATATCTGGCATGTACTGAGCAATACATACACATGACACTTCAGTGTGATATTATGGAGTGAACATAGTAGCCCACAGATATAGGGGCCATGCTCAAGATGTCCGGACATAAACAGGGTGAACACTGAATGACACTAATGAGGCCATCTAAAACACTCGCACAGGTCAGGCAGGCAATGAAGTAACAGGTCTTGTGTTGTAAACACTTGTCTAGGCATTTAGAGGACTGATATGTTAATGAGTGGTATTAATGAGTGTATGTTACCTAGTGTGATACAAGATGGGAACACATGGAAATATACATAGGACTGTTTGTAAAGTCATGGACAGGTAGGTATTACTGGTGTGTGTGTGTGTGTGTGTGTGTGTGTGTGTGTGTGTGTGTGTGTGTGTGTGTGTGTGTGTGTGTGTGTGTGTGTACTGTTATGCAATGCTGTACAGGTTTTAAAGTGCATTTATTGTTTTCCCCTACCGGTGGCAAAGTGGGTCATAGGTTCATAGGTTGGTACTAGGCTATCAGCCCTAGTGCCTATACAAGCCTAGCCATAACAATTCCCTGGCTATTTCTTCCACACTATTTACTTCCCTGGACCCCTTTCTAGCAGGGCAACCGACATGATCCCCAGGGTGAATTTCCTTTCTCCCATCCAATCGTCAAGGTTCCTTTTGAAGAGGGCCAAAAAGGCTCTCTGCTTGACATGTATGGGCAATCTATTCCAGAGTCTGGGGAGTCTCTGGGTCAGGAACCTATCCCTCCAGCATGTTTTGTTTATTGTGATGACAATGTTTAGATCCATGGAGCATGTGGCTCTGAGGGATTGGGATTTCTTTAAGTGTAGCATGTCCAACAGCTCTGGGTTTGACATGGCCTTATATGTTAAGCAGAGATTGCCCCTGAGTAGATGATATGCGACAGAGTATAGCTCGAGTTTTTTTAAGGCAGTCAGCATAGGGCAACTGCTTTAGGCCTGTGATTCTTTTAGTGAGGTATTTCTGCGGCCTTTCCAGTTGTTGCAGATGTCTTCAGAGGTACATACCAAATGGGGCATTGTATTCTATAATGAGTCTAATGAGGATGAGTACAATGGGACAATGACCTCCTTTTTTCTGGATGAAAAGCCCTTAGTGATGAGGTGTGCCACATAGATGGATTTCCTGACTGTTGTGGCAATGTGGTTATCGAAGGGACCACGGTCCACCTGTGTCCCTAAGTCTCTTATCACACTTCGGTGTTTAGTGTACTGCCACCTATATGGTAATTCACGGGTACCTGTTTTTTTTTCCCAAAGGGATAACTATACACTTCTTGGCATTGAGCTTGAGCCCATGGCTGTGGCATCAAGCATCTGTTTCTGCAAGGCCCTTTGAGTATCCACATAATTTGGGGCTTCAATAATGGCTCCCAGTTTGCAGTCATCTGCAGACTTTGTTAGCCAGTCCCTTAGTGTTGGCCTGTACTTCAGAAGTAGATGCCAAACAAGACCTGTCCCAGGACTGAGCCCTGAGGTACTTCACTTGTCACTTGTTTGGAGATGGATTTGGAGTCGGCTACTGTTACAGTGTGGGTTCTATCAGTAAGCCAGTTAGCAACCCATTGGGTGACGTAGGGATTAATGTCCAGCTTAGTAAGTTTATCCATGATTCCAGAGTGGGGGATGGTGTCAAGGCCTTGCCAGTCTAGATAGGCAGGACCACTTACCCTAGTCCATGGCTCTGGAGACTGATTCAAAGAAGTCAATCAGGTTCACGAGACATGATCGTCCCTTCACGAACCCAAACTGCGTGGGGTCCAGTGTTTGAAGGTTGCCAATGTTTTTGTTTATAAGTTCCATGATAAACAAAGACATTGGCAACATTCAAACACTGGACCCCACGCAGTTTGGGTTCGTGAAGGGCCAGTCTTATCTCCTGAACCTGATTGACTTCTTCAAATCAGTCTCCAGAGCCATGGACAAGTGTAAGGTGGTCCACACAGCCTATCTAGTCCTTGCAGGCCTTTGACACCAACTCCCACTCTGGAATCATAGATAAACTTACTAAGCTGGGTCCCTCCTGCATGCAATCTGATGTTGGTGTCCATACAGACACGAAGATGATGATAGTACAGTTGAGGCACATGTGGAGTTGTCAAGGGCCGAAACAGTGCCATCATTTGACATCCCCCTTTTAGCCACCCCAACCTTCCACATCATTTCATTGCCTATACATACCCCATCACCAGTGGCCATAGCGGAGGGACAGCTGGCGATTGATGGCAGTGCATAGAAAAGTGTGGTAACCACGCCTACTGTGTCTGATCGCAGCAGGTATAGCCAGATGTCCGACAGGGCACCCCATAGGCAGATGTCCCAGGGAGCTAGTGGTAAGGCCACTGGTCATCATGCCCATGGCAGATGTGACACTGCTGGTACCAGCAGGTGCATGTTTCAGGCTGTCATGGGCGCAGGAGGCACATATGGAACATTACACTAGAGAGGGCCTGAGGCTGCAGAAGGCTGCTCTCACATCTGCAAGTGACAATGCCCGTGAATTGGCGGTGCCATCCGTGGATTAACTGAGTTCATGTATAGACGGTCTGGTGAGATGATGGCCCTCATCGGCCGTGGTCTGTCTGTGCTTAAACGTGCGGTGGAGATGGCGGCTGACGGCCACATGGGCGTGGGCCAGCAAACCCAACAGCAGACAGTCAACATGGATGTGCTAGGACACCAAAGGGGCTCCGTAGTGGCAGTACCAGCCCTGGCACTGTGGGGGGGGAGTGCTGTCCACACCTCACCACAGCAGGCTATGAGCAGGTGGTCCTGGTCAGTCCCAGGAGGGACCTGTTTCCAGTGGACATTTGTCATCATCAGGTGAGAGTAGCACATTGAGGCCTGTTCCTGGGCGTGCCCATGTAACCCCTGGCAGGCACAGTCCACATATCCATGGCTGGAGGCAGTGAACTGCACACCCTGCCAGGTATGGTCTGCAGTTGTCCATAAACACCCGTGTAGGGCAGCCACATGGCAGAACTTTGTGCATGCTTACCCACACACTATACGAACACATCTAGGGCAACCCCATACCTACACACACCACATCACCATACCCAGTTCACCTCATTACACTCACCCACACACACATCATCATGTCAAATGTATGGCCCACCTTCAGCCTCTGGCAAACCAGCAACACACACTCTGCATATGATGATACCTGTACCACATCCCTGTCATCCATACCATCGATACAGGGACAGGCTAATATGGTTCTGATGCACACAGTGACTGTATTACAGTGTACCAGTGTACTGCTCTGTAACATGTAAGGAGTAAAGTGGAATGCATATATGTCAGGTAGTGTACCAGCCAGCAATGATGCATTATAGCTGTTAGTAACACTGGTTGAGTGTGGTCTCTATAATGATATCCATTTGTGTTGCAGGTGTACATGTGTCAGCACAAGGATGGTCTGCAGTCATATTCCACAATGGAGTATGGCACTGTGGTGATACCATGGCTGTGACATATCCAGGGTACAGTTGAACACATCTCACAGGTTTGTATAACAGTTATTGCCTATGCCACATGGACAGGTGACCTGCTGGGACATATATAATCTGCAGCCTGATGTAGACCCATCCACATACACGCACACTCTTACTTGACATCACTGGGACTAGACCCCTACCTAGGTATGTAGTGACACTGAAGTGTGTGGCTTTCATTGCTCACACCACACAGCATTTAGGGTGAGGTGTGTTCCAGGTTACATGTTACATGCAGAACATCCCCAGACATGTACAGTATGCTAATGGGGGATGTAATGGGTGTATATGGACAATACATAGTGTGAAATACCTTCATATACACATTAACAGAAACATAACAGGCAGGCACACGTCCGAGAGACCTGGGCTTATCGCTGCTAACTAACTAATCGAAGCCCTCACTAACATGTGATGTATAGATGGTAGTCTACAGTTACATTCCACATGTCAGAGCATTACCCAGTAGGGGTTATATACTGTGACACAGCTCACACACCAGAGATACAACAGGCAGGCCTGAGAGTTCAGCTATGCCTGCAGGTGTGCCTGTTGTCATTACTACATTTAGCACTCTACTCTTGCCTGGGTAAGCACTGACAACAGTAGTACTGCCATGATACACTACTTACCAGTGTGCAGCATGTACCCTGGGCTACTACCCCTGTATGTAACTCATTCACACAGATAACAGTGCTGTACAGGGCTCATATACATCTGTGTCCCACACATGACACTCACACCTCTTGCTACTGTAATGACAGCATATAGGCGCATGTATTGTACATGGTATTACATACACTTATTACAGATGTCATTACCCTGCTATGTTATCAAACTGGGTGGTGTGAACTGGTTACCAGGGCTAAGTCATGCTTAGCAGGTATCAACATTGCTGCAATATAACAGCTAAGCTGATTTGCACACTGATAAGTGAAGCCTACACTTTGTAAGTGCCTGCATGTTTACCCATAGCTTAGCACTACTTAGCTTCACACAAGTCCTTGCAAATGCACTTAAAGCTGCTCAAAACTGCCTTAACCACTCTGTACCAGATTGCCCTTGTTCTGCCAGCAACAAAATGAACAGCCCTTGCAGGTCTTGAACCCAGGACCCTGTACACTATCGTCGCAACACTTAACCACTAAGCCATGACCATTGTAAAGACAGCTGTTGTTTTCCAATATATCTGTCAATACACATATTGATTAGTATTAAACAATTGCCTTTACTTCCACAATTGTGTAGTACTTGTTATTAATATGACTGTTTCATCACATATGTCATTTTACCAAAATGTACACATAGCAGATACATACGGTGAGATACATCTGGGAGGGTATACACAACCGTGAGGTTTACACATGATAGGAATATGGCTATATAGATATAATAGGTTGATATATGTCTACAAGTACATACACATGTATATTCATAAATATGTCTGTATACTCATCTGTATAGTGCAACATATATATGGCCATGTGTACATCTCTTTGTATGTAGACATATATACATGTGTGTGTGTGTGTGTGTGTGTGTGTGTGTGTGTGTGTGTGTGTGTGTTTGTGTGTGTGTGTGTAGATATATGTGTATATAGCTATATATGTATGCACATCCTATGTGTACCGATATGCATATTTATGTAGATATATATGTAGATATCTATAACTATATGTGCATATATATATATATATATATATTCTGATATACCTATTACTGTCAATATATATGTAAATATCTATAAGTATATGTGCATATGTATCTATGTCTGAATATGTGTAGACATATATTGCTGTGTATATATCTGAGTGTTTATATGTATATATCTATATATATATATATATATATATATATATATATATATACACACATATACATATCCATCTATGTATGTCGATATGTATATGTGTATATATCTATATAGATACATGGATAATTATATATACATATATGTTCACCATATGTCCTGAACATGGAGTGGAGCCCTACCTCAGCCCCAATAGTCCCAAACTCTTAGTGCAAGGGGATGTCAGGTATGTATTGCAGGTATATATGTAGACTATTGCTACTGTGATAGGGGTTGTCTTCACAGACATGTGTGTGGTAGGTCACATCTGCTTTTAACGTGTGTCATTGGCTACTGACAGACATCCTAAGGACGTCATAGTACAGGACCACTGCTAGCACAGTAATGATCCTGAGGACTACAGCAGAGATATGGCCAATAAATGTGGGCAGTCTGACACACTCTGGTCAGTCCAGAGGTATACACAGAGCCACTTAGTGCAAGACATGTGGACGAAACCTGACAATGTGGATGTTAAAAGCCATGTAGATGGGCATATCAAGTAAATATTGATATACATTTGTCTCCATAGGTTATGCATTCACACACCCCTGTCTTTCCTGATACATAATAACCACTAGTACAGAGGTGCCATGGCCACATACTACCCACTAGCTAGTGACATACATCTGTACAGCATCTCAGTGCTTTGTCTGACATACATGACTGTTATGGCGGCCTGGCAGCAGTACATCTTGCAAGTAATGGTACATAACATCACACTGTGTAAGTACACTAAGCTGCTAGGCATGTAACAAAGCACTGTGCAGGCTACAGGCAGACTGACACAACACTAGCCTACATTTCTTATGGGAGAATACACATGTACCTGCATATATAGCAGGCTCTACAGGCATGTGATAGCACAGAGTAGCAGATACCTGTGTGAAAGTGCATAACCACAACCAGTGTGAACACAGCTACATATGATAAGCTAGCGTAATATTACAGTATATGGACTATCTGAGTAACACCATCCTCATATGTGCCACTCACACACCAACCCTACATATACTGGGCCACTATACAGTGTGGTCCGATGCCTGTCTGTGGTATGGGACATGTGTGTGTTTGGCCCTACAAACATGTAAGCAGATAGGGTAACATACAGTGTAGCAGCATGTTACATCAGATAGAACAGGACCCAGAATAATGACATCTACCACAGTCTGTACACAGACCAAGGTACATATTCACAATATACACGCTGTCAACTATCACCATATGTAGACAGACCTCAGGACTGTACACACAACTACAGAATGCCCAGGTTATGTCCTTAATTACAACCCCTACTGTACATAACATGTGTAGCAGTCTGATATCTCACTGGCTTGTTCTCAGATATGATGTCAATAAATTATGGTGTAAAGAACATATGCACCTCTTAATGCATGACATATGTACACTGGTTGACAGAATTGTGACTGGAAGCACAAACACAGGGCCAATATTGACATGTTGCTGTGATAACCTCATACATTTACTGTTGTAACAGGGTTTGTTGTGACATATGTCCTATGAGGGATATAAAATCAGTAACTCTCAGGGCTGTCACCATGTACTGACTGCAATCATCACACTATGCTTCTGCAGTTCACAGATAGGTGCTCTATAAGTAACACAAGAAACAAAAGGTTCCACACACTACCCAGTCTGCAGATGACCCTACAGATGGGGGTTTCCTCAGAAACATAGCACTGTCATGACAGGTATTAAAACATGTAGACCAGCCATATCCATACACACGCTGTTAAACCAACATTACTCCAAATGCAGAATAGCAACACTTACAGTCTGTAGTCATGTCAGGCACATCCCCCTCCTGTGTGTTGGCCTGTTTCCACAGTGTATGTTGTTAGATGTGAATCCCCAATCCATCTGTGGTGCTGTTTGCCAAGCACCAGATCTAGGTCCTGCTCACAGTGAATGAAAAGGCCCAACACCAACATGATATTCCTAGATATTGGAGTGTATTTCCATGCAATTGGCTATGGGAATGTTACCACAGCTGTTCCACATGCAATCAGCTAGAGGAGGGTTGTGTTTCATGCAGAGGCCATCAGCTGATCATGAGCATCACTTACAAAACACATGCTGCTGCCTAAGCAAAGCAGGTGTAGTTCTCCACATCCACCAGAAAGGGAGTGAGAGAGGCAGACAGAGGCAAAGATAAGTCAGGGAGGGGTTTGGAGAGTAAAACCTAAGCATGTTTGTATCACACACCTACCAGTACAGGGTATCAAACCCCTGACTGACTACGTATTGCTATCACATGTCTATGCAGTTATTGGATGCGCCACATAGCTTACATGTTGAGGAGCTCTCCAAACTTATATGTGATGGTGAGTGACATCTGCAACAGTGATATGGTAGCGATACAGTAGGTGTAGTACATGTGCCTGTCCACATAGGCAGGTGTCAGCGTCAACACAGCACCACTCTCTCAGGGACTCACACACATTGACACACTTGGCTCGGTCAAGAATACACCTCCTCACTAGTTAGTTTGCCACAATACAGTACTGTGCAGGTATTGCATGCACCATAGGGGTTATCCAGAGGTTATATGGGCAAAGGGTATGTGGGGGTGTCTGGCATCAGACAGCATGCTTCAGTATGCCAATGGGAGTTGTAGTGAGTGTGAATGTGGCCAAAAGCATCATACACCACACATACAGACACAGGGTGCCAGTACTGACATGCATGCATGCATTGCTTCACTGGCGCCTAGTGGTTGACTGTGCCAGAAGGCTATACAAGGCTTGGTGAAGGGTATACCTTGGCATCAGGCCACATGACAATGGGCTGCAGTGTGGCTCAGGGGTGTAGTGTCTGGACTGGCCCACACAGGTGGGTATTGTAGTAACCATCCAGTCACCTGGGTAACAATTGTATGTGGCCATTGCTGTTCGATGCTTGCTATTTATGTGTTCTCTAGTCCATGACATGAACGCTGTCTGGGAATCTGCACCCATCCCACATGCATGTACAGTGATATGTGGAACTGTACCTGTGGTGTCTGGCACATGTTGTGTACACAGATTGTTATAATCATATGTGCCTGTCCTGGCCTTATTTGCTGGGAACAGGTAATGGACAGCAGGATGACCCTGTACCTACATTCATAGCATGATACAGGTATTCCCTGGTGTCAGTGGCGTCTATCCATAGAGGGCATGTGTATAAGGCATGGTATGTCCTTTGTGGGTCACATTAGATGGCACCACAGGTGTTGCAGGCTTCCAGTGGGGAGCATAGTGAAGGCACACTGTCTGCATGTACGTGCGTATTTTACTGATGGACAGGGTGCCATGCCCTCTGTCATCCACTGCAATCAAACCATGGTTACTATCTGTGGGCAATATGCAGGATACTACCAACATAGCAGTCATTGCCTATGCAAATGTTTTTGTGTATGAGACATTGGTTGAGAGTGTTCTCTGCATAATACAAGCGTTGCTAACATTTTTTGCCAGGCCTTGAATTCACATGTAGGGGTATGGATTGCCACAAAGCTATTTCACATCTGTTATCCTTGTAAGATGGACATTGTGACATATAATAGGGCCACCATATAAGAAATTTGCAAAATCCACTCAACAATGAGTTCAGTTGTTACACACGCATAGCCACCTCACCACAGGATACGAATGACAAACACAGACACACACACACACCTGCCATGCTCAGGATTAAAACTCCTACCTAACTAGTTTATTACACTACAGCACTATGCAGTTATTGGACAAACCACAGAGAATACTGGAGTACTCCTTCTTCAAAGGTGTATTTCACAGTAAATGACATCAGCAGGCTTGACAAAGTAGGGCATTTGAACTGTAGTGAGTGTGACTAGCCTAAAAAGCATTGCTCCCTACACAGACATAGAAAAACACACACAAATGTCCACACTTGCCATGTGTGGGAATAGAACCCCTACCAATGCACTACATCACACTACAGCATTACGCTGTTATAGGATGCGCCATGGAGATTACTGCAGTGCTTTTTCCCCAAAGGTGTATTTCAGAGTGAATGACATCAGCAGGCTTGCCAAAGTAGGACATTTGAAATGTAGTGAGTGTAACTAGCCTGAAAAGCATGGCTCCCTACACAGATATAGAAACAGACACACAGACATCTACACTTACCATGTGTGGGAATAGAACCCCATACCAAAGTACTAAATAACACTATGGCATTACACTGTTACAGGATGCACCACAGAGATTACTGAGCTCCACCTGTCCAAAAGGTGTATTTCTCAGTGATTGACATCAGCAGCCTTGCCAAAGTGGGACATTTGAATTGTAGTATGTGCGACTAGTCTAAAATCATTGCTCACTACACAGGCAGAGTCACACACACACAAGCAGTTGTCATGGTGGGGATTAGAACTTCTACCTAACTAGTTTATCACACTACAGCATTACACAGTTATAGGACAAGCCACTGAGAGTATTGGGCTACACTTTTCCCAAAGGTGTATTTCACAATGAATAACATCAGCAGCCTTTCCAAAGTAGGGCATTTGAATTGTAGTGAGTGTGACTAGCCAAAAAAAGCATTGCTTCTTCCACAGACAGAGACACACACTCAGTTGGCATGTCTGGGATTATAACCCATACCTAACTAGTTTGTTACACTACAGCATTATGCAGTTATAGGATGTACCATGGAAATTACTAGGCTACTCCTTTTTTAAAGATGTATTTCACAGTGAATGACATCAGCAGGCTTGCCAAAGTAGGGCATTTGAATTGTAGTGAGTGTGTCTAGCCTAAAAAACATTGCTTCTTACACAGATAAAGATACACAAACAAACGCACAGTTGCCATATCTGGGATTAGAATTCCTACCTGACTAGTTTAGTACACTACAGCCTTACACAGTTTTAGGATGTGCCACAGGGATTTTTGGTCTATTCCATTCCCAAAAGTGTATTTCAAAGTGGATGACATCAGCAAGCTTGTCATAGTAGGGCTATGGGAAGGGCAGTGTGTGTGCATGGGCCATAACCCATTCATCTACAGGTTGACACACCACATGCAGGCACACACAGGATTATATTCTGCAGGTACATGTATACAGCTGCTAGATGACTACTGCCTTGTGCAATCATGTTGCACAGCTAGCACGTGCACCACATAGTCAGTAATGCTGAAAGATACCAGTGGCTAATGTCTACAGTAAGTGGCAGTTACACATCATGTAGTTGTAGTCATTTGGCTGTATGCTTGGTGGGACAGGCCTCATGATGCATGGCTCTTTGTCACAGTAGCTCTCTTCCACACATCTCTGTATGTCTATGTTTGGCATATTATAGTGTGTTGTCCTTGGATATATGTCTATATTCCTATCCAATGTGTGTGCAAAGCATGACTGGTGCATACTGAGGAGTGTATGCACTAACATCTGCAACTTTTGGATATGTACAGTCCACTGTTGTTTGCAGACATGGGCTTCATTTGTTTAAGTGTGTGAGCATGCCCAGTATGACCTTTCAGTATGTTGTTGTCTGACATTGCCTTCATTTCTCTGTGTGTGAACATGCCCAGTATGCCCTTATGTATTGAATGTGTGGATCCATTCCAAGTAGTTTGTACTCCAGTGCAGACCTTTGTGTTGGACACCTACAGGTAGCAAGCTGTTTCTGCAGGGTATCTGTAGATCATTTGGCAATATGGGATCAAACTGTGCAAGGGATAGTGTGTACTGTAGGTGATTGTGTCTGTGCTGCTTCTGCTACATGGTACTGGTGTTAGCAGAGATATTCAGGCATTTGTACTGTTATACACTGTGATGTTTTATGGCCTCAAGTACTGTCAAGTGGACATTCTTGCTCATAGTGATGTCCTGGGGAACAAGGGTGAATGCAGCTGTGTCCAGTATTGTGGGCAAATGCCTCCATATTCATGGAAAGTTAGGCCAGTCTGGAGGGGGAGCTGCAGACACTTGCTGCTGGGTCTGTGTATCCGGTTCAGCACCTTGGTACAGTGCTGGCAGAGGATCCCATACTTGTACATCCATCAACATGACCTTATCTTGCTGTGCCAATACCTCACAGCTGTACAGATTCACAAAGGTTACCCAGAGGCAGGGGCCAAAAGTCAGAACATTGCCCCTATTATGGTGTATGGGCATGTTTGTAGCCACCCATTTATGTGTTTGCAGCCAGGGATAGTGTGTGCACATGGCTGTGTGTCGGACCCTGCACATACCATGCTGCTCATGCTTCCACCCCCCTCGATTATTCTATCCTCTTCCATACATTATGCATACATTCTCTGATACTTTTCCTAAGTTTATAACCTCATCACAGCTGTGTTTTGGTGTTGGTCCACAGTTCATGCCGTGGGACATGGTGGACATGTCACTGTGGTTTGTCCATATGGCCTTGCATATGGCTTATGTGGAGTGTGTTATGTTATTTGAGTGTCCATGACATAACATTCATTGGCAGTACATGTGAGACTCAGGCCTTTGGCAGAGGCCTGTAGGCCATTTGGTGGTCATGCAAGCTAGCTGTGGCAGGCCATTGCATTCTGTCAGTCCTACAGTCCCAGACCACCATGCAGTATATTCCCCTGGAGTGACAGGGTAGGTGTGCTAGTTGTTCATGCCAATACTTTCTATCAGTATTGATCAGGTTGTGTGAATGCTGACAGGGTGCTACCTACAGCTAGGGACACACCTGCATGGGACATTTGCACTGTATGCTGCATTCTTTCGCTATTGCCAAATACAGGTGGGGGTCATATTGTAGACATTCCCAACAGGAGGGATACGACCAGAGAGGTACCATTGGGTGGTGATTAGGTGAGCTGAGTGCATGTGTTCTATGGACACTACTCGCATCTGATGCACAGATATGCATGGGGCATTCCAGTTATGCTGGCATTTGCAGGTACATCAGCTGTTTCCCAATACATCAGTCCTATCACCTTTGTGATCTGCAAGTGTTCGGGCAGACAACACTGGTATTCTCTACTACAGGCCTAGATAATGTGATTTATACCTGTGTGTCCATTTCACAGTTACACATTATATACTGCATGTCTAGGTTATTTTCCCCTGTGCACTGTTTGTAAATTTAGCCCAACAGCCATGCCATGTCAGTCTTTCTGATGGTGAGACATATTAACACCATACATTTACAATGGCTAACTGCTAGTATGTATTACTGGTGGAAATTGTCTTTGGCACTGCAGCTGTGAGGACATGGCCCAGTCATCAGCAGTAGTGGGCAATGGCCACCAGGTCATACTTCAACATGAATACATACTGACCACTCTCACACAATATGAAACACACACCAACCTAACACATGCATACCTGCATATTGTACAAATGATACAATCTATCCTGCTACCTTGGCCACCTTTGAGCATCTGTGCTCCACTGGTATTATACTTATGCAAACATGTTACTACATCTCTACATAGGATTGAGGGGGCACACTTGACTGTTACTACATGTCTACATGGGTGGCACACCTGACTGTTACTAAATTTCTACATAGGATTGAGGGGGCACACCTGACTGTTACTACATGTCTATATAGGCTATGGGGAGCACACCTGACTGTTTCTACATTGCTTCACAGGATTGGGGAGCACACCTGACTGTTACTACATGTCTACATAGGCTTGAGGAGGACACCTGACTGTTACTACATTTCTACATATGATTGTGGGGGCACACCTGACTGTTACTACATGTCTACATAAGCTATGGGGGGCACACCTGACTGTTACTACATGTCTACACAGGATTGTGGGGGCACACCTGACTGTTACTACATATCTACATAGGATTGGGGGGCACACTTAACTGTTACTACATGCCTACATAGGATATGGGGGGCACACCTGACTGTTTATATACTGCTACACAGGATTGAGGGTGCACACCTGACACTTGTACACACTTGCTATGACTGCACTGCTATGTCAGGTACTCCATTTCATTCTGTTTTCTAGCCTATCATGCTGACTAAAGGCATAGCAGTGTACTACAGGTCTTAGGTTTGATTGACCTACATATCAGTTTCTGACTTCCTAGCCTTCAGAACTAACACCACACTGCCTGACCTGATGTAGTCTGTCTGTGTAGGCCTTGGGGGAGGTTACCCACAGGCATCATTCAGAGGCCTTGGCACAGCCTTTGTTTGTGTTTGTCTACACCTGTCCTCCTGGCTGAGACTGTTGTTGTGTATGTGAACTTCCCTGACTGGCATGTGTGTGTCACATGGACACACATGTGGCCCAGCACATTTCCTGCAGTGGGTTTTGTCACCATGTGTATTACTGGCCTTGGCAAAGAGGCAACACATGGTGACACCAGTATTTGTTACAGATCTTATGCTGCCACTATAGGTGTCTACTATCTGCTGGCATCCAATTCAGCCACTCGATTCCCTTGCATGCTCACATCCATACCATAGATACACATAACATCACATACTACTGCAGTCAGCAATTGATAAGGAGAGTGACTTACTTTGTGGGTTTGCCAGTACTGAAGATGGTGCTTGGGGCTGCCTATGTTGGATGCACATAGTACACTCCCTATACATGGTTGAGCACAGGTAGTGTAATGTTTGGCATTCCTTTTACTGTTTGTGTGAGTCAGAGAAAGGTGTCATTCCCTGGGTCCCTACTGTGTCAGTGTATAAGCTATGCGTTGCATCTTTGCCAAGGCCAGGGCATACTGGGCACACCTCCATCTGCATACTGGGGCAAGCTCAGGTTGTTCCTCCTCTGTGTCACGCTGTGCCTGTGCAGGACTTGGCATTGGTGGGGACTGTGTGGCCCTGCCATGCGCTGTTCCTGCTGCAGCTGTTTCCGCAGGATCATATTGTATAGCATGGCACATACGATAAAAATTTGGGTACATGTAGCTGGTGTACTGGAAGGCTCCATCGGATATGTCCAGGCACTGGAACCATGACTTGAGCATCCCAAACACATGCTCTATTATGATTCTGGTCTGTGCGTGTGCCACATTATGGAGTTCTTGTTCAGGTGTGTGTGCATTTCTGATCGGTGTCATCAACCATGGCTCGAGTGCGTAACCACCATCCCCCATTAAATGACCGTAAGGGATGTCACCATTGGCAAATCTCTGGCACAGCTGCGTCAGATGTCAGATGTGGGAATTATGATAGCTTCCAGGGTAGCCAGCACACACATTCATTATAATGCCCTGGGCATTGCACATGACCTGGAAGTTGATGGAGGGGAAACCCTTGCGGTTAATGTAGACCCTACCCCACTCACCAGGTGGTGTTTTGATATATATGTGCATGCAGCCTATAGCACTCACCACCTTAGGGTATTCTGCCATTTAGTGGAAGAGATGCATATTGCTGGCCAACACCTCATGGTTGTTGAAATATACGTGCTCACTGGCATGTGATTCATGGCATCCAGGAACTGGTGGAATACCCTGGATGCTGATGCCTGTGAGATCCCATGATATCCTCAGTTGGGCTTTAGGAGGTACCTGTGGCTAGTATTCCTAGGCCTACACATACCTTGGTATCCACTGGGATGGGTTTCCCTCTGTTAGTTCTGTGTGTCAGGCGTGGCCGGCACAGTTCAACAATTTGCTGTAGGAGGTCTCTGTCCACCCTCTCTCCAGCTCAAGTGGCCCCTGGTAGTTTACCCTGGGTCTATACACCCTTCTCCATCTCCTCACTGTGGGTTGGTCGACAGCATTCTCATCCTCACCACAGTCAGTTTCTTCCACATGTTGATGTCCGATAGCTGCTGCAGCCCCTATCATTTTGTTGTTTTTGTTTGTTAAAAGTTCCCCACTTGTATACAACGGTGGTGTAGAGTATGTGGGAAAACCCAGAGGAAAAGGTGTTTGCATAGTTTATAGTAGTGTACTGGGCCGGGCTGGTCTGCTGCCTGTGTAATTGGCTGATTCTGATACATTTCACCTGCCAGCTATGCTAGTTCTCCTAGATTACCTGACTACTGCTGTTTTCTCTTCCCATTGCCTTCCTGTTTAGGCCCAGGGGCACACCGTGCAAACACAGTGCTCAAATGTGCACAGAGATGCTATTTCATGTTTTACTTTTTTTTTTCTTTAAAACCTGCTGCACGGCATGCACACCCACTTAGGCAATGTAAAGAGTGCTAGGCAGACTCAGACACGCACCCTTGCTTAGCTCTGCTAAGCTAAGGGCAAACCCGAGTCACAGGGCTCCAATAAGCTTATAGTATGCCTGATGTCAGCTAACTCCTAGGCTTGCACCAAGCTATTCCTGCTCTTACACTGCTGGGTGCTGACTAGCATGCAGGGGAAATCTGGGATTCAGTATCATTCCCCTCATTAGCATAGGATTGCCTGCTGATGCATAGTTACAGGTCCGACACTGAGCCTCCCCCCAAAGCAATCACTATTCACTAGTCATGTTGTCTTCTGCCTGCCATTGAGTATAATGGCAAAATAGTGATTTTGGTTAGAATGCTTATTTTAGTTTTTTTTTCTTAGTTTCCGCTCAATCCCATTTGCGCGCCGCTGCCCTATGCTTAAACAGCTGAGATCGGCTAAAAAAAATAAAAGTCGATTTTCTTATTTTTGCAACTGTGTTCCATGCCAATTGCCCAATACTTGGCCATTGTCATGCTTTCTACATAATATCCACCCTTTATTTGGAGCTGTCATGGCTCCGTTTTGTAGTTTGCAAAAATGTACTCCGTTACTGGCAGAGTACATTTCTGCAGATTACACTAGTCCTGCATGGCTGGCTTCCAACTTCCTGGATCGCAAATTTATCTCATTTGCATGGATTTCTCCTGCAAATGGGGAAATTTGCATACAGGGGCTGAGTCCATGCAGGACTAGTGCAGGAGTGCTCATGCAGGTCCCTACAGCTTATTCCTGGATCGCACGGCAGACATATTGCCTGCTGGAGCTCCTGCACTAGTCCTGCACACCATGCAGGGCTTGCTGAATCCAGGGGATTATTTAACATATTCAAGGGATAACCTCTCTCTTTAAATTTTTTGATCAAGTTGTTCATTTTACCAATAAATATTTCATCATCATTTACTAATCTGAACAATCGGATTTTCTGTCCTTTTCAGTTTCTCTTTTCTGGAACATGGGGTGACAACTGTCAAAATGCAAGAACACATTTAAGTGCCTTTTTCTATAAATTGTGGAGACATAACAATGATTGAAAAGATCCTTATATAAACAAATATCCAAATAGATAGAAAATTCACCACGGGCATCACGTCAGTCGCCCTGCTAGACAGGGGTCCATGGAAGTAAATACTGTGGGAAGAAATAGCCAGGGAGTTGCTATGGCTAGGCTTGTATAGGCCCTAGTGCTGATAGCCTAGTACCAACCTATGAACCTATAATCAATCTGCTATAAATGCATCTTAAGCATAAACTTTAAGAAAGTGGCGGTGCTGTTTAAATATTTCATGAAATCAGGTGCCAAACTCTCATCCCTTTTCCATAAAATTAGATTGCCATTAAGAAACCTGTAATAAACAGCAATGTATTAAAAAGGGGAAAACAAAAACAGATCTATTTTCCCATTCACCAAGTACCAAGTTGGTATACATTGGCGCACACCTGCCTCCCATCACCACAACTGGGATCTGTCAAAACAACTCCCCTTCAAAGAATAAAAAAATTATTAACCAGGAGCAATTCAGTCAAATCAAAAAGCAACTTGATTTTACTATTAGCTAAAGCCTCATCTTGAAACAAACTTTCCAAAAAAGGTCCATTTCCACATAATGGGGAATTACTGAATTCTCAATATCTATGGCTATAAACGCAGCATTTTCATTGTACTCTAAACTTTTCACCATTTTTAAAAGATGCCATGAATCATGTATTATATGACTTTTACTATTTAAAATGTGCTTGCAATGAAAATCTATGAATACTGCTATGGGCTTCAGCTTTGACCCCTTTATCTCCACTATAGGTCTCAAAGATGGGTCGGAGGCATTCTTATGAATCTTCAGAATTCTGAAAATAGTCAGAATAAACAGCTTTTCAACATATAATCAAACTCTGTTTGTGAAATAACACCATCCCACGGATTTACTATTCCTCCATGCAGGACTAGTCCTGCATGGAGGCAGCCATTTAGGAGCAGGACGGCAACGCGCCATGCATAGTAATGAAGTGTGCTGCCTGAGCTCCTAGCCTTACATGGAGCCTGTAAGAGTCCAGGGGGCGTGTCTGAGGGCAAAGCTCTCAGAATATACATGCCCCCAAAATGAAGAATAGCAGAAAGGGGTCAGAAATGAGCGACACCGTTCACAGGTATCTGCATATTCCCAACAACAGTCCCCCTTGTGTACAACAGCAACAGTATACATAAATGAACAAACACTTTATTTTTTTTTTTTTATAAAAATCCCATTAAAGTTAACCATAGGTGCACAGGTGTGCCCATCGCTTAGCTATGATTAATGCAGCTTAATTGGCTGAAGAGGATAACAAGGAAGATATATACAAATGAAGCAGCATAGCAATAGTGTAGTGGTTAGAGCATTTGCCTTATAAGCAGATATTTCCGGTTGGAGTCCCACTGCAGCACATTCCATTTTCCATGGCAAAGCAAGTTATGATCAATATTTATGTTGCAAAACCCACTAAATAACATATATTTATGAACTGGACTACTGCAGTAAATGCACATGTGAGGTGCCAGTGTCATAATGAATAAAGCACTAGTAAGCAGGTTTAAGCACCAATAAGCAGTAGTAAAAATATTTAAGCACTAGTAAGCAAGTTTAAACCCGTTTGTGCTGCTGTAAGCAATGCGTACACTCGTTAAGTAATCCTGAAGCTAACTCTCTGTAAGTAGATGTAATGGCAGGTTAGCAGTGCTTACCGTTGTGCAAAAAAGCTTACAAATGCTCAAAAATGCCTTAATCACTCTGTATCCAATGGTGCTTGTTCTGGCCATCAGCAAAATAACCAACCATGCAGATCTCAAACCCAGGACCCTATACACCATAGTCACAGTAGTTAACTACCAAGTCATCACAAAAGTACAGAAGAATGAGCTATCAGCAAACAAGTATTCACCATAGTAAAACCAAACTGAACCTGTGAAAGGAATCAGTATACAGACATATGTGCCTTAACCCACTTCTTCTTCTTTTGGCTTTTCCCAGTTAGGGATTGCCACAGTAGGTCACCTGTCTGCTCATGATTGACAGTGGAGTTTTACAGTGTTGAGTTGCCAGCCTGGCACCCAACCTTCCACAGAAGGCATACACATGCATGCACTCACACCTAGGGCCAATTTAGAGTGTCCAATCCACCTACAGCATGTCTTTAGGATGTGGGAGGAAACGAGAGCACCTGGAGGAAACCCATGCGACCACAGGGAGGACATGCAGACTCTGCACAGAAGGCACCCCAGCCAAGGATAAAACCAGAGAACCTCTTGCTGTGAGGCAGCAATGCTAACCACTGCACCACCGTGGCCGCCCTGTGAACCTTAACCCACTACATAACATAAATATGTGAACCAGAGTACAGCAGTAAGGCCAGAAGTCAGGTGTAACTGTAATAGAGTGTTGAAGTCCCCAATAAAACACAAGGACCTCATACAGTGTGTGTACATATTAATCATGGATACCAGGCATAAATGTGAGGTGTAATGAATAATAACTCAATGCCAAAAAGGAATTATAATGCAAATTCTAATGTAAGCAATGTTAAGCACTGCACAGGCCAGCTTAGGAGGTGTAAGCAATGTGTAGGCCAGTTAACTCAATGTGCCCAGTGTTATATCCTTTTAAATAATGCCAACCCTAGGTAAGCAGGTTTTCCCATAGTTTAGCCTTTTCAAAACCGGCCAAGCACGGAAAAGTGTGGGAAATTGGCCCTACTTAATTCCAAGAGGTGGGAATACATCTCATAACTGGTTGTAGCTTCCCCTTGCAGGCACAATGGCAATAAAGGGGGAAATTGTGCACCTCCAGGTGCAGCGCTGGTGCATCCAGGAGTCCAAGGTCATGGCAGGACTCCTTGTCAAAGACTATGATCAGAGACTGCTGCAGGGCCAGTACCAGGGCTCCCAATATAGGGCAGAGGCCTGGGACCATCTCGCCCATTAGCTCACCAGTGCCACTGGCATACTCTGAACTGGTGAGCAGGTCAGGCATCACTATGCCAACCTGAAGAGGTTTAAGGGGGACCTCTTGGAGGAGTGGCTCTAAGAGGCTATAGCATCAGGGGATGTTCAAGTCATGTGTAAATATCACCCCACTATGTGTGTAATAATTGCCAGCTCAGGTATATCATGGATAGGTATGGCTAAATATTCCTCTTATGTCACCCACTGCTGCAGTGGAGTGGGCCACAAATCAGGAGGCCCACGTCAGTCACCTGACAAGGTTGCGACGAGAGGCAGGTTAGTAATACTCATGCAATTGCTGTCACAGGAAATAAAACTGAAAGTAGTAGTAAATTAATTGCCTGTATAAAACCTGTATAGTTCAAGGCAAGTACTGCATACACTAGAGATTGTGGCAGTAAGAGTCTCATATTGTTTGTATGTCAATAAAAGTATAATAGCCTGACAATAAAGGTCTAACTGCTGGACTGTATGTGTATACTCTGGTATCATGAGGTAATGTAGATTAACAATCATGTAATAGTACTGTAGTATTAAGTACTGTTACCCACACTGTGCACCATAAATTGAATGTGTAGGAATGCCTGCATATGACAGGTGTAATCCCCAGAGGCCATTTAGTACAACTGAGAGACACATAGACAGAAAACAGGGAAAATGCAGACAACAAAACCAAAATAGCACATGCAATTAAGATGTGAGCTGTTGTTTTTTTAGCACACACAGCCATGGTTTGAATCCTGCCAGTGGTAGTACTCTGCATACAGAATCATACCCACAACTGTACAGAAATGTCCAGAATGTCCAGTAAAGTGGCCCATATATGTTGCCTATCAACCTGTCTACCTGGGAAATCAGTGGGATGATCCCAGATGTATAGGCAACAAATAGGAAATACAACTGATTGACACACATCTATGAGAACAAAGCTGGCACACTAGCAACTCCACAATACCTTATGAGACTAAGAAGCCATGTATGTCCCATTTACACCCCAACTTGTCAAGCTGTGGTCAGAGAGTGCACAGTAACAGAGTGAGATGTATGTGCATAATAGTAATGTGGAATCTGGTACTGTGTGTGGGAACATTCAGATAGTGCTTATAAACATTTCTCCCACAGGTCTGTCAGATACCAACACTATGCCCAGAAATACAAGAATGATACCCAGTACTGGTACTGTTTACATTGGTACTGTATGCCAGTGCGACTGATGCTGTTGCTCTGAATAATGAGATATTGCACATCACTGTCACCCACGCTGTCCTACAACATATAACTGTCTAGGAAATCTGTATAAGAGTGTTGTAATACAAGGTCAGAATGCAAAAGCACAGGGGATTAATAAGACAGAAAGCAGATAGGATATATACAGCAATATCTATATAACAGACACAACTGTGATGGACAGTGTTTAAGTTGTAGCAGACATAGCCATGGTCTGAATCCTGGGAGTGGATGTAGGCTGCATACAGAATCATACTCCACAACTGTACAGATGAGGCCAGAATTTCCAGTATATTGACCCATATCTGCTTCCTGTCTCCTGTCCCCCTGGTAAGTCTTTGGGATAATTCTCAGATGTTTAGCCAGCAAACAGGGAATACAAGTGATTATCAAACACCTATGAGAACAAACCTGTCACTGTAGCAACCCTCAAAACTGTTAGGAGAGTATTATTTCAAGTATGTGCTATCTACACTCCCATGTTGTCAAGCTGTGACCAGAGTATGTACAGTAACAGATTGAGATGTATGTGCTTAATACTAATGTGTAATCTGGAACTTTGTATGGCAACCGTCAGGTAGTGCTAGCAAACATTGCTCCCACAGGTACATCGGATACGAACACTGTGCTGAGAAATACAGACCATTATAACATGTACTGGTACTGTTCACTCTGGTATTGTAGGGAATTGTGAGTGTTGCAGTTTCTCTGAATAATAAAGTATCACTGATCACTGTCACCCACACTGTGCTACATAATATAACTTTGTAGGAAAGCATGTATATGTGTGTGTCAGGTCACTAAAGGTGGAAGAGGGCAATATTCTAGATATGTCCTGGTAGACAAGCATATGGTCAACACATGGCCAGGGTCTGTGCAGAAAGAGTTGGATAGCTATATGCACAACATCAATCCAGAATCTGGGAGTACATGTAGAAACTGTTAGATAGTGTTAACAAACATTCCCTCCACAAGTATACCAGGTAAGAGGTGTATACTGCAGGTAAAACTGGGTCATGTGTAATGATGATGACAGCCATATCACTGTCCAAAGTAAGGCTATAGGGTAGTGTAGTAAGACTTGTAAGGTACAGATAACAGCACTGACTAGGAAAGTAATGTGGACTACAGGAATATTCTAGTTGTTAATTGACATCTTTCTATCCCTCCAACCATATCTTCAACAATAATCAACATACTCACCCCAACTGGTATGTAATGTCACTTATGTTCTGATACTGTCCAGTTGTTTGATAAATATATTAATGGTTCCCATGCATGTGCCATATTGAATTATTCCAACATTGGTGGCATGGTGCCATCAATGTACCTGCATGCTGTTCTTATTACCACTATGGTCTCATATAGGCATGCGTTCTGTTTGCTATGCAACTGTTCCGTATATGGTGTCTGGGTTAATGGGAATATCTATGCATGCTGGTATGGGTCTAGGACTATTCACTGACAGCACATTTCACTGAAACTCAAATGACTGTGCACAAATCACTGAAAGCCCAATTCACTGAAACACATTTCACTGAAAGTTATATATGGCCTTTTCCCCACTGTAGTGCGACCCTGGAGTTAGAATATATAGTGAGGGGTGTGTGGGGGGGCACTGACCCCACATTGGGGGTGTGGAGGGTGCAGCCCCCATATAGTTTGGATATATATTAAGTTTAGAAAAGAGTAATTTATTGAAATTGCAAGTATCCATGTATATAGTTCAAAATAGTATGACTGGTATAGGGAGAGAGCTAGCTGATATGATGGACCGAAGGAAGGTTGGTATATTGTGTGTGCAAGAGACCAGATGGAAGGAAAGCAAGGCTAGGTGTATCAGAGGAGGGTTCAAATGGTTTTATCATGGTGTGGATGGGAGGAGAAATGGTGTAGGCATTATCCTGAAGGAACAGTATGCTAAGAGTGTTTTGGAGGTGAAAAGAGTGTCGGATAGAGTGATGTTTGTGAAGCTGGAAATTGATGGCGTAATGATGAATGTTGTTAGTGCATATGCTCCAAAACTTGGGTGTGCGATAGATGAGAAAGAAAAATTTTGGAAAGAGTTCGATGAAGTGGTGATGACTGTACCCAAGGGTGAGAGACTGGTGATTGAAGCAGATTTCAATGGGCATGTTGGTGAAGGGAACAGAGGGGATGCGGAAGTGATGGGTAGGTATGGTGTTAAGCAAAGGAATGCAGGAGGTCAGATGGTAGTGGATTTTGCGAAAAGGATGGACATGGCTGCGTTGAATACGTATTTTAACAAGAGGAAGGAGCATAGAGTGACATATAAGAGTGGAGGAAAATGCACAAAGGTGGATTATATCTTATGTAGAAGGGCCAGTCTGACGGAGACTGGAGACTGTAAAGTGGTGGCAGGGAAAAGTGTAGTTAGGCAGCATAGGTTGGTGGTTTGTAGGATGACATTTGTGATCAAGAAGAGGAGGATGAGTGTGAGGGCAGCACCAAGGATCAAATGGTGGAAATTGAAAAATGGTAATTGTGAGGTGATGTTCAGGGAAGAGTTAAGACAGGCACTGGGTAGCAGTGAAGAGTTACCGAATATCTGGGTAACTACAGCAGAGCTAGTAAGAGATATGGCTAGAAAGGTGCTTGGTGTGACATCTGGAAAGAGGAAGGAGGACAAGGATACCTGGTGGTGGAATGAAGAAGTACAGGAGAGTATACAGAGAAAGAGGTTGGCAAAGAAGAAGTGGGATTGTCAGAGAGATGAAGAAAGTAGACAAGAGTATAAGGAGATGAAGTGCATGGTAAAGAGAGAGGTGGCAAAGGCTAAGGATAAGGCGTATGATGAGTTGTATAAAAGGTTGGACACTAAGGAGGGAGAAAAGGACCTGTACTGATTGGCTAGACAGAGGGACCGAGCTAGTAAAGATGTGCAGCAGGTAAGGGTGATAAAGGATAATGAGGGAAACGTACTCACAAGCGAGGAGAGCATGCTGAGCAGATGGAAAGAGTACTTTGAGGGGCTGATGAATGAAGAGAATGAGAGGGGGAGTAGGTTGGATGATATGTGGATAGTGAATCATGAAGTGCAATAGATTAGCAAGGAGGAAGTAAGGATAGCTATGAACAGAATGAAGAATGGAAAGGCTGTTGGTCCAGATGACATACCTGTGGAAGCATGGAGGTGTTTAGGTGAAATGGCAGTGGAGATTTTAACTAGATTGTTTAATGAAATCTTGAAAAGTGAGAGGATGCCTGAAGAAAGGAGAAAACGTGTTTTGGTACCGATTTTTAAGAATAAGGGTGATGTGCAGAGCTATAGTAACTACAGAGGGATTAAACTGATCAGTCACAGCATGAAGTTATGGGAAAGAATAGTGGAAGCTAGGTTAAGAAGGTAGGTGATGATTAGTGATCAGCAGTATGGTTTCATGCCAGGAAAGAGCACTACAGATGCGATGTTCGCTTTGAGAGTGTTGATGGAGAAGTACAGAGCAGGTCAAAAGAAGTTGCATTGTGCCTTTGTGGATTTAGAGAAAGCATATGACAGGGTGCCTAGAGAGGAGTTGTGGTATTGTATGAGGAAGTTGGGAGTGTCAGAGAAGTATGTAGGAGTGGTACAGGATATGCACGAGGGTAATATGACAGCGGTGATGTCTGCGGTGGGAGTGACGGATGCGTTTAAGGTGGAGGTGGGATTACATCAAGGATCAGCTCTAAGCCCTTTCTTATTTGTAATAGTGATGGACAGGTTGACAGACGAGATCAGACAGGAGTCCCCGTGGACTATGATGTTTGCAGATGACATTGTGATCTGTAGTTAGAGTAGGGAACAGGTGGAGGAGACCCTAGATAGGTGGAGATATGCTCTAGAGAAAAGAGGAATGAAGGTCAGCAGGACTAAGACAGAATATATGTGTGTGAATGAGAGGGAGGATAGAGGAATAGTGAGGATGCAGGGAGTAGAGGTGGCAAAGGTGGATGAGTTTAAATACTTGGGATCAACAGTTCAGAGTAATGGTGAGTGTAGAAGAGAGGTAAAGAAAAGAGTACAGGCAGGATGGAGTGGGTGGATGAGTGTCAGGAGTGATTTGTGACAGACGAGTACCAGTAAGAGTGAAAGGAAAGGTCTGCAAGAGGGTAGTGAGACCAGCTATGTTATATGGGTTGGATACAGTGGCATTGACAAAAAGGCAGGATTCAGAGCTTGACGTGGCAGAGTTGAAGATGTTAAGATTTGCACTGTGTGTGACGAGGATGGACAGGATTAGGAATAAGTATATTAGAAGGTCAGCCCAGGCTGGAAGGTTTGGAGACAAAGCCAGAGAGGCAAGATTACGTTGGTTTGGACATGTGCTGAGGAGGGATGCAGAGTGTTGTTGTTGTCTTTCGGCTTTTCCCGGTTAGGGGTCACCACAGCGGAACTCCGGTCCGCTAATGATTGATAGTAGATTTTGATGAACACCAAGGTGCCAGCTCGATGTTCAACCTTCAATGAAGGCATGCCCATTTATGCATGTATTTTGAATGCCCACAATACCGTGGAGAGGACATGCAGACTCCACACAGAAGGCACTTCCCACACTCCAGCCGAGAAGCAAACGGGAGAACCTCTTTCTGTGAGGTAACAATGCTACTGCCGCGGAATCAACTATTGGGAAAATGATGCTAAGGATGAAGCTGCCAGGTAACAAGAAAAGAGGAAGGCCTAAGATAAGGTTTATGGATGTGGTGAGAGAGGACATGCAGGTGGTTGGTGTGACAGAGTAAGATGCAGAGGACAGAAAGAAATGGAAACAGTTGATCTGCTGTGGCGACCCCTGACTGGAGCAGCCGAAAGAAGATGAAGAACAAGAAAATATATATATAAATATATATATATATATATATATATATATATATATATATATATATATATATATATATATATATATATACATATATATATATATATATATATATATATATATATATATATAAATATTACCTATATATAAATATATATGAACATATATACATGCAAATGCCTACAACTACTACATCTATAGATATGTATGTCTACATCTATATGTCTAAATATATACGGCAGGTTATATATATGTTAGCATATATATATATATATATATATATATATATATATATATATATATATATATATATAGGTATATACGGGCATACATCTGTAGATAATGTGGAAATAACAAAATCATATATGTCCACAAGCAACGTTAATGGGGTTGAGAGGCCCCAATCAATATACATATTGTATGAATAGGTATACCCCCCACAGCCAAACATGCCCCCCCTGCAATACACTACCAGGTGTTGCAGATTCCATAACCGGGACAAGACACGACATGGGCATCCCTAGGAACATATACACAGACACATATATGCAGATACAGATATTCATATATATATATATATATATATATATATATATATATATATATATATATGTAACTACACATACACAAGCAGAGATATGTATAGTAAGTTACATATGTAGTATGCGCACACAATATGGAACAGCTACTATTCCTACAGTTACCACTTTACCAACTGGAGACTTATGAGCCACCCATACAAATGACATTCACTGCCTGCAATATATTCCCACCGAGATATCAAAGGATATAACACCACACACACAGGTGTGTCTACATGGGAAAGCTTTATTTCTGTACTATTACAGTTATATATGCCATGTCATATAGCTGTTTTGACATGGGCATTCATATAAACTGAGTAATGCAACTGTGAAACAGTTATACTAATACAGTAGTCTGGAAAAGTAAACACATGTTGCTGTCCAGGCCAAGGCCATCAAGTAGTACAATAGTAAAGACAGACTGGGCCACAGGATACCAAACAATCAAAGGTAAGTAATGCAGATGTATAGTTCAGCAGCCTCTATCTACACTCTGTAGACAATCCCTAGGGGGTAATAACCTCAGCTGACACAATGGGATGTAACTGTTGCATAACAAGGCACAACTGTCACCATCACAAGCACACTGACTAACAGAACAGTCTGTATGGCAGGTGGCAGTAGGCCTGCATTTAACCAAGGTGGATTGTATGGTAATGTACATCCATATACCTCAAGGCAGCTCACCCCTGATGGTCTTCTGGACTTTGGGCTTTCAGGATTCTGTAGCGCTCCCATATACATATATGTATATATAGATATATGTATACATAGATATACGTATATGTATATATAGATATATGTATACATAGATATACGTATATGTATATATAGATATATGTATATATAGCCATATATGTATGCACATCTTGTGTGTACAGATATGCCTAGTTATGTTGGTATATATGTAGATATCAATAACTATATGTGCTTACATATCTATTCTAATATACCTGCTAATATACCTGCTACTGTCAACATATATTACATACATACGAGATTGAAAAGAAAAAGGAAACTAATGCCTTTGTTAGGCATGCTTTAAAATGTAGTAATATGGTGATAAAATTCTTTATTCTGGAGAGGGTCAGCTCTGACCCCAGAGGGGGAGACTGGGAGAATTTCCTGGAACATCGTGAATTGATGTGGCAATTACAGTTGGATGCTACTAGATTCCCAGGCCTTAATGATGCAGTCAGTCTAAAAAGTGTACTTAAAATTAGAAATAAACAATTATAGGACTATAAGTATGGAGTTTTATCATTTTCATTTTTTGAGACCGTTGGCATCACTCCTCCGGTAAAACAAAGTAGCACTTAGGGCCTAACTAGTTTGTACTCTAATTAACTGTTGCAACGAGTACTTACTTATCATTATTTTGTGACAATATAGAACAGGAAGGACCGGTTTTTTGGTAGACAATATGGAATATATTGGTTGAGTCATGGACTATTATATGTTTTTTACATGATTTTTTATATATTTTTATATTTTTGACAAAACAATGTCTTATTGACTAGTTAACTATTCTAATACTGTGGGTGTTAGAGTTTTTTAACTGGTATATATTAAATATAAATGTTTATACCCAAGTACAATGATACACAATTTAGATGCATATGCTTTTATTATTTATTATTCTTTAACTAGCATACAATTTGTACAGATCATTTATTCTTATGTATGTTATACATTTCATTTTAAATATGGCACATACATTTTAACACTTTTAGATATTACAAAATGTTTTTCTTGTTAAACAAGGCTTGAAATGGTTAATTAATTAATTGACTGGCCTATCCCAGGATATAAATAAAGGGGATGGCCATATCATAATTGTAACTTGAAAAAGCCTGGGATTCACCAGGCAAAAGCGCTCGTTTCTATTTGTTGTGGTCTAACAAATTAAAGCATTTTCGACTTTTTTACTGGCTTTTTTTGCTGTTTGGTATTGGCACTGATGACAACTACCTAATTATCAAGATTTATGGACTTTGAATGTAATATACATTTGCAACTAGCAATTCTCGAGTGATTGGTGGCATCCTCTACAGTTTTCCTGTGCTTCTTGGTTCGTTACTAGTTCTTTGGTAGTTCCGTTTACTTCGTTTGTTCATGGCAGAAGTTCCGGATACTGTGGACTGTATGCACACACCAGCGTTGTTGCGAGACGAGCCTGAAGAGGCCCCGGTAACACGGAAGGAGTTCAACCGCGTTTTACAGCTACTAACACAAATCAGCAATGCTATGAGCAATAGCAATGATGTCCGGAACACAGCGATTCCGGGGAACCAGCAACATGAAGCGTTACTTAACAGGGGTATGGACAACATTCAGGAGCCGAACGGCGCTGGAAGTAATCATTGTTTTGCAACAGCTACGGAGAACGCTAATAAGGAGAGGGAACGTAACAAAACTACCGCTGCTTCCAACACTAATGGAGGAACTTTTAATTTTAAAGCTTGGACTGAGTTCCAACCAAGCTTCAAGCAAGGTACTGTAACTACAAATTCAAACAAGCTGGACTCAAATTTTGATGAGTTCAACAAAAAACTTTACACATACAAAAATGCACAGTTGGAGATTAATTATTTATCTGAGTGTCTTAAGGTGCAAAGGGTACCAAAAGGTTTACGGGTGTATAAATTTCCTAATGGAGCTAAGCTTGGCTCAGTCTTGCATTCCCAACTAGTTGAACTGTTTAACCGAACAGGTCTTGAAATGTTGGAACTTATGATAAACGATTATCAGAATAAAGCTAATAACATTTTGAATGAGTTAACTGAATTGAATGACACTATTGTCAAGCATAAGAACTTTCTAGGTTACAAAAAGAAATATGATGATGTTTTTCTAGAGGTAGACCAACACTGCCTAAAAGTTCTGGAAAGAAAAACTAGGAAGTTAGAAAGGGACCTTCAGGAATACAGGGATGGTAAGGCATACCCTTCACCAATGGGTCACAACTCAAACACATTAAACAATGTTAATGTAGACAACACTGGAAGGTACGATAATAACACCAGTACCCCCGATATGGACCCTCCTAGGAGGAGTGAGCGGTTGGCCCAAAAGGGTGGTAACAGCTCCCCTCATTTTTTTCAGTTTCCCCAGGGCAGACCGATGGGGAGGAATCAGGCACATTACCAACAGAATTGGGGGAGAGGACGCAGATAATGATGCTTTCTGGTGAATTATTCAATGACATAAATCACGAACCATGTACCTCGAGTTTGTTAGAATTTGATCACAATTACACTTCAAGACAGACAGATATGGTAATGAACAACTCGGGGGAGGGGGCACTAAACATCTCTATGGGTGACCACTCCCTTTATGGAGAAAGTATAGATGTTCGTAATAATTGCAAGGTGTTAACTAGTAACAACTTGACCCTTTATAATTTTACTGGATTAGATATCACCTCAGAATTTTTTGATCTATTTATCAAAGGGTTCCAGTTTGTCCCTGCAAAATCATCTAATTTATCCAAATTATTAGTTGAACTGAAGCTATTCATCAGGAATCTAAATTTGGCCATTTATTTTAAAGGGCAGAATGTTACTGATAATTCTTTACATAGAAGTAGCACCTTTAATCCACCCACTCACCCTATTCTGAGAATTTATGAAGAATTAGTGGAAAAAGAACTCAGAAGAAATTGTGGTGCATTTCTCAATTCTAGGATGGTCAATTCTGATATGAAATTGGAAGAAGTGGTGAACATTTTGAAAGACAGCAGGACTCGAGTTATGAAAGCAGATAAAGGTGGGGGAGTGGTTCTGATGCAACAGTTCGATTATGATAATTGTATTCATGATATATTACAAGATTATAACACTTACGAACAAGTATCAAAGAATGAAGTTAATGTAGCTTATGCCAAGATTAATTACATGTTGAAAGACCATTTATTCCAAGGCTGCATCAATGAGAAGTTATTCAATTACCTTCAGGTTTTTAACCCCAGAATTCCGATTATTTTCGGAATACCGAAGGTTCACAAAGGGTTAGCACCCTTAAAATTTCGCCCTGTGGTTTCAGGTTCAGGTGGTATCACGGAACCTTTGAGTAAATTCGTTGAATATTGGCTGAAAAGTTTTGTCTCACTATTACCATACATCTGTAAAGACTCTTGGGAATTCCTGGCCAGCATACCTTTGGACAGATACCATCCTGACTTGTTGATGATAACCATCGATGTCATCGAACTGTTCCCTAGCATACCTCATAACATTGGTATGGAGTGGTTCACGGAAATTTTGGCCACTGAGTCAGGATTTAACAGCAACATGGTCAACTTAATAGTGGAATTCATGGAAATCATTTTGAATAACAATTACATCTTTTTTAACGGTGAATTCTTTAGGCAGTGTAAGGGGGTGGCAATGGGTGCTCCATGTGCCTCCTCCTACGCCAACATCGTATTGCATAGATGGGAGTCTGAATTCATTCATGCTTCGGCTTGGAAGGAAAACATCATTTTTTACAAGCGTTACCTGGATGATGTGTGCCTATTATGGCAAGGTTCTAAGGATAGTTTTCTGGAGTTCTTTAACTATTTAAACTCTTCTACCAACTTTTTAGCTTTCACTTACAAGCTCAGTGAGCATTCCCTGAATTATCTTGATGTCACTTTGGCGAAGGATTTGAATTACAACACATTTACATCTCAGATCTTCAGAAAAGAAACTTTTTCGAATGCATTTTTGCATTTCGATAGTTTCCATCCGCATTATACCAAAAGGGGAATAGTTAGAGGGCAGATGATTCGAACCTCAAGAATATGCAGTAGGCTGGATTTATTTGTGAATGAAATCCAGTATTTATCTTCTCTTTTTGAGGAAAGGGGGTACCCGATATGGTTGATTAATTCATGTGTGGATGAGATTAAAACAAAGAGAGATTCACATTTCCCGCCTTTATTAGGTCGTGGGCTCCCATTACCTAACAACAACAGACAGGAGCACGAGGAGATTTCTAGAGGGTTTGTCTATACCTATTCTGGAGATGCAGAATGTATTGAGCATACAATGAACATGTTCTGGCCAATACTTATGTCCCAAAATGACATCAAACCCTGGCTCCCTGAGAAAATTCAATTTATTAGAAAACGTGACAAGAATTTAAAAGACATGTTTGAGCAGGCTGGTCATAACCATATGATTAACAACAGTAACAACACATGTAGAAGAAACGGTTCCTACAAGTGTGGGCTATGTAAACAATGCCCCTACCTACTAAACGAAGGCCAAATATACATTCCATCTAGAGGCCGTACTTTGAGGGCACGTGAACATTTTAATTGCAACTCTTTTGGAGTGGTCTACTTGGGGACGTGTATCACATGTTCCGCATTTTATGTAGGAAAGACAACCAGAACTATTAGAAAAAGAATTTACGAACATACATACGAGATTGAAAAGAAAAAGGAAACTAATGCCTTTGTTAGGCATGCTTTAAAATGTAGTAATATGGTGATAAAATTCTTTATTCTGGAGAGGGTCAGCTCTGACCCCAGAGGGGGAGACTGGGAGAATTTCCTGGAACATCGTGAATTGATGTGGCAATTACAGTTGGATGCTACTAGATTCCCAGGCCTTAATGATGCAGTCAGTCTAAAAAGTGTACTTAAAATTAGAAATAAACAATTATAGGACTATAAGTATGGAGTTTTATCATTTTCATTTTTTGAGACCGTTGGCATCACTCCTCCGGGTAAAAACAAAGTAGCACTTAGGGCCTAACTAGTTTGTACTCTAATTAACTGTTGCAACGAGTACTTACTTATCATTATTTTGTGACAATATAGAACAGGAAGGACCGGTTTTTTGGTAGACAATATGGAATATATTGGTTGAGTCATGGACTATTATATGTTTTTTACATGATTTTTTATATATTTTTATATATTTTTGACAAAACAATGTCTTATTGACTAGTTAACTATTCTAATACTGTGGGTGTTAGAGTTTTTTAACTGGTATATATTAAATATAAATGTTTATACCCAAGTACAATGATACACAATTTAGATGCATATGCTTTTATTATTTATTATTCTTTAACTATCATACAATTTGTACAGATCATTTATTCTTATGTATGTTATACATTTCATTTTAAATATGGCACATACATTTTAACACTTTTAGATATTACAAAATGTTTTTCTTGTTAAACAAGGCTTGAAATGGTTAATTAATTAATTGACTGGCCTATCCCAGGATATAAATAAAGGGGATGGCCATATCATAATTGTAACTTGAAAAAGCCTGGGATTCACCAGGCGAAAGCGCTCGTTTCTATTTGTTGTGGTCTAACAAATTAAAGCATTTTCGACTTTTTTACTGGCTTTTTTTGCTGTTTGGTATTGGCACTGATGACAACTACCTAATTATCAAGATTTATGGACTTTGAATGTAATATACATTTGCAACTAGCAATTCTCGAGTGATTGGTGGCATCCTCTACAGTTTTCCTGTGCTTCTTGGTTCGTCAATATATATGTAGATATCCATAAGTATATGTGCATATGTATCTCTATCTGCATACGTGTAGACATATATTCCTCTGTGTATATATATATATATATATATATATATATATATATATAGGTGTTTATTTGTATATCTATGTACATATTCATATCCGTCTATGTATGTTGATATGTATATCTGTATGTCTATGTAGATATATGGATAAGTATATGTACATATATCATCACCATATGTCCTGAACATGGAGTGTAGCCCTACCTCAGTCTCTGTAGTCCCAACGTTGTAGTGCAAGGGGATGTCAGGTATGTATAGCAGGTATACTTGTAGAGCATTGCTACTGTAATAGGGATTATCTTCACAGACATAATGTTTGTGGGAGGTCACATCTGCTTTTAACATGTGCATCACTGGCTACTGACAGATCTCCTAAGGACGTCATAGTACAATACCATTGCTAGCACATAATGCTCCTGTGGGCTACAACAGAGATATTGGCCAATATATGTGGACAGTCTGACACACTCTAGACAGTCCAGAGGTATACACATAACCCCTTAGTGCAAGACATGTGGACCAATTCTGACAATGTGGATGTTAACAGCCATGTAGATGGGTATAACACGTAACTACTGGTATACATTTGCCCCCATAGGTTATGCATTCACATATCCCTGTCTGTCCTGCCGCATAATAAATGCCTGTAAGGAGGTGCCATGGCCACATACCACCCACTAGATATTGACATACATCTGTACAGCATACCACTGCTCTGTCTGACACACATGACTGTTATGGTGGCCCAGCAGCTGTACATCTGGCCAGTAATGCGACATCACATCTCACTGGGTAAGTAAACTAAGCTGCTAGGCATGTAACAAAGCACTGTGCAGGCTACAGGCAGACAGGCTCAACACTGGCCTACATTTCCTATGGGGGAATGCACATGTACCTGCACATAGATAGCAGGCTCTACAGGCATGCCACAGCACAGAGTAACATGTGTGTAAGTGCATCACCACAACCAATGTGAACGCAGCTACAGCTACATATGGCATGCTAGTGTATTATTACAGTATATGGGCTATCTGTTTAACACCAACCTCATATGTGCCACCCACACACTAACCCTACATATACTGGGCTGCTACACAGTGTGGTCAGCTGTGGTATGGGACATGTGCGTGTATGGCCCTACAAACATGTAAGCTGAGCGGGTAACATACAGTGGAGCAGCATGTAACATCAGATAGATCAGGACCAAGAACAATGACATCTACCACAGTCTGTACACAGGCCAAGGTACATTAAAACAATACACACACTGCCGACAATCACCATAAGTACACAGACCTCAGTACTGTACACACAACCACAGAATGTCCAAGTTATGTCATCGAATATAACCTCTACTATATATTACATGTGTAGCAGTCTGATATCTCACTGGCTTGTTATCAGATATGATGTCACTAATTATGGTGTACAGTACATATGTACACCTTACTGCATGACATATGTACAAATGTTGTCAGGGTTGTGGCTGTAGGCACATACACAGGGCCAATACTGACATGTTGCTGTGATAACCTCATATATTTACTGTTTTAACAGTGTTTGCTGCACCATATGTCCTATGAGGGATATGAAGTCAGTAACTCTCACGGCTGTCACCAGCTACAGACTGCAATCCTCACACTACCTTCTGCAGTTCACAGATAGGTGGTCTGTGGGTAACACCTGAAACAAAAGGCACCACACACTGGCCAGTCTGCAGATGGCCCTACAGATGGGTGTTCCCTCATTAGCAAAGCACTGACATGGCAGGTATGTAAACATGTAGGACAGCCATAACCGCACACACCCTGTTAAACCAACATTACTCCAAATGCAGTATAGCAGCACTTACAGTCTGTAGTTAGGTCAGACACATCCCCCTCCTGTGTGTTGGCCTGTTTCCACAGTGTATGTTGATAGAGTTAACCCCAATCCATCTGAGATGCTTTTTGCCAAACAACAGATCGAGTTCCTGCTCACAGTGAATGAACAGCCCACCACCAACATGATGTTCCTAGATATTGGTGTGTGTTTCCATGCAATTGGCTATGGGGATGCTACCACAGCTGTTCCACATGCAATCAGCTGGAAGAGGGCTGCAATTCATGCAGAGACCATCAGCCGATCCTGAGCATCACTTAAAATACACATGCTGCTGCCTAAACAAAGCAGGTGTAAGTCTCCACATCCACCAGAGAGGAAGTAAGAGAGACAGACAGAGGCACAGAAAAGCCAGAGAGGGGTGGGAGAGTAAAACTTATGCATGTTTGTGTTACACACCTACCAGTACAAGTATCAAACCCCTGACAGCTATGCAGTGCTATCAAATGTCCATGCAGTTATTGGATGCACCACATAGGTTACATGTTGGGGAGCCCTGAGAACGTAGATGTGATGGTGAGTGACATCTGAAACAGGGATATGGTAGCTATGTCATAGGTGTAGAACACGTGCCTGCCCGCATGAACAGGTGTCAGCATCAACACAGCCACACTGTCACAGGGATGCACACACATTGCCACACTTGGCAGGACCAGTAATACAACTCATCACTAGCGAGATTGCCACAATGCAGTACTGTGCAGATATCACATGCACCACAGGGGGTCATACGGAGGCTATATGTGCAAAAGGTATGTGGAGGTGTGTGACATCAGACAGCATGCTTCAGTATGCCAATGGGGGTTGTAGTGAGTGTGAATGTGGTCATACGCATCATGCACCACACACACAGATACGGGTGCCAGCACTGACATGCATGTGTGCACTGCTTCACAGGTGTGTTGTGGTTGACGGTGCCAGATGGTTATACAAGGCTAGGTGATGAGTATACCTTGTCATCTGGCCACATGACAATGGTCTGCATTGTGGCTCAGGGTTGTAGTGTCTGGAGTTGCCCACACAGGTGGGTATTGTATTCACCATCCAGTCACCTGGGTGACTATTGCTTGTGGCCAACACTGTGCATTGCTTGCCATGTATGTGTTCCTTATGGACAGTGTCTGGAAATTACACACATCCCATATGCATGTACAGTGACATGTGGAACTGTACCTGGAGTGTCTGGCCCATGTCGTGTACACAGATCATTGTCATCAGATGTGCCAGACCTGGCCTCATGTGGCAGGAACTCTTCACGGACAGCAAGTTTGCCCTGCACCTACATTGATAGCGTGATACCAGTATTCCCTGGTGTCAGTCATATCTGTTCATACAGGGCTTGTGTTTCAGACATGTTATGTCCTTTGTGGGTCACATTTGATGGCACCACAGGTGCTGCAGGTGTCCGGTGGGGAACTTGGGGGAGGTGCACTATTGGCATGTGCATGCCTATTGGACTGATCGACAGGGTGCCATGCCCTCTGTAGCCCACTGCAATCACACCATGGTTACTATCAGTGGGCAATATGCAGGGTACTACCAACATAGCGGCTGTTGCTTAGGCAAGTGTGTGTCTGTATGAGACATGGATTGAGAGTGTACCCTGGGTAATACAAGGGTTGACAACTGGCACTGATGTCACATTTAGGGATTTGCACCCCAGCCTCTTGGCTATTTTACATCTGTTATCCCTGTACAGTGGACATTGTGATATATACTTGGCCCACCATATAAGAAGTTTACAAAACCCACTACACATTGAGTCCCATTGATACACACTCACAACCACCTCCACACAAGATACGAATGACAAACACAGACACACACCTGTCATGTCTAGGATTAGAACTCTGACCTAACTAGTATATTACACTATAGCACTATGCTACGCCATGGAGATTACTGGAGTGCTCTTTCCTCAAAGGTGTATTTCACAGCGAATGACATCAGCAGGGTTGCCAAAGTAAGGCATTTGAATTGTAATGAGTGTAACTGGCCTAAAATGCATTGCTCCCTCCACAAACATAGAAACACACACAAAACATCCACAACTGCCATGTGTTGAGATAGAACCCCTACCAGAGTTGAATTTTAGTGAGTGTGACTAGACTAAAATGCATTGCTCTCTATACACACACACACACACACACACACACACACACACACACACACACACACACACACGCACACACAATTGCCAAGTCTGGGATTAGAACTCCTACCTAACTAATTTATCATACTACAGCACTACGCAGTTATAGGATGCACTATGGAGATTACTGAGCTACAACCTTTCCAGAGGTGTATTTCTAGGTGGATGACATCAGCAGCCTTACCAAAGTACAGCATTTGAGTTGTAGGGAGTGTGACTACCATAAAAAGCATTGCTCTCTACACAGACAGACAGACAGACACACAAACACACACACACACAGTTGCCATGTCTGGGATTGGAACTCCTACTAAACTAGTTTATCACACTACAGCAGTACTCAGTTACGGGAAGCATCATGGAGATTACTGGGCTACAACTCTCCCAAAGGTGTATTTCATGGTGGATGACCTCAGCAGGCTTGTCATAGTAGGGCTATGGGGAGCTGTGTGTGTGCATGGACCATAACTGATTCATCTATAGGTTGACACACCACATGTGGGCACACACATGGTCAGATATTACAGGTATGTGTATACAGCTGCTAGATGACTACTTCCTTGTACAGTCATGTTGCACAACTAGCACGTGCACCACATAGTCTGTAATGCTGACAGATACTGGTGGCTAGTATATACAGTAAGTGACATCTGAACCTCATGTGGTTGTGGACCTTTGGCTGTGTGCTGGGTGGGACATGCCTGGATGGCTCCTTGTCACAGTCACCCTCTTCCAAGCATCTATGTATGTCTACCTTTGGCTTATTATTATTATATGTTGTCCTTAGATATATGCCTGTATTCCTATCCACTGTGTGTGCAAAGCATATGTGGTGCATACTGAGGAGTGTCTGCACTAACATCTGCGACTGCCAGATATGTCTGATCCACTGGTGTTTGCAGACATGGCCTTCATGTGTTTAAGTGTGTGAGCATGCCCAATATGACCTTTCAGTATGTTGTTGACTAACATTGCCTTCATTTCTCTAAGTGTGTGAGCATGCCCTGTATGCCCATCTGTATTGAATGTGTGGATTGAGTCCAGGTAGTTTGTACTGCAGTGCTGACCTTTGTGTTGTATACCTACAGGTAGCATACTGTTTCTGCAGGGTATCCATTGATCATTTGGTATTGACTGTTACTACATTTCTACATAGGATGGGGGCACACCTGACTATTTCTACATTTCTATGCAGGATTGGGGGGCACACCTGACTATTACTACATTTCTACATAGGATGGGGGGCCCACCTGACTATTTCTACATTTCTACACAGGATTGCAGGGGGACACTTGACTATTATTACATTACTATGTAGAATGGGGGAGCACACCTGACACTTGTACACATTTGCTATGACTGTACTGGTATGTCAGGTACTCCATTTCATTCTGTATTCTTACCTATCATGCTGACTTGAGGCATACCAGTGTATTACAGATCTTAGCTTTGATTTACCTACATATTAGTTTCTGACTTCCTACCCTTCAGAACTAATGTCCCACTGCCTGACCTGCTGTGGTCTGTCTGTGTAGGCCTGGGGGGTTATCCATAGGCATCATTCAGAGGCCATAGCACAGCCTTTTGTTTGTGTTTGTCTACACCTGTCCTGATGGCTGTGACTGTTGTTGGGTATGTGAACCCCCCTGACTGGCATGTGTGAGTCACTTATCCTGTGGGTGTCCCAGTATCGAGGGTGGTGCTGCAGGGCTGCCTATGTCGGATGCACATAGTACACTCCCTAAACATGGTTGAGCACAGGTAGTGTAATGTTTGGCATCCCTTTTACTGTATGTAAGATTCAGAGAGAGGTGTTATTCCCTGGGTCCCTCCTGTGTCAGTGTATGTGCTATGCATTGCCTCTTTGCCAAGGCCAGGGCATACTGGGGACACCTCCTTCTGCCAACTGGGGCAGGCTCAGGTTGCTCCTCCTCCGATTCACTCGGTGCCTGTGCAGGCCTTGGCAATGGTAGGGGGCTGTGTGGTTCTGCCCCGTGCTGTTCCTGCTGCAGCTTTTTCTGCAGAATCATATTGTGTAGCATGGTACATACAAGGACAATTTGGGTACATGTACCAGGTAAGTATTGCAAGGCTCCACCGGAAGTGTCTAGGCACCGGAACCATGACTTGAGCATCCCAAACACACACTCTACAATAATTCTGGTCTGTGCGTGTGCCTCATTATGGAGTTCTTGTTCAGGTGTGTGTGCATTTCTGATGGGTGTCATCAGCCCCGGCTTCAGTGCGTATCCAGCATCTCCCACTAGGTGACCGAGAGGGAAGTCCCCATTGACAAATCTTTGGTACAGCTGCATCAGATGCCAGATGTGGGTATTGTGATAGCTTCCAGGGCAACCAGCACACACATTCATTATTATGCCCTGGGCATCGCACACGACCTGACAGTTGATGGAGGTGAAGCCTTTGCGGTTGATGTAGACCCTACCCCGCTCACCAGATGGTGCGTTGATGCATATGTGCGTGCAGTCTATAGCACCCACTACTTCAGGGTATTCTGCTACTTGGTGGAACAGTTGCATATCACTGGCCAATGCCTCACAGGTTTTGGGGAAATATAAGTGCTCACCGACATGTGCTGACATGGCATCCAGGAGCTGGTGGAGTACCCTGGATGCCGATGCCTGTGAGATCCCCATAATAAGCCTAGTTGGCCTTTGGAAGGTACCTGTTGCAAGTATTCTTAGGCCTACACATACCTTGGTATCCACTGGGAAGGGTTCCCATCTTTTAGTTCCATGTGTGAGGCGTGGCTGGCACAGCTCAACAATTTGCTGTAGGAGGTCCCTGTCCACACTATAGAGCTCCACTATCTTCAGCTCATGTAGCCTGTGGTAGGTTACCATGGGTCTGTACACTCTTCTCCATCTCCTCACTGTATGTTGGTCGACAGCATTCACATCCTCACCACCCTCAGCCTCTTCCACAAGTTGTTGTATGATAGCTATTGCAGCCCCTATCATTTTTCTGTTGCGAGTGTTAAAAGTGCCCGGCTTGTTTACACCGGTGGTGTAGAGTGTGGGAAAAAACAGAGGGGAAGGTGTTTGTATAGTTTATAGTAGTATTCTAGGCTAGGCTGGTCTGCTGCCTGTGTAATTGGCTGATTCAGATACATTTCACCTGCCAGCTATGCTAGTTCTCCTAGATTACCTTCCTACTGCTGTTTTCCATTCCCATTGCCTTCCTGTTTACGCCCATGGGCAAACATGCAAACAGAGTGCTCAAATGTGCACAAAGATGCTGTTTCCTGGTTTAACTTTTGTTTAAACCTTTAAAACCCAGTGTGCAGCGTGCAGACCCGCTTAGGCAATGTACAGAGTGCTAGGCGGAGTCAGACACATCCCCTTGCTTAGCTGTGCTTAGCTAGGAGCAAACCTGAGCAACAGGGCTCCAGTCCACATACAGTATGCCTGACACACCTCCCCATGATGTCAGCTAACTCCTAGGCTTGCACTAAGCTATTCCTACTCTTACACTGTTGGGACCTGACTAGCATGCTGGGGAAAACTGGGATTCACTATCATTCCCCTCATTTGCATAGGATTGCTTGCTAATGCATAGTTACATGTCTCACACTGAGCCTCCCCCCTTAGCAACCACTACTCACTGGCCATGTTGTCTTCTGCCTGCCATTGACTTGCATGGCAGAATAGTGATTTTAGTTAGAATGCTTATTTTAGGTTTATTTTGTTATTTCCCCCTGATCCCATTTGAGCGCCACTGCCCTATGCTTAAACCATTGATTTTTTTTATTTTTTCTGTTGTTTGCAATGCCAGTGGCCTTATACTTGGCCACTGGCATGCTTCCTGACTGATAGCAGCCTTTATTTGGAGCTGTCATGGCTCCGTTTTGAATTTTGCAGAAATGTACTCAGTTACTAACTGAGTACATTTCTACAGATTGCACTAGTCCTGCGCGGCCAGTTGCAAGCTTCCTGGATCACAAATTCACCTTATTTGCATGGATTTCTCCTGCAAATGGGGTGATTTGCATACAGGGGCTTAGTCTGTGCAAGACTAGTGCAGGAGTGCTCGTGCACACCCCTGCAGGCTGTTCCTGGATCGCACGGCAGACATATTGCCTGCTAGAGCTCCTGCACTGATCCTGCACACCATGCAAGGTATACAGAATCCAGGGGCATAAGTAAACACATCAAATAACAAATAGTCAATTTTTGCATAAGTAATATTCATTTAATTCCTTGACACTCTTTTATATGTTGTATCATTGTTGAGAATGTCAGATATTTAACAACATTATATATTTAATATATAACAGAATAACAACCTGTGGATTATCGGGCTACCAGAGGAACCAAAAGAAAGGTAATTAATTGCTTTCATTAAAAATTAATTAAGCAAGCTCATCTCACCACATATTGCCCCAATAGTTGAGTGGGCATATGTGATAAATCA
This sequence comes from Protopterus annectens, assembly GCF_019279795.1. Classification (NCBI taxonomy): domain Eukaryota; kingdom Metazoa; phylum Chordata; order Ceratodontiformes; family Protopteridae; genus Protopterus; species Protopterus annectens. Next base: position 1,061,893,140 of record NC_056728.1, on the reverse strand, counting down.
TACAGACACACAAATAGCCTACCCTGACATTTTATTATTAAATATCTTCACTGCAATGATCAATACATGACTCTGAGAGCTACAAGATAGTTAGGTAACGCAAATGGTTGGCCATGTGGTAAGAATCACCCCAGACTATAATACCGTGTATAGTATTCTATAGGACCATTTGATTTTTCTTAAGAGTATAACATCAAATGGTTCCATTCATTAAGCAATTCTGGGATTTGGGCTTTAATGTCATTTTGAGATTCCCTGCAACCCTAGTAATCAGTAAAGGCATGCTACATTCACAGTTTCTTACCCTAAAAGAAACAGAATGTTATTTATGTGGAAAGAAGGGAAACAAAAACTTTCTGATGCAGGCCTTGGCAATGGTGGGGGGGGGCTGTGTTTTATTTATTCATTTAAAATTTATTGACCGGGAAAGTCCACCTAGGACAGGGCCTATTTTCAGCAGAGTCCTGGGGAGAAATACTTCAGATGCATGTCTTTGGAATGTGGAGTAGCCAGACGAAATCCATGCAAATGCATGTAGAGCATACAGACTCCACAAAGAAAGCACTCCTGCCAAGAATTAAAACAGAAATCCTTTTGCTGTGAGGTGAAAATGTTAGCCACTGCACTACTGTGCTGCTCAACCTACATCAAAGCAGAAGACCTCACTACATGTGATAAAGGGCAGACTCCTATCCAGATCCCTCAAAAATTTTGATTGTCAAAAAAGTTTGGAATTCAGACAATAAATATGAAAAAGGAAGAACTCACAAGCCTACACAAACTGTAGACAAGCAGTCTGAAAAGGCAGAGAAATGACAAAACAGGATTGTCTCTAATGGCTTTGTCAAACAATCCGAAAGTTTATTCTGAAGCTCAAACTTTCTTATAACCTGAAATTTCTGTAGAAATAAGTGAAATGGAAAAACTTGTGAAGAGGATGTGAAACACATATAATATGAGCAATCTGATGTTCAAAACTGATCTGTGCCATCGGGGCATGGAGTTGTGTGCATGACGTATATTCCATGGATGGTTAATTGGTATGTATATCCTATGGGTTGTCTTCAAAGTAATGAAGGAGTATTCCATGGATAAAAATGTCACAGTACCATTGTTTTGGTTTTAATTTGCAAATGGGACTTTTTATTTATAATATATTATATGGTAAAATTAGATTACACCCAGGCATATGGTACTTAAGCCACAATTTAATTAAAATTTTTGGATGCAAAGGCCTAGGAGGGAGATCCCAATAAACAGCTTCACTCTTCTGTTCCCTATCCAGAGAAATTTTGAGTGTGCTATATAACAGTCTACCTTGTGATTTATAGATTTTACTTAAGTACAGCTTTCTTTTCTTTTTGGATAGACTACTAGACTAGTAGTTATTTCAACAAATGAGTTAAATAATTATGTTTCTACCAAGAATGAGCAAATCAAACAGATGAAACAGAAGTCATGTGATAGGAGATGACATACTGTTGACTACATGGAATGTGAAGGGCATATCTTCCACTATTAAAACCATTGCCACTATTACTGTTTCAAATAGTCTCAGAGTACAGTTTACATTTTTCCACGAAAACAACATTAAAAAAGAATGACTAGACAAGCCTTGCTTTCCTAGAAAGACTCTTTTCTGGTGCTGCATCTTAATTCTAATCAGGTAGGATTTGGGCTGGAAATATCCAGTGTATTTAGCAATGATAAGGGCAGATAGCTAGTTATGAGTGCACCTGTTTGACAAAGTCCCTGGATACTAGCTAATTGTTACAGGCCAAATGAAAATGATCCCACTATCTTTTATCATGTGCGGGATAAGATAGGACCCCTAGGTAATCTGCCCCTAGGAATTATAATGGGGGGTTCAGTGTTGTGTTACAGACAAAGACACACAGAATACCCAATGGGATAGTTTAGCTACCCTGGAAAAGTTTGCTGAAGACCATAATAGATGAGTTGAACTTAGCAGATGTATAGCATACTTTGAATACCACCAAACTGGATTAAACTAATCATGTCCAAGGAATAGCTAGCATGTTAGACTTTTGGTTGCTTAACCAGACACTGCTTTACAGAGTAACTGGCACTGAGATTATGGCCCATGCTCTTTCTGATCACTCCATTATGACAACCCTCAAGGGCAGGACAGATTAGTATATGCCTCCACAACAGAAGTCTTACCCCTTGCTACTGAAGTCATCTGAATCAAATCAGACAGTCCTCCAAAAAATACCCCCTGACTGGGCTAAATGCCCTCCCCCCAATGTAATAGTATCTTTATGCATTTGATAGACATTAATTGCAAATGTAGGCAATTTGCATCTCAAGCAGAAACTAAGCTGACAGAAAACAGGGTGGCTTACTTCAAACTACAGAGGTTAATGCTTCTGTACTTGTGACTATGTATAAGCAGGATGGGTGTAGAAACATAGGGAAGGTATGGAAAATTAGGGTCTCAAGTAAGAAACTGAACAATTCTGGTATTACAAGATCCATGGAAGACAGAATTGGTATATACTATTTTATTAGCCAAAGGAAAAAAACTTCTAACAAACTGATAGCATGGAAGTGTAAAGCCCATAAAACACATGCCTATACCTGCCTTTCTGAAAAATAAGGGTGCAATCATAACAAACTGTAGAAACAGTTAAGTAGCAAGTAGACTGCACTTCTTTTTTACTAACCACTCCATACCTTTCATAATTGCTTTGCCCCTATAATGTAATTCTTACCCAGACTAAACATCTAATAATTACTACCTATAACATTTGTTTTTCTACAAGGATTCCCTATAGCAATTTAATCTTGCCTACTTGAGTAACCTATCATATTCTGCCCCACCACACACTACCCTGCAGCCTTTTACTGATTGAAACCTAATACACTGCTCTTTAATGCCATGTCACCAGCACTATTAGCACAATTCAATCTGTCAGCAACCACAGTATTGCTTACATTACTTCTGCAAAGCTGCTTACCTGTCACAAGCACCATACTTCTACATTTCCATAACCAAAAAACACCAATAGCAAAGACAATTTGCAGCAAATAACCCTTTCAGAACTCACCACTGTATAGCACTAAAAAGACTACTGGGGAGATTCATTAAAGCCTGCATGAATTTTTTTTTTTTTTTTTTTTGTGTACACATTGCGCTGTGATGAGTACATGAGCGCAAATGGATTTAGATTCAGTAATCACCGCTTAGCAATGACCAAGCACGTGCAAACAGGAAAAGTTCCGTGTAATGCAAATTATCTCATAAGCAGGTGAATCTTATGCAAATGACCCAGGTGGAGCAATCTACCTAGCAGAAAGGCATATTTGCAAACCCTGTCCTGTGTCTGCAGTGTACATAGCAATTTTCCATGTACAGGAGTGCACAGAGAAAGTAGGGGGCTGTAAAAGTCCAGAAATATGGACATAACTCCCCTGAAATGATTAGATCACATACTCTGATATATGAAAAATGCATTGCGGATGTCTGAAAATGCAAGGGAATATGTGAAAAAAAAATTTTAATGATTTCAGCATATTTGGGTTATGCACCACAGTGAACAAACATGCCTAATTGAAAAAAAAAACAAGGAATAAAAAGTATTTTATAATATTTGTCAGAAATGTATGTAATGTATTATAGGACATTGCATCAGGTCCATACAATGGTACATTGGTGCTGTTGCCTAGGTCATATGGCTGTGAACCATGTAGTTACCAGGCTGTCAGCATAAATATGTATACAAATGAGGTGAATTTGCTGAATCGGTAAAAGGAGCAATTTTGTCTGCTGTTCCCTTTCATGTAAGCTCCTACACTATGCTGATATTTCCACTAGATGTGGATGCCAGTAGGGGAGTGTGTTCTGTAAGTTTTAAGAATTTTTAAATTCCCAGTGCACATGTTTGCATGGCACGATGTATAGCTGAACATGTTTGCACAAAAAGACATAGTCATGAGGTAGGTAGCAAGTAATGAAAAATGGATATATTCAAATACTGACTTTGACTTTTGTATGAGTTATGCTTCAACTCATGGGGCATAGTGCCATACCACACAATAAAGTAGGGCCAGTAAATGATGTTAATTATAATGTAGGCAGGTGAAATCCATAGTAATTAGCCAATCACACATGCTGGACCTCCAGCAGATCTGTATAAAGTATGCATACACCCTACATTCTGATCTTCCACCAGTACTCTTCACCACTGGAGTACAGACTTGGGAATTTTATCTGAGATAATGCTAGAGGCTGCTGCAGGTCTGCTACATTTGTATATGCTAGATGTTGAAGTCAATACTGCTGGTGCTGCTGACAATAGGCCTAGGCTGATAAGCATGTTCAGGCTCAGGGTAACCTTCCAGGAGCTACATGAGCTGGAGACTGTAGAGCACTACAGGGTGGACAGGGACATATTACAAGAACTCACTGAGCTCTGCTGCCCTAAGCTCAGAGCCAGAGTCAACAGGGGGAACCCATCCCAGTGGAAACAAAGGTATGTGTAGCCCTTAGGATATTATCTACAGGTACATTTCAAAGACCAGCTGGGGACATGATGTGGGTGTTACAGGCATCTGCATCCAGGATACTCCACTAATTCCAGGATGCTATGCTACCACATGCCAGTGAGCACATATCTTTCCCCCTCTCCCCTGAGGTGAGGAACAGCAATATGCAATAGTTCTACCATGTAGCACACTACCCTGAGGTACTGGGTGCCATAGATTTCACCCATGTACACATCAAGGCTCTACCTGGTGAGCAGGGTAGAATCTACATTAACCACAAGGGGTACCACTCCATCAACTGCCAGGTCATGTGCAATGCCCAGAGGATTATCGGGAATGTGCGTGCTGGCAGCCCTGGCAGTTATCACAACTCCGATATCTGGCACACATCACAGCTGTTTGCTAGGGGTGACAACCCCCATAGCCATTTACTGGGGAATGCTGGCTACGCCC